>NC_083236.1:5535515-5874265 GCF_032191835.1 Heteronotia binoei | reverse complement strand
ACCTTTCTCAATGAGGATTACATGGTGTAAGTTGATACCATCAGTAGGAACAATGTACGAGGACTAGGTTTATAGATCAGGCAAGGACTCTTATGTGTGATTCAGAATACACACACAGTGCGTCGGTAGAAAAGGGTGTTTATTTTATTCATTTCAGAAAATTTATATCCCAATGTTCTGTCCTCACAAGGGTCACTGAAATGACTAACACATTAAAGCATACATAAGGAAATCACATTTTAAAAAAACTATTAAAACTAACCAAACAACAGCAATAAAGCATCATTAAAGCAATTAGAGTCAGAGCTAAAAAAACCCAACACTTAAACAAACATACAAAGACATAAAAACAAGAAATAAAACATTTCACCTGGGCAAGAAACAGGGATCACTGAGGGAATGCCAAATGAATCAAAAAGTGTCCTCCAGCGGATGAATATTGCCAGAAGAGGATAAATACAGCAACAGATAATATGTCAATAAACTGCAATAGCCAACCGATTTTGGCTTTTCATCAAGAAAGAGGTAAAAGCTGGGAACTGAAGTGTGACTACAGTTGCCAAGACCGGGTTAGTATATTCCTGGAGATCTGGAAGTGGCGCCTGGGAGGGCAGGGTTTGGGAAGGGGAGGGTCTTTTATAGGATTTAATGCCATATAGGTCAACCCTAAGAATAGATTTCCACTCTGCTTTCCACTCTTGCTATTTTCCTGACCTAAAAGACCCCTGAGGATGAAGATACCCCTGCTCCTCCCCCCCGCCCCCCGGTATAACGTACATGTGCTAATGAGCAGAACAAAATAGGAGTCAAGTTGCACCTTTAAGACCAACAAAGTTTTATTCAGAATGTAATAAAACTTTGTTGGTCTTAAAGGTGCCACTTGACTCCTACTTTGTTCTACTGCTTCAGACCAACATGGCTGCCCACTTGGATCTATGTACTAATGAGCATAAGATTCTCCAGTGAGGCAATAATCTCCTCAGGGCATTTCACATCAGGAAAGCAGGATCATGGGGGAAGACATGTCCCCTCTCCCCCAGAAATAGGAAATTCCTCCAGGTTGAGGGAGAGTGTGTTTGAAAGGTAGTGCTTGGGGAGGGGATGGAGATCTGTGGGAAAATAACTCCACAGAGTCCACCCTCCAAAGTTGTCACTACTTCCTAGGGAACTGAGATCTTTTGTCTAGAAATAAATTGAATTTCAGGAAAGCTCCAGATGCCATCAAGAGGTTGGCAACCAGGGATCTAAACTGGCCCCACATGCACTGGGAGATTAAGTTCAGACCACAGAACTCCTAGATCACATCTGCTAACCAGACATGTTCATGATATGAAGAATTTGAAATACTTGACTTGGCTCCAAGCTTCCGTGTGTCTAGACTTCCCCTTGGCCTTTTCTTCCTTTGCAGGCTGGGGGAAACACTGCATCTTCATGTCATTCTAGAGAGGTCACCAGCTAGCTGTACATTGACCTCCTCCTTTCTTGATTTTCTTGGAGCAGCTCTCTGCAGCCCATCTCTGCTGGGTCACACCTGCGGTTTCCAGGAATAGCCTGGCTTCTAGCAGGGGGATTTATGGAGGAAGGATTCACCAGCAATGTAATGGTTTAACTATAAAGTTTTGCTCAAATGCTTTAATGTCCCTGGCATCCCCTGGTGATGTACTTACATCATTCCAAGGGCATGGGTAGTGGCATTAGCGTGTCAGACCCCAATCAGGTCTTGCAGAGTTTCCTGCCCTTTCTTCTGCCACCAGCCAGCTGAGCAGCAGCAAGGAGCACCTGCTGGAAGTGGGGGAATCTCCCTCACCCCCCAGAAGGTGGCAGCTCTGGAAGGACTTGCTGTAGTGAACATGAGTGGAGCATCAGTTTCCCAGGCCTCTCTAGGTGCTGAGAGGCTTCCTCTGTGCCCCTTACCTTTGGGCTGTTCCTCAGCAGATGCCAGCTGGTCTTCAGCTTCTATTTCTGTTCCTAGCTTTCTTGGTCTGCTCCCGATCATCTTAAACTTGACATCTGTGAAGTCATCTCTCTGTAGGGTTGCCAACTTCAGGTGGCACCTGGGGATCTCCTGCTATGGCAGTCATCATTTCTCCTGGAGAAAGAGATAGCCTCTGTGGCCTTATTCCCTACTGAGCTCCCTACCTTCCCCAAACCCCACCCTCTTTAGGCTCCACCCCCCCAAAATCTCCAGGTATTTCCCAACCCAGAGCTGACACCCCTTCCTCAGCTTGAGACCCTGGAGAGCAGCTGACAGTTTCAGCAGACTTTGATGGACAAAGGGGGAGATTCAATAAAAGGCGGCTTCATGTGTGTTCAAAGAGGGATGATTTTTCTAGACCTCCCTGTCCAGTCCACACCGACCAATACAACTGCAATTTCACAGGCCAGCATAGAGCATCAATGAACGCCTCATTTGGTTTCGACAGAATTGACACTGGAGTCATAACCTTCAGTCCACATTGCTACCCCCAAACAGTGTGGCACTGCAACAATGGTGCTCTGTGGTGCTGAATTTCCTTGTGTGTGCGTGTGCACACTAATTACAGTCTTCCTTTCATACATTTCCTCATTTACAACTTGCTTCATTGATTCCACTCAGCCAGCTCGCATCCTTTATGCAAAGAGAAAACAAAAGGGAAATGCATTTTTTGTTGTTGTTTTAAAAGAGAAGCCGGCGGTTAAACACACTGAGGAATAATTTCACATTCATTTCATAACATCATTGCAATGACACATACCACTGGAAATTAACAACAAAAATCCTATATAGTGTTGATTTTTTTTCCAGAATACTTTTTTCCTCTCTCTTCTGCCAAGCTTTGATATATAAATCTTGTGTTCATGCTTTATGGATCTTTTGTGGGATTCAGCCGTATTCTCCCTAGGGTGTCTTTCTTAAATCCTATATTTCTTGGTTGCTTGGAGAAACTGCCAAAAATTCAATTTTGTCTTCCTTGAGATCTGTGCTGTTTTGAAACTAACACAGTTCTCATAAGTGAAAATAACTGGAAATGCTAGCTGAAGACATTTTTGAAAGTATTCCAAATACAGTTTATCCCAAAGGACACAGGGTTGCCACTGAAAATGGCAGGGCTGTGTCAGGTCCCACACATGTTCCCTTTCAAAGCATCTAATGAAAGTCACCTCATCATTACATCCCTTATCTCAGTCCACATTACTGCCTACTGGAAACAAATTCAAATCACAAGAGGATGTGGGGTCACCTGACATGGGTCTATCCTTTGGGGTAGTAGCAGTCCTTTCATATTACAAATCTGTTATTTCCTTACTATGAACTCTGCACTGTTCAGTCATGGATTATTCCATAGAAGTACCAATTTTTTGTACTTACTTTACAATCAAGAGCGATGGGTTTGCTGGCCAGTAGAATCTGACTTTCTCATGATAGACACTGTTATGGTGGCAGCAGCACATACAATCAGTATTATTGGATGGAATCACATGGAAACAATGTAGAAGACATGGATACGTTTTTAGAAGTGTTTCCTACCTACAATTTCAAAACACAGGTATGTTCTCACAACTCACTCCCTTGTCCAAAGTTAATATTTATCCTCCAAGCCCATGAGCAGTAATGCCAGGGCTAGGAAGCAACATCATGGGAAGATCTGGGACATATTTTGTTCAACATTTTCATAAAAATTGTAAAATGAAAACCTGTTAATAAAATAATTCTAAAAATCTTCATAAATGATTTGGATGAAGGAATAGAGGGAATCCTTATTAAATTTGCAGATGATACTAAATTGGGAGGGGTTGCAAATACAGTAGAAGACAGAGTCAGGATACAGGATGATCTTGACAGGCAGGAATATTGGACTAAGATGAATAAAATGAATTTTAATGGGGATAAATGGTGGTACTGTGTGTGAAAAGAATCTAGGGGTCTTGGTGGACCACACACCGAACATGAGTCAGCAATGCAGCTACTGTCCTGGAGAAGAAGTGTGCAGGCACACAAAAGTTTATACCTGAAATAAATAAAACTTTGATGGTCTCTTAAAGGTGTCATCAGACTCGGACTTTGCACTCTCTCTTTTCCCCTCCCCCCTCCCTTCTTCCCCAAAGGAAGAGGTGGGAAAGGAGACTGGAAACAGCTAGAGGGAAGGGAGGTTGGTTTTTTGTCTCTCCTGCATGATTGAGAGAGCTGGCTGCAAACAAGCTGTGATTCAGAAGCAACTCTGGAGAAATAAGCAGGAGAGACCCAGTTGCTTGTGGGCCAGATACATCCCATAGGCCATATGTTTGACATCCCTGTTCAAGAATTCCCCCCAAACTTGTTAGTGTCTCAGTGGAATCTGACTGGTTGTTGCTGGCAATGCACTGCTGGTCTAGGTGGGCCTTGGGCCTGATCTAGATTGGCTTTTCTTCTGCAACGTGCAGATTCAGTACACAGGATCCACCTCAAGATGATGTGCATGGAAGGACATGCCAGCAGAACGTGCATGATCAGATGAGGCTGTCCTTGACTGAATCAGACCCTTGGTCTATCAAGGTCAGTACTGTCTATTCTGACTGGGAACATCTCTCCAAGGTCTCCAGCAGAGAACTTTGATAGCACTGACACTGATGGATCAAAGACCTGACTCACCATATAGCAGCTTCATATGAACATGAGCGGTTCTGCACAGTACATGGCTATTTACAATTGCTAAATGAGAAGCCAGGTATGATAGATATTACAGGAATCCATAAAATTTCATATTATGAATGTTCTATCAGCAATTTGAAATGATACTTTTTCTGGAATCTGACATTAAGGCCATATTTGTGGGCAGTACTCTGGGTACACAATTCTTACAGGGAAAGAAGCTAAAAGAAAGAAACGGAAAAAAATAAGCCTCTGTGGATCTCTGGCAACCGGAATAAAGAATTCCATGGCGATTTCCACGTTGGCTACAAAATAACCCAGCCCTTTAAGGAATTCCAGTGATTCAGTGGTTAAAATAAGAGATTAATGGTCTGATTTTCATAGGTTATCACCTTTCCCATTTGGCTACTCCTCTGTTTGTCTTGCTCCTTGGGCTCAGGTTAAACAAGAGAAAGTGTTGTGACCCATAATTGCCGGCAGAGTCACAGCAGGGTTTGGGGGAGTGTTCCGCACCACGGTGTCCGAGCTGTCTCCATCTGCTGTCGTCTTGTGTGCTTCCCACAGGGGAACCTGGCTAATTTTTCAGTCAATTAGCAGAAGGGCTGCTTTTGTTCTCCAAGTGCAGCCCCCCCCCCCCCCCGGCTCCTCTTACACCCTGTCTTCAGAGTTCAGATGCTGGCAGTTTTGAAATAGCATATCATGTTATTTTTCTCTGCTGACCTCTGTGACATTGTTGGCCAAATGTGATTGTGTGCAATTGTAGCCACTTGCATTAAAACAGAGAATAAATGCTATTAATTACATGTGTGTGGCTATTTTTTTTTTAAATGTCAATTGGCTTTATAGTAAGACCAGTCAAAAATAAAACTATGGGATTTTTAAAACAAAGCTTCTTTTCACACTTTAACAGTGAATTGTAAATGATGAAATAACTTTTTTAAAAAGTTCAAAATAGAATAATCGGTGTTATATCTATTCAAATTGCATATATTTATGTTATATGATACAAAGCTGTATATGCAACATTGCTGTTTATTATTCAAAAAGGATATTGTCCATATTAATTTACATCAGGATCCCCCTGAAACATTCTCTGTTTTTGTGAAAACATTTGGCAGTGCCTAGAATTTCCAGCTGTTTCCAGTTATGCTTTGGCTATCCTTCTGAAGCATTTTGCTTTTGCATTCTTGACTGCCCTTATTTGACTTTAGTTATACAATAAAATACCCAAAACTGATTGACAGCATAACAAGCCAATTGGTCTTCATTACATAACTGAACCCTGATTGGATGGGATCATTCATGTGACTAAACCAGGGAAGAAGAAAAACTAAAAACACCAAAATGGCAACAGCCACTGGTAACAACGGCACCAAATAGAATTAAATACAGTATCCACAAACTATATGTGACTTTCAGGAAGAAATTTCACCTCCCCCAAATCTATGGAAATAAATGCAGGCCAAAATTTGGTGCAGCCCTGATTTCTTTAGTTGGAGATTAGTTAATATGTCCAACTTGTCACATTGCAAAGCCCTGAGTTATGAAAATGCTACCAAAAACGATTCTGAGATATCCATAATGTTGCTACCTCTTGAACATGAGATAATGTGGCAAAAAGTTCCAGATGGGTGTGTAGATTTGCTTGGGCATCAGGGGAATCTGCTCTGGTTTTGTGGATTGCACATAAAATCTACCACTTAGCACCATGGGGAGTGATCCTATTTTGTCTTCAAAGCAAATTATTTTCCACCTACCCCTTCTGATTTCAATGTCACCTACTTATTATAAGAGATTTCTGTCTCTGATGTGAAAAATATCTCATGGTGCATGAAAGACTCCCCCCCCCCTTCCCACCTCCTCCTATTGTCATTCTGTTCCTCCTGCCTTATAATATCAAGTGAGCCCCATTTTCTATAACCTTCCATCCACCCAGCCTCTTGGCTGTACCTTTCTATAGTTAATAAATATCCCTTTTCTGCCACTTTTGGCAATAAAATATTCACTGGGTCTGAGCTGGGGTTAACAGATTTCTGAAAATTTTATTGCATGACAGCCTGTCCTGCATAATCCCCTCAGCTGTCTCATGTTCTGGGGCAGAAACGATCTTATATGTCACTCTAATAGTCTAGAATTACACTTGTATCTCTGTCACCAGCATATGGGGCTGTGTATACCCCTAGGCCCAGCTCCCTCTCTTTCACAGCCTTTAAAATGATAACATTTGGCAAAGTCAGTTTTGACAGAAAGTGAACTCTCCTTTTCCGCATGTGTGACAAAGCCAGTCACCAGAGGCCTGACACTGAGCAGCCAATCATCAGACTCTTTACCGGATAATGATAGGGGGGCTCACTCATCTTAATAGCCCACCTCTGTGCAATGGGGGATTGGAGTGCAGGTCCTCACTTAATTATACAGTCTTCATCTTACGTGCTGCTTTATTCATGGGAGGCTTTGGACTGTGCAGGCCTTCCCAGAGTCGGCTGTCCTTCTCCCCACTGGCAGCAAAGTGTATTGATTGTTGGACAGTCATTGGGGGGCCAGGAGGCTTTGCAGAAGATAACACAACAGGAGGGCAAGTTTGCTCATGCACACTGAATGGGGGTGGGGGGATTATAAAAACTTGCCTTATGGGTCCAGCATAATGCCCTCAGCAGAGATGTGAATTCATTACATTCCTCAGGTCAACTTACACAGGTTGATTAAAAATTGATTCCGCAATGAGGCAAGTTTCATGCTGAGAGTTAGAAGTTGGGCCCAGACATAACACAAGACCCATGGCTGAAACCATGATTAGCCTTACAGATGATCACTTTGGTCCTGGTTTGCCTTGACAAATGCTGGTCTCATTATTTTCAAGCCACAGCTGGTAAGTAGCCTCATCAGTTTCCATAGATTGGCCCCTATGCTCCAGTGGGAGCAAAAATGGGGAATGGGAAGTGATGTTGTTCTGGGAACTCCCCTCCCCTAAACACTGGGGAATTCCTAGAGTGTTGTGATGTCACTTCCAGTGGCTTTGCTCTGTGCCCCTCATTTTTGGTCCTCCTGGAGCAACAAGGTTGCCTCTCACCATACTGGTGAGTCACTGTAGGGCTGCCAACTCCATTTTGGCATATTCCTGGAGATTTGGGGATGGAGCTTGAGGAGAGTGAGGTTTGGTGCAGGGAGGGACCTCAGCCATGAAGTGCACCCTCCAAATCAGTCATTTTCTCCAGGGCAACTGATCTCTGTAGTCTGGAGATCAGTTGTAATTTGGGGAGATCTCCTGGTTTCACCTAGAAGTTGGCAACTTCAGGAAATAAGCCAATATGTTCACATTTACATATGACACAAAACCATAGTTAAAACTTACAGTGATTAATAAACTGACTTTAAACCATGGTATCACATTCTGGTTTGACAAATCCTATCTAAACCACAGTTAGTGGTATGGCCCATGTTCAGACAATCATGCTAAGCATCATTAGTTTAATTAAATGATGGTTTCACATCATGTCTGAATTAGACCAAATTACTGTTTGTAATTTGTCAACAGGTGAAGACACAGCTTCACCTAGAGCGCGCTTTAATTCTTAATGTTATGGCTATTTCCTTGTTGATTGCTTGATTACAACTCTATCACATTTACACTGGCTATGTTACCTGTATGAGCTGTCATTTTTGTTTTGTAAATCACTTTCCTATGGAGAGGAAAGCAACTCACCTGTTTCAAAAAAACAAATATAAAAATGGCAAATACGAACAAAGGGCAGCCAAGCTTAAGTACTTTTCAAATCTAATGATTTCCCCCCTGGGGAGGAGGGGATTAAGCATATACGCCAACTGATTTAAGATTTGAAATTATTTAGCTTTCTCTGGATTTTGTTCCAGGTTTATTTAGTAAGAAATTACAACATTAGGATTATGGATCTCTAAATGGTTTTATTGGGTGTCTATTACAAGGAGCAGTGCTTAAAAACAGACACATTTGTGTACCTCAGAATTCAGAATAAGAGCAACTAAGAAATGTTCCAATGATTACTGGCACAAGGATAGTGCAGGGGAAAGAAATTGCCTGATGCATGGAGCATAAAGCTTGCTGTCCATAGTGCTGAGCAGTGCCCTGGCTTCACAGATGGAATCTGGGTGCTCAGAACATAAAGAATTCATACCAGATATCACAATTCTGTATTGGGTGGACCTGCGACTGAAATGGAATTTTGAACTAGCTGGGTTTAAAAGGGATTGTTTCATAAGCAAGTGCAGAAGATTTCTAAACTACAACAGTTCAAGAAATTGTGCAAAGCAGCGTTGTAAAGACTAAGCCTTTGAAAATGTTTAATTGTTGGTATCTAATGGTTTGCTTGTATAATGAGTTGGATATTGTGTGGCTGGTTCCCCTCTATTTTAAACTGGATGGTTTTAATATATGATAGGTAAACTAAGTCCAGTTTTGGGAGAAAAACAGGAAAAACATATATGCACACCTATTTGAATAAATAAATAATGCAAGATGTCCGTAGTTTCCTCCTATGTGCTACGAGGTCTCTGGTGTGTGAGAGGCATTCTTGCCACCAGTAGCCCCTTGTTGTGCTGAAGGCAGGATCACCTCATGACTTAAGTGGGCCCTTGGCACTTTTGCCTTTGTGGGCCCCTCCCACCATACAAATATCAATCTTAAAATTGTTTTTGAGATAAATTTGAATACTTTGACTTTTTGTCTATTTTAAACAAAAATTGATAGATGTTCATGTCCCCTAAAATTTCATTTTTCCTGAAGTAATAAAACATGAAGAAAACGTTTCCTTCGACCTTAAGAGTTCATTATTTCTTCTGATTTGGTGGCCCCTTAAAGTATTGTGGGCACTAGGTCCACTGCCTCCCATGCCTCATGGATAAGTCCACCTTGGCTGGAGGTCTCCGTGCAGCTACTGCAAGGCCTCAGTGTAGCTTCTGGAATGCTCTCCAGACACTCCAGACCTTGATTATACACCAGAGGACATTTCTGTCTCCATTTAAGAGCCCCACTGGACAGCAGAACATGTTCCAGATCCAGCTATTCTACGTGGAGTTTTAGTGGGCACATCTATTCTATAGCATATCAGACTTTCTGATCCAGGGGCTCTGCCTATCGCCCATAGAGGAACAAATACTTGAAACAGATACTGAAAGCAAAGCCTTACTATCTTGAGAATGATAATGATGAAGAAGAAGGATAATCATCCTAATAAAAGCTAAGCTAATGGGCTGAAAACTGCTCTCCTACTCTTTCTTGAAGGTGGATAGTAAGTTTGCCCTTCCTTAATATGCTGGGAAGACACCTGATTGGAAGGAATTCTCAAAGGGGACTGCCGATGGATGCTGCAAGTGACCAGGCCAGGTGTGGGGGGGTGGGTGGGGGATGAGCTCACCAAGGCTTTGTGATTTGAATTCATACCAAGTGCTCAAATGCGTACTGATTATTATATTTTCTCCCCACATGGTCTGTGTTGGTTTCATTGCTCCTCTATTTGTATTCTATTGCTTTTAAGAAAAGTAAGTACTGAGCAAAGTAAGTACTGAGCAATTCAGCTTCCATTGTATATCCATTAATTTGTGGCTTTCTCAAATATTTCAAAAGGAAATACTTTTTTACACAGATGGTGATTAAATTGTGGAATTTGTTACCAAGGGATGTAGCGATGGCTGCAGGAATATACAGCTTTAAAAGGAGATTAGATAGAGTCATGGAAAACAGGTCTATCAGAGGTTACTAGCCAGGGGGCTGAGGGGGAATAATTGAAATATTCAGAGGCATTCAGCCTCTGAATGCTAGTGCCAGCAGGCAATATCAGAAGAAGGTTTCAGCCCTGTTGTTGCTCTTCCAGAGGAACTGGTTGGCCACTTTCTGACACAGGATGCTGGACTAGATGGACAACTAGTCTGATCCAGCAGGGCTCTTATGTTCTTATTCATAGAATCATAGAGTTGGAAGGGACCTCTAGGGTAATCAGCTCCCTGCACAATGCAGGAAACTCACTAATACCTCCCCCTAAATTCACAGGATCTTCATTGCTGTCAGATGGCCATATAGTCTCTGTTTAAAAACCTCCAAGGAAGGAGAGCCCACCACCTCCCGAGGAAGCCTGTTCCACTGAGGAATCACTCCAATGGCCAGGAAGTTCTTCCTAATGTTGAGTTGGAAACTCTTTTGATTTAATTTCAACCCATTGGTTCTGGTCCTACTTTCTGGGGCCACAGAAAACAATTACACAACATCCTCTATATGGCAGCCCTTCAAGTACTAGAAGATGGTGATTATATCACATCTCAGCCGCTTCCTCTCTAGGCTAAACATGCCCAGCTCCTTCAACTTTTCTTCATAAGACTTGGTCTCCAGACTCCTCCCCATCTTCATCTCCCTCCACTAGACCCATTCCAGCTTGTCTATATCCTTCTTAAAATGTGGTGCCCAAAACTGAACACTCCAGGTGAGACCTTACCAGAGCAGAAGAAAGCGATATCATCATTTCACATGATCTGGACACTATACTTCTGTTGATACAGCCCAAAATTGCATTTTACTTTTTAGCCACCACATCACACTGTTGACCCATGTTCAGTATATGGTCCACTAAGACCTCTAGATCCTTTTCGCACAGGCTACTGCTAAGACAAGTCTCCCCCATTCTATAACCATGCATTGGATTTTTCCTACCTAAATGCAGAACTTTACATTAATCCCTGTTAAAATTCATTTTATTGGTTTTAGCCCAGTTTTCTAGCCTGTCAAGGTCATCCTGTATCCTGTTTTTTGTCTTCTACTGTATTTGCAATGCCTCCCAATTTAGTATCATCTGCAAATTTAATAAGTATTCCCTCTATTCCTTCATCCAAATAATTTATAAAGATGTTGAATAAAACAGATCCCAGGACAGATCCTTGAGGCACTCCACTTGTCACTCCTCTCCAAGAGGATGAGGAACCATTCACAAGCACTCTTTGGGTGCAATCTGTCAACCAGTTACAGATCCACTTAATGGTAACAGGATCCAAACCACATTTTACCAACTTGTCAACAAGAATAGTACTTTATCAAACTTTATCAAAAGCCTTATCAAAAGACTCAACTGACCCATAACAAATTAAGCAGCTGTACCACCAATAAAACAATAAAGAACACCAATAATAAAAACAACATTCTGGTGCTGTGTGAAAGAAATCACAGTAATCTTTTCCTTCATTGTGGGAAAAGTAGCCTTCAGCAAGAGACAGTGAAAATACTACTAGAGGGGAAACCCCTGCTCATTCACCCCTGCATTCTTTCAGGCCTTGGCTGTATTTGAGAAAAAGAAAACAGCATATAACATAACTTTCCACATTCTCATTTTCCTCCTTGTAAGTCCCCTGTTTGTTTCAGGTTGTTGTTGTTCCACATGTGTTTTGCACCTTCTAGTGGTTGACTCAATATTACCTCAGTTTATGTACACTGGTTTATGAGTAGTTCAACCTGCAGGTTTTTATGCCAGAGATAAACCAATGTACTATTGAATTGACCACTAGAGGGAGCAAAACACACACAGAACAGACCCCCACCCCCAATTCCCAGAAACAGGAACTTACCAGAGAGGACAGTGAAAATGAAGAAAAGCCTTCAGACTCAGTTTGGGCCCCAGCTTAATATTGAGAAAACTGTCATCACTATACAGAGCAATGGATGCTTGGGGCTTTTCGGACTCCAATTGGGCCCTGGAATTCTCCTACAGCTCAGCTTGTTTCCAGACTACAGGGATCAGGGCCCCTGGAGAAAATGGCAGCTTTGGAAGATGGACTCTGTGGCATCACATCTCTGTTGGTATCCAGGAATTTCCTAACCCAGAGTAAAGTTACATCTGGTTGCTCTGTGGCAAGAGGGTTTTTTTTTTTTTTCCCTTATATATTCATCATTTATTGAAATTAGTATATGTAACAGATCCATAGTAATAATAAATATTTAACAATTAAACAAACAAAAAATTACGTAGTTCACAATTATCCACTCATCCAGCACCCTGTGACCCGTCACCCTTGTTGCCCATACTTATCTATCTCTGCCTATTGTATGCCTAATACTTGATATAGCTCTCTGGACCACCTTGGCCCCCACAGCCTAGAGGGAACTATGTTCAAATTCACATCCCGGACCCTGTAAATTATTGACAGCCGCCAAAAACGGTGCCCAAATGTCCTCGAATTGTTGTTGTTGCATCATTCGTCGGTAGACCAGCCTTTCATCCACCGCCAATCGCAGCATGTCCTCCAGCCATTGCGCTACGGTTCCTGAAAATTCCGTTCTCCACATCTGCATGATTATCCTCTTTGCCGTCATCAGTGCCCGAAATCCCCAATATCGCTGTGGGCGAGACAACACCCATGCTGACGGGAAGTAGTTTAAAAGAACTTGCATGGCTGTGAATCTGTGCTGACCTCCCAATACGCGGTTTATCCACCTGAGTATATCGCCCCAAAAATCAAGCAGCACCGGGCATGACCAAATCATGTGGCTTAGCCCCGCTTCACCTCCCTGGCATCGCCAACATGCTGGTGAAGTCAAGAGGTTAAATTTGTGTAGTCGAACAGGTGTCCAGTAAATACGGAAATGAATTTTTTGCTGAATTAATATCAAGCGTTGATCTTTAGAAACTTTTCGGATCGCCCTGTTGATTGTGAACCATTGGAATGGTAGAATACTAAGGTTCAGTTCATCTGCCCATTTTACCCGTAATTCCTCAATTAACTGTTGTTGTTGCGTCCCATATCGAAAGTACGTGTACAGGGCTTGCACTGGATTATCTTGCTGCCATGTCCGCCTTAATACAGCTAAAAGGGATGGTGGATCAGGGGCAGCCAAGGCATCCGGACCCAGCAGCTGCGTCAGCGCCATCTTTATTTGGTAATAATGTAGCCATTGGTTAGATTCAAGATTATACTTGTCTTGAAGCTCCTTAAATGTCCAGAATTCTTCTCTGTTTGGGTCTCGTAGATGATCAAGAGTTGTTATCCCTTTTTCAATCCAACCCTTCCAAACCACTTGGCACCCTCCGATCCTCAATTCTGGGTTTCCCCAAAGAGTCATTGATCCATGTAAGAAGGCGTTAAAGCCTTGCTTGGACCCTATTAGCTGCCATAATCGCCTGGTGGCCTGAATTGCTGGAAGCAATACTTCCCCTTGGTAGTGCTTCGAACCCAAAACCTCTAGCGTAGAAAGAGGGGCCACTGTTGAAGCCTCGAGGGCCACCCAGTCTGGAGATTCCTTCCCTACATCTTGCCTCCACTTACTAACACTTGCCAACATATAGGCCCTATGGTATACACTTAAGTCTGGCATACCAAAGCCACCTTGATCAATTGGGAGCTGGAGCCTAGCCAAGGAAAGTCGTGGCCTTTTCCCTTCCCACAAGAAGTTTGTTATTAGAGTATTGACTCTTTTAAACCACTTCTGCGGAATATACTGATGGAGACCTCGGAGAACATAAAAGAAGCGGGGGAATGTAACCATCTTAAGGGCGGCAAGAGGGGTTTTTGTGGAGCGATAGAGCCCTGGAGCTTGCTAGATTGCAACTTGGTAGGGGAACAAGTTGGGTTTCCAGACTCCAGGTAAGTGCTCAAAAGCAGGAAAACAGCACCTTGTTTAGGTTGAACAAAAAAAAAAAAAATGAACACAGCATGCTCAAAAATGTGCTCACAATGCACCAATATAACTTTAGTGGTGTAATATATCCCATAAATTTTGGTGCACAGCCAAGAGAATTTCTTCATAGGCTTGTACCAAGTAGATGCAACTAGAATATAACTGACTTGACATCCATTCAGGAGAAATATCTTCACAGGGTACGACGACATGCAACCTAGGCTAATTATTCAGCATGTTTCAAGGAAATGTCTCTTCTTCTGGTCACCCTATTGAAAATGGAACCACTGCTCAAACATTCCAGCCACACACAGTAATCTTGGCAGTATAGTTCTCTTTATGAAGAAATTATCTTGGTTGGACAATATATCTTCTCTACAGGATTAGAGACTGTGAAATTGACTAGAGTGGAGTTACGCTCTTGTAATGCTCTTGTGGCGGTGACTGTTGCAATTATAATTATTATATGTGTGCACCGATTGATTGTGAAATTGATTAAATAAACTCCAGGTAAGGGCTGGAGAGCTCAGAGAATTATAACTGATCTCCAGGCCATAGAGATCAGTCTCTCTTGTCTATGAGATTATACGTTACTGAGGTCCTTCCTCAGGCTGTGCTCCAGAATATCTGGGAATTTCCCAGCTTGATCCAGCAGGGCTCTTATGTTCTTTGACAAAGTATTTTGTTAGGACATCAAGGGGCAAGGACATGTTGAACACGCTGATCTGACCCTTCATCGACAATGAAGTCACTACAGCCAGGATGTCAACTGCAACTCCTTCATTATACAGACAACAGTTACAGCTTCACAGGCCTCAGGTTACTTCACCATGACACCTCATAACTCCTCTGCTCACCCTCAGGCCCTCAATTCCTTGGGTTTTCCCTCTCTGGCCTACTCCCCCATCTCCCTTGCCTCTTCAAAGGTTGGCCCTACCTCATCCCACTCCCTCTTTCTTCCCAGGAAGCCTTTTCCCAGCCTCTCCTCAGGACACACCTTGCCTCCTGCACTATAGAACTGTTTTATCTTATTAAATGGACTCATTTCCCATTAAGTCAAGTTGAATGGGTCAGCTCCAAAGATAATAATAACATTTTAACATTTTATTTATGCAGATACAAACTGCAAGGCTTTAATTAAAGAATTTTACAGCAAACATTCCAATAAACCTGGGGGAAGGGGACCTTAAGGGGGGCAGAATGTCAAGAGTCACTCCATCTTATTCCTCTTGCCATATGTATCCAGCTATACAATACTATGCTTGTGCTAGCTATGCTGCTTTGATGTAGTTGCTGCTTGTTGCTTATCTGAAGGGAGGATGGTACGTCTTGGAGCTGGCTAGTTGCTATGTAAGCAAGGCCACGAACAGGAGCAGAAGCGACCCAAGAACTGATAACGACACCTGTAGTTATGAGAGCTTAATAGAAACTTCGCACAAAACCCCCGCTTTAGCTTGGCGCGCTTTGGCTTGAATTACAACAGTCAAGGCAAAGGTTTATAAGTTGAGAGAACTGGCGGGCTTGTCAGTTCTGACAATGTGTGTGTATGCCCATGAAGCTGAAATAAAGATCTTGAACTCTACTTGTCTTTTCCTTGGCTCTGGGTCTGACAATTACAGCTAATCACTAACAATACATCAATAATCATCATGTTGCACAATAGTGGCATTCAGGGCTTTTTTTCTGCTGCAGCCCACAGGAGCAGACCTCCACCTGGGCTGGCCAGGACTCTGGCTGGTCTGACCCACCATGCAATAATGCAGAGAGCAAAAGCCGTGATTTACAACTGGATTTTAGAAAGTGGGTCTCTGTCTTTACAAAGAAAGAGCTAGAGCCTTGTGAGAAAATGACAGGATTTTGGGGTTCCACTTAAAAGCCATCAGTCCTGATAAAGACTCTTGATAGAGAGTCAGTCTGGCATAGTAGTTATGTGTGCGGAATCTTCTGGGAGAACCAGGTTTGATTCCCCACTACTCCACTTGCAGCTGCTGGAATGGCCTTGGGTCAGCCATAGCTCTCGCAAGAGTTTTCCTTGAAAGGGCAGCGGCTGTGATAGCTCTCTCAGCCCCACCCACCTCACAGGGTGTCTGTTGTGGGGGAAGAAGATAAAGTAGATTGTAAGCTGCTCTGAAACTCTGATTCAGAGTTGGGTGGAGTATAAATCTGTGGTCGTCTTCTTTTTCTAAAGGCAACAAAACATTTGACACCTGCTAACATGGACTGGCTTTATGTATATAAACTTATTCTTTATCCAAACACCTCACTGAAACAATAGTGGACTGAGTGTGCATGACTGTGAAGTGGAATAATTTGTTTGATGTTTCAAGTAGAACCCATTAAAAATGCCTGTGTGCACTCTTGGTGAAAGAATTCATTACAGACTGTTTTCTAATGTTTTGGTTTATGAGTCACATGCAGACTCTTAACCTTTAAAAAGTGCCTGTGTGCATTCTAAAATTGCCTGTGTGCACTCTGATTTATTCTGCTGCAGATTGTTTAGATTAATTTAAGTGCAGACTGTTTGGAAAAAGAGGTTATGTTAAAGTGCCTGCGTGCACTCTTGTGTTTTTTATTGCAGTATGTTTAAAGGTAGAGGCTTTGGAATATTAGAGTGCCTGTGTGCACACTTATATTTCTCATTATAGACTGTTTAGAAGTAGAGGCTATTTAGAAGTACAGGCCACAGAGTTTTTCTCATCATCCCATTATTTTCTTGTAATAAATGTTTTGATAGAATAGTGTTTATAGTTTCACTCTGACATTTCTTCTACTATAGCTTTGCTTAAACTCAGGGAACCCTCCTTTTTTCTACAGTCCTTCTGCATCACAACTTGCTCTTCCAGGCTTGCTCAATTGCACATTAGCTACAGAGCAAAGCCTGCATCTTCTCCATTGAGTGAGGCTCCTCCATTGAGGAGGAAGGCAGAGACATACAGCTGGTTTGCCAGGCTTTCTCGATTGCACAGCAGAGCTACTGAGCCAAGCCTCTCTTCCTTCTATTGGCTGAGGCTCCTCCCCCTCCTCATCTCCTGGGGAGGGAAGGAAAAGCCAGCACTTCCTTTCCCCAGTTCCCTTGCTCACACAGAAGAGATACAAAGCACCTTTGAGGCCAACAAAGCTTTATTTAAGATATGAGCTTTTTGCCTTGCTACAGAAAGTGTTTTTGTTGGCTTGTTATGCCAGGGCTGTCCTGGGTATAACTGGGTTTGCCTCACCCTTTTCACTGTATTCATGCCTTTGTGATCCAGTCTTTTTCAGTAAGAAAACAATGTGAACTATTTAGATGAGGAATGACAACAAGGCAGTGAGGTGGATTAGGCTGAGAATGTGTGTCCAGAATTCACCCAGCAAATTTCCTTTGTAGACTGGACGTTTTTAACTTAGGCTTCCCATATAAGTAGTCTGATACTCATCACTCTACATTGCTGTCTTGCATTGCATTATAGGAATTGTAATTATTTATCTAGTGACAACTATAATTTGTAGACAAAAACATAGCCCTCAGTCTGTGTCATGGTGCCTTCACATGTTCTTGACCAGCACATGAAGCAGCTTATGTACCAAAGCTTAGAATGCCCAGCCATTTCATATTTTCCTCTGAGTCTTAGGTTCAAAGCGTTGACCATGAGATTTCTGTAATAAATCAAAAGAAGGCTTGCAACTTACAGATACATACCTGAACACCTGAACAGCATACTCAAGATTGCTTTAGCACATACATTTTCCTCCAGATTTTGATGCAATTATTTAGAGCAAGAGATGTCAGTTATCAGAGACTGTTAAATAAAATATTGTAAGAGTGCTAATGTTTTAAGCATATTTTATTTAAAGTTTTTTTTTAAAGAATTCTGTTTTTCTGTGTTCTTTCTAAAGTTTATATCCCTGCTACCTCACATTACATTTTATGATACACATGGCCCAGATTGGCAAGGTCTAATTTTGCCAGATTTGGCCCTTGTAACAAATGAGTTTGATACCCTGATGTAAACTACCTTTGAGCTCAAAACAGGATTCAAAATATAATTGGTGTGAGTGATTAAAAAAAACTTTTCCCCATCAGATTATGCTGGCTCACAAAAGCTCTTTTGCCACAATCGTTTTTAAAGCACCAAGTTTTTTTAGTTATTTATTTGACTGCAGAACACAGCTAGCCCTCTAGAATCTACCTGACAAGATTGTTGTGAATTTAAAATAGGGAAGGGGGAGTTATGTATGTCTTTAGGGTGCTAGTGAACAGTGTGTGTTGAAGCAGAGAAGAGCAGGAATCCAATAGCACTTTAATGACTAACAAAATTTGTGGCAGGGGGTAAGGTTCAGTGAGTCACTGGTCACTTCTTCAGATAGTGTGTGTTGGAGTTTGCCTGCAGCAGACTACCAAGGCCAGCAGTCCAACTTGCAGCCTTGTTGTAAGGATCAACTTGCTGAAGGTGAAGGTGGTACTTCCAATAATGTCAGGGAGTGTGGCCTAATAGAAGAAGAAGAAGACGACTGCAGATTTATACCCTGCCCTTCTCTCCGAATCAGAGACTCAGAGCGGCTTACAATCTCCTATATCTTCTCCCCCCACAACAGACACCCTGTGAGGTAGGTGAGATTGAGAGGGCTCTCACAGCAGTTGCCCTTTGAAGGACAACTCCTGCAATAGCTATGGCTGACCCAAGGCCATTCCAGCAGCTGTAAGTGGAGGAGTGGGGAATCAAACCCGGTTCTCCCAGAGAAGACTCTGCACACTTAACCACTACACCAAACTGGCAAATAGGCAAATGAGCTCCTGCTGGGTTTTTTCTTAAAAAAAAAAAAAAAAAAGCACTGGTGGTATTCCAAGACTAGGATAATTTCCATATAATGGGTGACTGTTCACAATGGTAGCTTTAGAAACATATGGGACAAATCTTGTTTTTTCAGTCCAACGCTACTAAAAAAAAACTTGCAATCATAACATCATCAGCTGACCTGTGATTGCTATTGGAGTTAGTTTCACCAAGTCTCTTCCACTGAGCACCAGACCACTTAAATGCCCACTGAACAGGTTTGCACTTGGCTGACCCCAGTTATATCCTACTGGGGTCCCTCCCCAGGCTCCACTCCAAAGTATCTGAGAATTTCTCAACCTGGAGTTGGGAAGCCTAGGAGGAGGAGATTGGATTTATACCCCACCCTTCACTACCTGGAGGAGTTTCAGTGGCTTACGATCTCCTTTCCCTTTCCCTCTCCACAACAGACACCCTGTGAGGTAGGTGGGGCTGAGAGAGCTCTGACAGAAACTTCTTTTGAGAGGAACATCTGTGTGAGAACTTGTGACTGACTCAAGGTCACACCAGTCGATGCATGTGGAGAACTGGGGAATCAAACCTGGTTCTCCCAGAGTTTGTGCACTTAACTGCTTTACCAAATTGGTGGGGCAAGACTCTGGCCTTTCATTCTTCACACTCCTCCTCAAAGTAGCCCTAAAATAAAGCCAATGGATGACAAGGCCCTATTTGCAAAGATATGGGAGATTGTAAGCCGCTCTGAGTATCTGATTCAGAGAGAAGGGCAGGGTATAAATCTTCTTCTTCTTCTTCTTCTTCTTCTTCTTCTTCTTCTTCTTCTTCTTCTTCTTCTTCTTCTTCTTCTTCTTCTTCTTCTTCTATTTTTCCATGCTTGAAAAATATAGTACAAGCCTTTCCTCAGCCCTAAATCAAAGATGCAGCAAGGACAACAGTCAGCACAGTGTATCTTCTGCCTTCTGTTTATCCTCCCAGACAGGGTCAGAGTGTTAAATGCCTCCTTCAAAGCTCTGCTTACAGATGAAACCACCTTCAAAAGTCATCATTTCCCCCCTTTGCCATGTGTTTGTTTGCAGGTATCTACTAGCAGTGCAGTGTTTCAAGCAGGAAGGTGGAGTTGTTCCCCGTTCCTTATTGGCCTGACTAGTTGTGGCTCAGGGTGCCTCAGGCCTTGACTATAAGAGGCAGCCATCATTGCCTTGTAAGACCAGATAATTTCATTCTGCTGAAGTCAGCAGACAAACAAGGTGCATAACGATCCTCTTTCCCACCTCCAAGGGCTGGACAACAATGACTCCTGGAAAGGCTCCCACAGGTTTCAAAGGACAGCTTGGAAATCTGCCCACAAGAAGGCCAGAGTTGTACAAATGCCTGCCTGAGCTCTAGGAATGACTGGCCTTTGACATCTTTCATTGCTATTCCGAGCCAATGATGCAGCGACTTAGCTAAAGTCAGTCAAACTGTTTCTTATTTTCACTGAAAATCTGAAGAGATTTTAAAGCCCTAAAAACACAGGATTTAGCCGCTTACTTAAAGTATATCCAGCTGCTGCGGCCCTTGCATGTTGTAGTCCTCTTTGAGTGACAGCCTGGTGCCTTTACACTCTTTGGCTTTCTTTTTGCAAGTTAAGCGCATCTTTATCCCCACCCCACCCCCAGCCATAGCTATTTAAGGATCTGGTCTCCGTACTCAGGGAATCTGTCTGCTCAACACTCGCAACCAATCAAGAGTTTAAAGATTCAATATGCTGAATCTGGGAAATCTTTGGCTGGGTACAGATGGGCAGCTTGCGGCGGCAGCCTCCTGGCTCAGGAAAAAGCCAGCATAGGTTGAGTGCCCCGGGATGCTCAGACAGTGCATGCCTGGCTGAATGAATGAACTTTTTATTACGGTCATAGACCAATATAAAAATTATAACACATCATGTAAAACCCCTCCTAAAATACATAAAATACAGTAAAATACTTAAAACTTTTCCGCACCTATAAAGGTCGGGGATAACTAAAATATAATTTAACCAATTTTAAAATCCAGAATCAGTTCAAATTAATATAAAATCCTTTAAATCCGAATATATAAAATCGTTTATAACCTAAAATTCAAACAGATCATACAGAACCTACCATTTCTTGTTTCTTAGTATGGAACTTCACCAGGTAATGGAAGAATTTAGCTATCTGTCTAGAGATAGATGGACTTGCATCCACCAAAAGTTTCTCCAAACACGCCCCGTCGGCATCTGCTATTGGTTTGACTACAAACGGGGAAACAAACCTGTCCCTATATGCTTGGTGGAATGGGCATCGAAAAAACATATGAATCATCGACTCCACCTCTCCCATAGCACAAGAACAGAGTCGATCTTCATACGGAACTTTTCTATATTTCCCTTCTAACACTTTTGAGGGCATGGCTGCACATCGAGCCAATGTAAAGGCTCTTCTGTGAGCTGGTACCTGCAAATAGGAAAAGTACTTGGCCATCCTCATAACATATTTGGTCTCGGTAGACGCCAAGAAAGAAGGGGCCTGTTTTAGATCCCTTTGTCTCTCTATATCACAGATTCTTTGTTTGATAATACTTTTTGCTTTGGCATTACTCTGCGTCAAGAATCCTATACTTTCCAAATTGCTTTCAACCAATTGCAGCCACCTTGGCCTATAGAGGTCTTGAATTATTAGAGGAAAGAGGCCTTTTTTTGTTTGTATAGATTCTTAGCCAATGGTATGCCGAAGACAACATAATTTGGCCTCAATTCTCATTTGCCCAGTTTCTAGTCGCAAAAGGGCATTTGGCACACCTGGCGGGAGCTGCAAGATGTTACGGAGATATTTAGATTGCACTTTCTCAAGAGCCTGTAATTTTTTAGCCAAGATGCCCAGGTTAATACCATAGAGCAGTTGTGTTAAAACTTTATATTGGAACAGTTTCATTGCTGCAGGAACATAAAAGCCCCCCTTGGAACGAAAAAATCTCAGGATAGCATACATTGTTTTCTCAGCTTTCTCCACCCTCATATTACAATGTTCAGTATTGGCTCCTATATCCTGAATTACCATTCCCAAATAAGTAAATTGTGTTACTTGTTCTATTTTCTCGCCTTTCATAGTCCAATACCTCTTCTTGGCTTTTTTACCAAATGCCATCACTTTTGTTTTTTCAAAATTTATTACCAAACGTTCATTTTCACAATATTTAACAAAGCTGTCTAATGCCCTCCGCAACCCAATAGGTGTTCTAGATAACAGTACCACGTCATCTGCATATAGCAGTACTGAAAGGTGGCGAAGAGCCAGCTTTGGGGGGTGTAATTTAATATCAGTCATATGTTCCACCATATCACTGATGTAATAATTAAATAAGATGGGGGCCAAAAGACAACCCTGTCTTACACCCTTCTTAATTTTTATTGGTTCTGTGAGTAATCCTTGCATATTGCATCTCACCCTGAGAAATTATTCTTCATGGAGGCCACGAATAAGAAATAGGAGCCTTTTATCAATATTGGAAGCCATTAGTTTTTGCCACAATCGTTGCCTTGAGATGGAATCAAATGCTGCCTTTAAATCAATAAAAGCCGCATATAGAGCGGTTGTACCTTTGCCAGACTACTTCTCAATTAGCTGTTGCAATAGGAGGCAATGCTCAGTTGTCGACCTTTCTTTCCTAAATCCAACCTGTTCCAAGGGGATAATTTCTTCTTGTTCCATCCATATTTCTATTTTTTCTAAAAGATGTCTGGTATAAATCTTACTTATAATATTTAAAAGACTTATGGGCCTATAATTGGCGGGATTATTTCGATTGCCCTTCTTAAAAATAGGGACAACTATAGCTGTTCCCCACTGCTTTGGAATTCGACCTGTTTGATCAACATAAGTAAAAAAAGATGCCAGAAACTGTGCCCACCAATTTACATTCTCTTTAAGCACCTCAGCTGGTATGCCGTCTATACCTGGGGCTTTCCTATTTTTCAGTTGCATTATATGGGCTTTTATTTCTTGCGTACTAACTGGTGGCAACTGAAGGAGGTTCTCTATGTTATCTGAAAAAGGGGGTTGAACATTGTCATCATATAAATTCTGAAAGAAAGCAGTCCATGTTTCCACTGGGATATACATGTCCAGGGGAAAGGTCGTCTTAAATCCCCCAATCTTTGTTAGTGTGGAGTTTTTTAGTTTAACAGCCTGTATCAGTTCCTTCCATAGGTGCCTAGTATGTTCTTTCTTCTTCCTTTGAATAATGTCTTTATAGGTTTTTTTATGTCTCACTAGGGAATTTTGTGTCTCTACCCTTTTTTCTATGCTACTTCTCATCGCAAGGTAATACAAACGATTTAGTTCTTTTTTTGCTTGAACACATTCAGAATCAAACCAAGGTTTGGTTTTCCTATGATGCTGATGTAATCTATTCCCTATTGGTACTGTCATAATAGAGTAAATCTCCTGAATTATATCTTGGAAAACTATTAGTGAGTCTTGGTTTTTCTCTAAAGCTGTAAACACTGACACATGCTTCAGCAAATTTTCTGGAGTTAAGATTTCTTTCACTTTTTTATCCAGTTCCCCACCCCACCGCACTCTTCTTCCCCTGATTCCTATCCTTGTTGCATAACGTGCCTCTTTTTGGTTAGCATTTAATGGGAGCGCTATCTGCAGACATAGAGGTAGATGGTCACCCTCCAAGTATGGGAATACTTGGAAATTTTTAATCAGAGGTAATAGAGAATTGCATACCAGCATATAATCAATAGTGCTCATTCTATTCCCAGACATAAAAGTGTATTCGCCTAGATAATCGCCATAGAATGCCCCATTTAAAATATGAAGCTCTCTTCTACCTGCTAATTTAGCTAAACATAGGCCAGCAAAGTTTGCCTTACAATCTTTAGAATTTCGTGTGAAGGGGAGTCCATTCTGGCCTTGCTCCTGCTCATCTAGTAGGGAATTATATTTGTTTAATAAAAAGGCATCATTCATTCCCATACGGGCATTAAAATCCCCTGCCACTAAAATTTGAGCTTCCGGACGTTCCAGGGCAAGATTTATTATAAATTGGTCTAGTAATGCCCAATTTTCTTCTATAGATGACTGTTTTGTTAGAGGAGGGATGTATACATTTATGATAATCAGGCTTCCCCTGTCCCATCTCACCAATAGAGCCATAGCTAAATGGGACAGCGAGGGTTTCAACACGCATTGAACCTTAAGGGCATTAGAAATGAAGATACCCAGGCCTCCCCTTAACCTCCCTGGGCCCTTTCCTGGAACTGCCGGTAAATTATAGGAGGAATAACCATCCAACCAAAGAGTTTCTGCCATCCACGTTTCCTGCAATATAACGATATCAAAATCTCTCTGAAAAAAAGGAACCTCTATGTACGAATGGATACATCTTAGCCATCCTGCCACATTCCATGACAAAATTTCAATAGGTTTGTTAGTGATCCCCATCGAGGACAGTCATGAGCGTTTTCCTCCATCCGGAGCATGGGTGACATCTCTTATTTCACATAATTCGGGATTGTCAGCTGCAACAATCAAGTTGGAATTATGCTTTCCTTTGTTAATTATTACAGTTGGTTCCAGTGGGAAATAATGGGCCTCCTCTGCAGAGCGGATCCCTTCACCTTCACTCTTCCTCAGCTCACAGGCCTTAGAACTTCCCTCAATTTCCATTTCCCTGCAATCTGTAGAACCTCTGAGGCCCTTCAGGGTAGATGTTAGTTGTTCAAAACGATCTATCAAGGACTCTTGCTCACAGTCTTGTAACAACGTAAATTTTGTAAGCAGCTGTTTCTCGAGTTCTTCCTCTGGCCAACTGGCATCCAGATTTTCCTGACCGATCCCAATATCTCCTAATGGGGGTACCTCTTTGTCTAAGTTAGTTGGGGCAATAATGGGCTTCAGTGCAGATTCCATCAATGGAGGGAGTAGATTGGAAGGAGTTGGTTGATCTAAGATTAATACAGAGTTGGTAGGTTTCAGTTCTGCCACCAGCGACTGCTTTTTATGGTCCTTCTTAGTGCCAACATCTTTTGTTTTTGAAACTATTTTCCAAGATGTAGAATTATTAAAATGTCTTTGTAGTCTGATCCCTAGCACCACATATCTGTTGGCGTGAGCATGCCTGGCTACAAGAAGAGGGACAGGCTGTGTGCACCCAGAAGGAGTGAGTACACCACTTGTGCGTGTGAGAGGTGCTTCCTTGTTGCTCCCAGGCCATTCAGATGGCTGGGGGAGGAGACAAGGAAGTGCTTCAGAGATTTACCACTAGTTAGTAACTGGTGGCTTTTTGAAGCAGCATAAAAACGTCAGAGGACAAGGTAAGGGGGGGGGTGAGGCGGGACCCATATGTGTGCATTTGAATGCACCAGTTTAATCCAGACATGGGGGGGTGGTGCCTGTGCTGGCTCCTGAAGAGCAAGAAAAAAATGTAAAGAAAGGAAGGCACTAGAGCTCTTCTAGGACAAACAGTGAATCTGATCCTATTTTTTAAACCTTATGTAAAGAAAATACATCTTGGAAAGGAAATTCATATTTGAATTTGCAGCACAGGTGAGTAAAATGTCCACAAGATGGTGGGAGTTTAGCATGCAAATAGTTCTGGGAAGAGGCTTGGGATTCAAGAATTGCATCGTAGATTACACATATATAGTGATGGCTTTCTTCTAGGGAAGAAAAAGCCATTGTAAGTTTTCTGAGTATTCGATTACCCTTTACCTTTCAGACTACTGTAATGCCTTCTACATGGGGCTGCCCCTGTGCCGAACTCAGAAACTGCAGCTAGTGCAGAATGCAGCAGCCAGACTGTTAATGGGCCTACCTCGGTGGGAACATGTGCGGCCTAGGCTGCGGGAACTGCACTGGCTGCCAATTGTATACTGAGTTCGTTACAAGGTGCTGGTTATTACCTTTAAAGCCCTATATGGCCGAGGACCTGCCTACCTTAGGGACCACCTCTCTCCATATATTCCCCAGAGAGCACTGCAATCTAGTTCACAAAATCTTCTGGAAGTACCTGGGCCAAAGGAGGCCAAATTAAAAATAACTAGAGAACAGGCCTTCTCTATAAAGGCTCCCCAATGGTGGAACCAGCTGCTGGAAGAGGTGCAGGCCCTACGGGATCTTAATCAATTCCGTAGGGCATGCAAAACCGCCCTCTTCCAACTAGCCTTCTGAGATGGAACCTGGCATAAGCATCACACCATCTTTAACACAACTGAGATAGTAGCACTACTAAATTATATTGTTTTAGACTGTTTTTAGATTATTTAATGTTCATTTGTGAATTGTATTTAATTGTATTATCCTGTTTTTATTGTTATAACATGGCTTATGCCATGTCCTGTAAGCCACCCTGAGCCTGCCTTGGCGGGGAGGGTGGGGTATAAATAAAAAATTATTATTATTATTATTATTATTATTATTATTATTATTATTATTATTATTATTATTATTATTATTATTATTATTATTATTATTATTATTATTATTATTATTATTATTATTATTATCTTTCAGCTTTCTCATGTTGACCAAACAGTTCAAGAGGAGAAAGCAGACAAACATTGTCACAAAAGTATTTTGCACCACTATAACTAATTTTGAAAGACTGTCCATCATGTGAATAGCAACAAGGATAGCCAAAGAGGTTCTTGAAACCTGAGTGAACCACCTGGTTTGCATAAAACTCCAGTTTAAACAATTTGGGTGAGATAATTTGGCTGCATCATATGATTTTGCTGATTGCTCTTGCAATCAACTGTATCTGTATTAGCCGGTGTGGATGACTTTACTTACCTCATAGGGTTATCGAGACAATAAAACAGAGAAGGGAGAAATCTTTATGCCTCCTTTGAGCTTGTAGGAGGAACAGCAGGATAAAAATGTACTAGATAGGGGTCTCAACCTTGCTGAGCCTGTGGCACTTTTGTCATTTTGAGAGAGTGTAGTGGACATCACCACAAAATGTCTGCCGTGGGAGGTGGATCCAGTCCCAAAGTGTCTGTCATGAGACAATTGCAAAATGTTGGCAGATTCCAAACCAAGTGTCTTCCTATGCTAGGGGCAGCTGTTTTGGAATGGGCACTTCCTAAAGAACCAAAGGTGATGTCTCCTGGATGCTTCCAGACCACTGAGGTGGAAGAAAGCCAGGACTGGTACTTTGTGGAAGAACCAAATGTGCAGCAGGGCGCTCAAGGACTCCCCATCAAGTTATCGCACAGATAGCAGAAGCTTTATAAGACATTCCATCACCATGTGGTTGTTAGGTTTTCCTTCGCTTCTTGCTTCTGAAGGCCAGTTTCAATCAGCTCAGTCTGACTGGAAGGGGGGACACATGCAGGCTTTTATGCAGAATACTGTTTACCTGCTGGATCATCAAACTGACACACAGAAAAAATGTGTCTTAGCATGGACTAAGACAAATTGATACATATTCAGTGCGAAATATGTGTTTTAAAAAAGCAAATATGTAATAAATATGACCTGACTATATCTAAAGGACTCTGAAAAAGAACGTTGGTAATTATGAACCCCTCTATAAATATGCAATGTGCCGGAGCCATTTCCAATTTGTGAAATTGCTAGGATTTACACACATTTATAAATCTGAGGAAATTGCACCATTGTGGAGTTCTCTGCTTCTGTTTCACTTGGAGTACTCTTTTATGCCCTGTTTATAAAATATTATGGTAACAGAATTTGCATTAATTCAAATGGCTGAGAAAGTTCCAGTTATGGCTGACTTATGTGTTGCTTATAATACCCTTAAATAAAATGATACAATTATAGAATACTATAAAAGGTTCAACATCTTAGGTACAAAATCTATTCCTCTTCCCCCTCCCAAAGCAGCTGCAGACTGCAGAGAGCTGAATGGAGCCAAATGATTAAGATTAAGGTACTAAAATGGATACAATAAACCCAAGAAGCTACAATGTAGGTGTGTTTTCCCAATTTGGAACGTTAGACAGTGATTCTGCTGATGTGCTGGGATCTTAAACTGTATACTGTCAACTCAAGTTATTACAATGTTTTCAGTTCATCATACCTGATGGCCAAATTCTCATCAAGGCAGAAATAAAACCAAATGGGAAGATCTGTTGCATGAAGAAAAACATTTAGAAGAGGCGTCTAAGAAAAGATGTGGAGGGAACAGAAAAAGGAGGAGGAAGAGCAGCAGCAGTTGAATGGGGAAAAAAGGTTATCTTTTAAATGTGGGAAGGCATTTAACATCTCAGGGCATTCCCAGGCATGCAGAAAAATGGCTGTTGCACCAATTTGCTGTTTGTTTGGTGGGTAACACAGAATCCAGGTCTCCCTCCCAGACAGCCACTTGGGGTGAGACTCGATGTTTAAACAGGGCTCTGTACCTGTAGCCCCACAAGCTGGATTGTAGAGACCATATCACTCCCATCTTGGCCCACTTACACTGGCTCCCAATTTGTTTCTGAGCACAATGCAAAGTGCTGGTATTGACCTTCCAAGCTGTATACATTTTGGGACCAACATACTTGAAAGTTGTCCTAGTTCTTTATGAATCTGCCCAACCGATATAATAATCTTCAGAGCCCCTGCTCTGGGTGTAGGGTTGCCAAGTCCAATTCAAGAAATATCTGGGGACTTTGGGGGTGGAGCCAGGAGACTTCGGGGGTGGAGCCAGGAGACGTTGGGGTGGAGCCAGGAGCACGGTTGTGACAAGCGTAATTGAATTCCAAAGGGAGTTCTGGCCATCACACCTTTTTAAATGACCGCACACCTTTTTAAATGCTTTCCTTCCATAGGAAATAATGAAAGGAAAAATAGGGGCACCTTCTTTTGGGGCTCATACAATTGTGACGCCTGGTCCAATCTGTTTGAAACTTGGGGGGGGGGGTATTTCGGGGAGAGGCACCAGATGCAATGCTACAAATTTGGTGCCTCTACCTCAAAAAACAACCCCCCTGCCCCAGAGCCCCAGATACCTGCAGATCAATTCTCCATTATTTCCTATGGAAATAAGTATCTATAGGGAATAATAAAGTTCCCAGCAGACATTTCCCTCCCCTCCCCCCCGCTTTCTGATGACCCTGAAGTGGGGGGAGGGCCTCCAAACTGGGGGATCCCCTGCCCCTACCTGGGGATTGCAACCAACAAAAACGAGTCACACGGAAAGTGAGACTGGAGAAAACCCGAAAGCTCCGTGTAGCACGCCTCTTAAAGACGTATATCCACTTTCTTCACAAAATAATCACAAACACCCTGTGAGGTAGGTGGGGTTGAGAGGGCTCTCACAGCAGCTGCCCTTTCAAGGACAGCTCTGCCAGAGCTATGGCTGACCCAAAGCCATTCCAACAGGTACAAGTGGAGGAGTGGGGAATCAAACCCAGTTCTCCCAGAAACCACTACACCAAACTGGCTCTAAGGAATGCCCTTAGGGCTGCCAATTTCTGACTGAGAGATTTAGGGGGGGGGGGGGGTGAAGTCTGGGAACGGTGGCGTCTGGGGAGAGGAGGGACCTCAGTGTGGTGTAATGCCATAGAGTCAACCCTGCAGAGTCTGCTGATCTCTGTAGCCTGGAGATTGTCCAGGCCCTATCTGCAGGTTGACAACCCTAGGTGGCCTGCCTGAGACAGTCACTGTGCATATTTGACCGCTATTGCACAGAAAAGTGCTGGTGCTGTACAGAAATTTTTCTGGCACAAAGGAGGTCATAATATAGAAGCTGCTATCAAGTTATTTTCCACTAAAGTAATACCTCAGCTATTGTATGGAGCTCCACTGCTCCTCTAGTTTGATCTGATTTCTCTTGGAAGAATCCAATGGAAATTTTTAAGAGTTATCTTCCAAGTTTCGACAAGTGTGTCTAATGCTGCATTACGCTTGGAGGCAGGCTTGTTTCCAGAAGAGGCAAAGTTAGGGATTCATGCTTTCCACTATTGGTTAAAACTGATCTTGCCTATTGGCCTTACTCATACCATGATGCAGGATAATTTTGTTCCACCTTGGCAGTAGAAAAAAGATGCCAAACTGTGACTGATTCCCCACTGGCCTTATGCCGCTCTCACTCTCCTCTTCTCTGCGGGGCTTCCGTCGGATTTCACACTAGCTGCCCAGGGGCTGCAACTCGCTTCTCCTCTTTCACACGGCAAACAGGAACCAGTTTTTAGAGGATCTTGTCTGCTGCACAAAAGAGGCAGAGTGAGTTACAACCCTGGGGCAGCTAGTGTGAAATCCGAGGAAAGCGCCACGGAGAAAAGGAGAGTGAGAGCGGCATAAGGCCAGTGGGGAATCAGTCTCAATTAATATGATTTTTCTAAGCAGTATATACAATCCTTTAGTTATGCTCAAGCTAGAACTTTTATAAAACAAAGAATAACAGATGCTGAGTGACAGATGGATGCGAGCAGGATTAGGAACCCTCCTTTTGATCTAAGCACATTTAACAATATGACTTTAAAACCCTATGTTAAAATTTGACATAATAGCCACCATTGGCGAATTTTTACTCTTTTAATGTATAATGCCTTACCCTCAGCTATACTGGAGGCCAGATTTAATAGCTCCCTGAAGAAAAGCTGCTTGTGTGGGATGGGAGTTCAACATGTCATAGTTGACTGCAGTATATATCATGACATCAGGAAAGTTCGGATCATGCCCATTGTCAATTCCTACTCTGGTCGCAACAGAACAACACTTCTATCTATTATGCTGGCAGGCAATAATCAAAATTTGACAAGGATGGTTGCCAAATTCAGCTGGAGGGCTTGTCATATTAGTGAAGAAATCAGGAAGTTTAGGTAGGGTTTTTAGTATATCTTTGATCTTAATATTAATTGCGGATGTTCAGAGTTTTAAATTTTTAGGCATATTTTAACATCTTATGCACGTTCTATGCATATTATATGGTGTGTATATTTTATGTATGTTTTAGAGGTTATTTTATATCATAATTGTATCATTTCATTGGTTATTAGCTATATTCCCAAGTACTTTTTGCTGGTTTATGACCATTATAAATTAAATTACTATTACTGTGTACAGTATTATCTGTTTGCTGTACCTATCATCCTTCTCTTGCTGCATTGTTATCTACTTAATACCATTGTTTAACTTATTGTGTTTAATATCGTATGCATTGTCTCAGATTTCTGTAATCCTGGTCCTATTACATCACTTATTAGATGTTTCATCTTATTGATTGCATCAGTGTACCCTGTGAAATCTGCCTTGAGCCTCAGGGAGAAAGGCAGTCTTGGAATGAAGTAAAGTGAAGTAGAAGGTGTGGCTTCAGGCAAAACCACTTTCTTGTCAGGATTAGCCTCCTTGAATGGATTCTGAACAAGCACTCTTACAAATGAGCTGTCTCTTCTAGCTCTGAGACAGCTAACTGATGGCCTATTGGCCAGATCCAATCCAGATAATTTTATGTGTCCTCTGGCAGCTTTCCAAATGAACTGTGCAAAGTAATGCACATTGGGGCCAAGAATCCCAGCTACAAATACAAGTTGATGGGGTGTGAACTGGCAGAGACTGAGCAAGAGAGAGATCTTGGGGTCATAGTAGATAACTCATTGAAAATGTCAAGAAAGTGTGCATTTGCAATAAAAAAGGCCAACGCCATGCTGGGAATTATTAGGAAGGGAATTGAAAACAAATCAGCCAGTATCATAATGCCCCTGTATAAATCGATGGTGCGGTCGCATTTGGAATACTGTGTGCAATTCTGGTCACTGCACCTCAAAAAGGATATTATAGCATTGAAAAAAGTGCAGAAAAGGGCAACTAGAATGATTAAAGGTTTGGAATACTTCCCCTATGAAGAAAGGTTAAAACGCTTGGGGCTCTTTAGCTTGGAGAAACGTCGACTGCAGGGTGACATGATAGTGGGTTACAAGATTATGCATGGGTTGGAGAAGGTAGAGAAAGGAGTACTTTTCTCCCTTTCTCACAAACAAGAACTCATGGGCATTCGATGAAATTGCTGAGCAGTTGGGTTAGAACGGATAAAAGGAGGCACTTCTTCACTTAAAGGGTGATTAACATGTGGAATTCATTGCCACAAGAGGTGGTAGCAGCTACAAGCATAGCCAGCTTCAAGAGGGGGTTAGATAAAAATATGGAGCAGAGGTCCATCAGTGGCTATTAGCCACAGTGTGTGTGTATATATAATTTTTTTGGCCACTATGTGACACAGAGTGTTGGACTGGATGGGCCATTGGCCTGATCCAACATGGCTTCTCTTATGTTCTTATGTGCAGGCCCGGCGGCTAGAGGTTCCTGCACCCTGAGACGAAACCCCGCTCCTCTGCCCCCTTCCCGTTTTTTGCTCACAAGCAAAGCGTGTGCTGATGACATCACAATGATGTCACTGTCACCCCCTGACTTTGCCGAGACCTCCTGAGCCTCGGGAGACCTCAGCAAAATCTGGAAAGGCAGAGGGCACTCTTAGAGCTGAGCTCTGAGCACACTTGCTGCCCTGCCCCCGACTTTGCTGAGGCCTCCCAAGTCTTGGGAGACCTTGGCAAGTCAGGGCGTGGCACCTCGTGGCACCCCTAGGACAAGTGGCACCCTAAGCAGCCGCCAACTTGGGCTATTTCCACATGCCGGCCCTGGAACTGTGTAGGCTGGACGCACCCCAAATTACATCCCTGCCAGACCAATCCTTCTTCTTTATCATGTGCTTTGAGTCTCTCTTGATTTATCTTATTTATATAAAACATTTATTACCTGCCTTTCTACCTTTCGGAACTGAAGGCAGTTTATAATGTAAATAAAATAAGGCAGTTTACATGTAAATAAAATAATATTTGTTTATTTTTTAAACTAAAGACAATACTACTCTATGAACAAATGGAACACACAGGGCGTTTTCGCACTCACCTTCAGCCGGCGCGACCCCCCTCTTCACCACGCAGGATCTGCACGGATTTCGCACTAAATGCCGCGGAGCAGCCGGAAGAGCCGGAAACTCCCGTCGCAAAAGCCGCGCAAACGGAAACTGCTTTTTGGCGGTTTACGTTTGAGCGGCTTTTGCGCCGGGAGTTTCCAGCTCTTCCGGCTGCTCCGCGGCATTTAGTGCGAAATCCGATCAGATCCTGCGCGGTGAAGAAGGGGGTCGCGCCGGCTGAAGGTGAGTGCGAAAACGCCCACAGTGATTGTTATTTCCATGAGGAAAGATATGAGCTGCTCTCCTCCTCTCTGATGAAGCAACTACAGATTAGAATGGAGCTCCAGACTCCATTTTGTGAGTTAGAATTCCAACATAATTATTATAATTTACTCTTGATTCCAGGAAGCACCTGCCCTTTCACACTCGCCTAGGATTTGTAGCACCACGACTGGATTTTCATTGTCAGAATTTTCATTCATGATGATGATTTTCTGCTTGGTTCTCACTGGCCAGATTCAGTTAAAGTTGTAAAAACACGGCCAAGAGTTGGATGAAAGGCCCCTTTGATGATGATGATGATGAAGAAGAAGATTCTTTCCTTCCTCTCCCCAAAGCAGACACACTGTGAGGTAGGTGGGGCTGAGAGAGCCCTGAGAGAACAGTGACCGACCCAAGGTCACCCAGCTGGCTTCATGTGAAGAAGTGGGGAATCAAGCCCAGTTCTCCAAATTGGAGTCTACCGCTCTTTAACCACTATGCCAGGTTTCATTGTGATTTCTGCCTCTGCTTTTGACTTAAGAACATAAGAGAAGCCATGTTGGATCAGGCCAATGGCCCATCCAGCCCAACACTCTGCATCACACAGTGGCCAAAATTTTATATTTATATATATATACATATCTATACACACTGTGGCTAATAGCCACTGATGGACCTCTGCTCCATATTTTTTTCTCTCTCTTTGTCATCCTCAGGGTTTTGCAGAATTTTCACAGTAATATGAAGCCATTCCAAGACTCACAGGTACAATACATTAGTAGCACATAAATTCATCAGATTAAAAATTAAACACCCACGGCTGCCACAACTGTCAGAGGAGGCGAAACACCTTTGAGTTGCACCATGATTCCACTTGATGTCATCAGCGCTGCAACAAGGTGAGTCTTGTATAGGAGACAAAACAAAAACTAATTTAGAACAAAACAAACCTGTTCTCATGAACTCATATTTAATTCTCCATAGGCAGAATGACAGTGCCGTACAGTGTTGGCTAGACAAATCAACACAATAGTTTTAGAATTAGTACCTGAACTTTTGCAGTGCTGAATTAAAGTCTGTAAAATGGATGCAAAGGAATAGCTTTATTTGAGAATGTTTTTCTTCTGTCTGTTCTTATTTTAGACTCTGCTGGTAGATAAACTGTTGGTACAACAGGATAGGATTATTCACCCAGGATTGCATGAGAGGAAAAGGTCACTGTCAGTGGGACAGAGATCTGCAGATTTCAACCTGGTCTTCTTGGGTCTACTTCATTCATGGTATCTTTAGATGGACTACAGAAGATGTTATCCCAAAAACACATTAAAATGTAAATGCAATAAAAGCATGTTTTAATTACAGTTCTTTGGAGGGCAGTGATTGGTTGAAGTTCGTTCTTGAGTGTAACTCCATGTGCTACCCAGTTTGCTTCTGTAAATTGGATATTAGTCTGTGATGACTGAGAGCTGAATGTCTGAATAGCTAGAGTTTCAGGTTTCAGATGATGTGGAGAGATATGCAATTTGGATCTGTGATGGGCCATTCATACATGATGATGCAGCTGTCCAATGATCAGTGAACATATATGTACCAAATAATAGAGCAAGACTTACAATTAATATCAGGATCAGGCTGTATTATGAATGCTTCTCCTTTCTTCCTCATTTGTTTCCTACTGCAATTCTGTCGGTGATCCAGGGCCCCCAAGTTCCATCACACTTTCTCTCTGCTTTCTCACATTGCCCAGGCAGGAAAGCTTCCGCCCCCCCCCCCCGCCTCAAAAAAGCCTTCCTTTCCATATGGAAGCTACTAGCATCTAGTGAGCACTAAAAGGAGACAAAGGCATGCTAGAAGTGGGGGCAGAATGCTATAACAGCTACAATCCTGCACCAGTCCATACCTGTATCTATCACTATTGTGTCTGGTGTTCATCCCGGAAAGTACAGCACAGTGCACCTGTGGGTGGTGTCTGGAAGGGACAAACGCAGCCCACCTATGACAATCAGTGGTGGGAAGTTTAACTGGCCAGGATTGGACCTGACCAGGAAGAAGGTTGTTCCGGGAAATGTATATAAGAGGGGACCCGGCCCTGCCATGTTGTCTTTGTGATGTACTCGCTAATAAAGCATGTTGCCATCTGAACGTCTCTGACTTCAGTACATTACACTGGCAACAAAGGTGTGATACCAGTGAGCAGCGAGCAGCATCCAGCCGCCCACAAGCCCTGCAATCCGAGCTCTATTGCTTCCGCTGCCGAGGTAATGGCTACTGCTCCCGGACAAACCCTACTGGCATTTGACGTCAACCAGCCCAACTTATGGGAATCGTGGGTGGACCAGATCAACTACTACATAGAGCTGCACAAAATGGAGGCAGCAGCGGTGAAGAAGGTGCTTCTCCTGAGTTTGTGCAGGGTGGAGACCATCCAGCTGATGAAGCGACTCATCGCGCTGACCACCCTCACAAAGGTCACCTACGACCAGCTGGTCAAGGTGATGACTAACCACATGGCACCACAGCCATCCCATCTCACACGCAGGCACGTGTTCTACACGAGACAGCAGAGACAAGCTGAATCCGCCACCGAGTGTCTTGCAGAGCTCCGTGGATTAGCCCTGAGATGTGATTTCACGGGGGACCTGGAAGAGATCCTGCTGGACCATTTCACGGTTGGCATCCGGGAGGAGAAAATGCGCTGAAAGTTGCTAGCATACGAGGACAAAGACATCGACCTCACAAAAGCTCTCCAACAGGCAACCGCCTTCGAACAGATGCACACCAGCCCTCCCGCGAACCAGGCTGCCTCCGCCTCGATCTCGGACGGCTCTGACAAGGAAGGGGCACATCAGCTTCACTGCCAGCCACGGAGTGGGCTGAAAACACCAAACTGACCATGGGCAGCAGAGAAGCCGAGCACCAAGTGCACCAGCTGTGGGGTCCCACCCGAGCATCGAGACTGCCCCTACTGTAACGCGGACTGCAGAACCCCGGAAAAGTGGGCCACATCACCCGAGCTTGCAGGGCCAGACCCAACAGGAGGCCCCAGTCCTCACACCACAACTTGACACACCACAACACACGACGGTCGCAAACAGCATCCAGGTAATGAATTTGCCCCAGGACACCCCCGACAAGGTCAAACTTCAGGTCTTGATTGAGGGGGGACCCTGCCTGATGGAATTGGACACGGGATCCTCCATTCCGGTGGTCAGCCATGTCCTTGCCTCCCTGGCCGGTTCCAAGATTTTTGGGAACTTGAATTTGGCCCAAGCATTATTTCAGAGGAGACCCTCAGTAAACTCTGCCCCCACAACCGGCCGGCTCTGCAGGCCACGGAGTTCATATTGTGGGACTTTCAAAAGAATCCAGTGCAGATCATAGGGTGAGTCAGAGTTAGGATGGAGTTCAAAAATTTTAAAGGGGCCCTGGACATACTTGTGGTGAAGTGCCGGCTCACCACCCTATTGGGATTGGCTTGGTTTAAGCCCCTGGGCATCAAAATTGTAGGGGTGGATCACATACAGGCCCACAATTTCAGCCAAGTGTGCCGGGAGTTCCCAGAAGTATTCGATGGGGCTCTGGGAACGTACAAGGGGCCACCTATCGCATTGCAGTTGGACCCCATGGTTAGGCCCGTAAGTCTGAAGGCTCGGCGGGTTCCATTTGCACTTAAGCCAAAAATCGAAGCCCAACTGGACCACCTCTTGGCCCAGGGGGTGCTAGAGCCCGTCTCTCATGCCACATGGGAAACCCCCATAGTCATCCCAGTCAAGCCGAACAGGGATGTGCGCATCTGTGCAGACTACAATTGCACAATTAATAAAGCACTAAAGGACCACCTATACCCCATCCCAGTAGTCAGCCATGTCCTCGCCTCCCTGGCCAGTTCCAAAATTTTCAGGAAGTTGGATTTGGCCCAAGCATACCAACAACTTCCGGTGGATGAGCAAACAGCTGAGGCTCAGACCATCGTTACGCACCGGGGTGCTTTCAAGGTGTGGAGGATACAATTTGGGGTCAGTGTGGCTCTGGGAATTTTCCAAAGCTTAATGGACTCTCTCCTTAAAGGGATTCTCAGAGTACAACCCTTTTTCGATGAAGTTTTGAAAGCGGCACCCGACGTGGATGAGTTCTGTTGCCGCCTTCGAGAGGTGCTCCGCTGTTTTCAGAATGCGGGTCTCAAGGTGAAGCAGGAGAAGTGCCAAGGGTGGAGTTCCTGGGGTTTGCAGTGGACGTTGCGGGAATTCACCCAACGGCTGACAAGACCAGGACAATAGTACAGGCCCCGGCCCCCACTTGCAGGGCGGAGCTACAAAGTTTTTGGGGGCTCCTGAACTTTTACCATTCATTCTTGCCTCACAAAGCAGCCCTGGCTGAACCCCTACACAGACTCCTAGATAAGGGTGCCCTATGGGTCTGGGGAAAAAAGCAGGCCGCGGCTTTCCAGGCGGTCAAGGACATCTTGAGGTACTCCACCATTTTGAGGAGTCCCTCCCTGTGATTTTAGCATGTGATGCTTCCCCTTACGGAGTGAGTGCTGTCCTGGGTCACCAACTCCCAGACGGGAGAGAGGTCCCCATGGCCTATTACTCTCGCACTTGACCCAGGCTGAGCGCAACTACGCCCAAATAGATAAGGAGGCATTGGCAATCATGGCAGGCGTATACAAATTCAATGACTACCTGTATGGTAGGTGCTTCACGATTGCCAAAGACCACAAGTCGTTGCTTGGCCTACTTGCCACAGACCACCAGACACCGCAGGGCCAGCGGGAGTAGAGAATGCAGAGAGCACGGGGCCTCTGCAAGAAGCAGCCCTGTCGAGCTCGCCAGGTTCGCTGGCGGAGAAGCCTTACAGGGTGGGGGAAATACCTCCGCAGGATCGAGAGAACGCTCTGCCGACCGCGGCCCAAAGTGAGGAAGCAGCAGTTACAGAACCCCAAGCAGCAGCCTCAGCTCCCCAGATCGAACCTCAGCGGTCGCTCGGAGAGCAGTGACTATCCATTCATTTGAAAGACTATGTATTTTGAACTAGTGGGGGAGGAGTGTTGTGTCTGGCATTCATCCTGGAAAGTACAGCACTGCGCACCTGTGGGTGGTGCCTGGAAGGGATGAACACAGCCCGCCTATGATGATCAGTGGTGGGAAGTTTAACTGGCCAGGATTGGACCTGACCAGGAAGAAGGTTGCTCCGGGAAATGTATAGAACAGGGGACCTGGCCCCGCCATGTTGTCTTTGTGATATACTCGCTAATAAAGCATGTTGCCATCTAAACATCTCTAATCTCAGTATATTACAATCTCACAAAGGTGTATAGATAGACACACACAAACACGTGCCGGGTAACAAAACTGAAAAGAGGTCCAGATCTTCTGCACTGAACTTATTATAACAAAAGCCCACCGGGGAGGGGGGGAGGCGGGGGGATAACATATACAGATACAGAGCTGATCTCTTTCAGTTGATGCCTGGGATTCAGCCTGCCTTTCCAAACAATGACTGGCTGTCATCCTTCCTCTAATAACAACATGAAGGGTACAATATTCCCTTACCCTTACATCTGTCCAGTGCCTGGAAATAAGGAAATGGTGAAACAGATTTCTAGTGTAGAACCAGGCCTCAGATTCAGTGGGAGCTCACAGGAGCACAGCTCCTGAACCTTTCCGAGAGTTCCATCTCCTTGTCCACTGAATAGTATATGCAGCTGCAAAACAATCCCTGGATGAGCTCCACCACCTATTTTTCTACAAAATGACCGCTGTATAGAACCATGTGGGGATTTCACCACATGAAAAGGGTCTGGCAGATCCCCTTAGTATAAGTGTATCCTGCAAGTGTTGCTTAATGGTTGGCTTGGATCCAGTGAAGCATTTCCCCGGTGGAAGGATTTCCACACATGGAGTCATCTCCTGCTTCTACTTGTGGATTCAAACTATATCATCTTAGAAAACTGCATTCATGGCCAGTATTGCAGCCTCCATATTACAAGTACAGAGTTATAGTGGCTTGCCTGAGAACTTTCCAGCCAGCTGTGAGGCTGAGGTGCAATTTAAACAAGAAGCTTCTTTCTGTTGACCACAGGACCTCTATGATTCTGGTCCTCTGATAAAAGGCAGGCCCCCACATTTTAAGGATCCTAGCCACCATTAATTAGAATACTTGTCATCATTCTGTGACATCTCAGCAGTTGAGATGGATACAGAATTTGCAGAGAGGAGGTAGTGAAGGGTTTTTTTGTCTTTTGTTTTACATACATCTGCGTGGATGGCTAGAAATATGCATGAATGCTACAGTGTAGTAAGGGTATACCATAGTTTACTTAGAGCATGATGTGTGTAGTAATTGTCTTCATCCTTGTGATAAGCTCCATGGTAGCAAGTCCCTTGCTCACAGAAAAAGAGCTGATCGTTCAGTTTCTTCATAAATGAAGCGAAAGGGGAAAAGTATGCAAAACAGGAAGGAAGGACAATGAACCCCAGCAGGGCATCCACAGGTGGATTTGTTAGCTCATTTCTTTTCCAAGCAGCACCAGATCCTGCTTGAATGTTGTCTACTTGATAGGGGTGACTTCAGAACATAAGAACATCAGAAGAGCCCCACTGACCAGCCTCATGGTCCATCTGGTCCAGCATCCTGTTCCACACAGTGGCCAACCAGTTCCTCTGGAGGGCCAGCAACAGGGCATAGAGGCTGAGACCTTCCCCTGATATTTCCTAGCTCTGGGATTCAAAAGTTTAATGCCTCTGAATGTGGAAGTTCCCCTCAGTCACCATAGCTAGTAGCCATGGATAGACCTGTTCTCCATATCTAATCTAAACCCCTTTAAAACTGTGGCCACCACTACATCCTCTGGCAGCGAATTCTACATTTTCATCACTCTTTGTGTAAAGAAGTATTTCCTTCTGTTTGTCCTGAATCTATAGCCCATTATCTTATTTGGATGCCCTCATGTTCCAGTATTTTGGGAGAGGAAAAAAAAAATTATCTTTGTGAACAACTCTTTCCATTCCATGTGCAATTTTATGAACCTCCATCATGTCTCCCCCTTTAGACTTCTCTTTTCTAAACTGAAAAATCCTAGACTCAGCAGGCTTTGTTCCTCTATGTGCCTAATAAGTCTATCTTTGATTAAAATTTCTATGAATATGCCTGGGACAGATGTTATGGCTTGTAATTTCCTGATTCCCCTTTTTAAAAAAATGGTGAAACATTTGCTAATTTCCACGCTTCTGGTACGGATGCTGAATTTAGCAATAGATTACATATATGGATTAGTAGATCACCTGTCTCCTGTTTGAGTTCCCTAAGAACTCTTGGGTGTATGCCATCAAGACCTGAATACTTATCTATTTTTAATTTCCCCAATAGGCCTAGAACATTATCTCTGGTCACCTCAATTTGGCTGAGTTTTTCAGATTCCCTTCCTAAAAATAGTGACTGTGGCATGGGTACACTGCACACAGAAGCAGAAAAAAAATATTGAACTTCTCCTCATCTTCCTTTAGCAATCCCTTTATTCTTTGGCCATCCAAAGGCCCAACTGCTTCTCTGGCTAGTTTCCTGCTCCAGAAAAATATTCTCTCTCTCTCACACACACAGATACCTAAACAGATATAGGTGCATGTGTGTGTGTGTGAATACACACACACACACACACACACACTAGGAATAAGGTCCATTGTGAGGAAAAATACAATGGGCTCCAGAAGAAGGCTTTGGGCAAGTGCCCTCCACCTCTGCTGTCTTCCCACCTACCCAAGGTGGCCATTTTCTGTAGGGAAATTGATCTGGCTTCATCTTTCTATCGCTTCCCCCCTTCCTACAGCCTCTACCTAGGAAAAGTACAGCCTTTGTCTGCAGTGAGGACCAAAGCAGCTAACATCATTCTCCTCTCTCACTTTTGATTTACACAAAAGATAGGTTAGGATGAAAGTCTGAGAGTGGTCTGAAATCACAGTGTGGAGCAAAGCAGGAGGGAAGCAACCTCAGCAGGGTATAATGACAAATGGACCCAGAGCCAAATGGACCCAGAGCAGTTTCAGGAGGCCCTGCGGGATCCGATGCCCCCTGGCAGGTCATTGAATGAGTTAATGGAGGACTGGTACTCTTGGTTCTCCATTGCCATTGATGACATCGCTCCCTGGCACCCTCTTCATTGTCGCACTAAAGCTGCCCCATGGTATACCATGGAGCTGCTGAGGATGAAACAGCAACTTAGATGGCTAGAGCGAGTGTGGTGACATGTTCGTGACGAAGAGTCAAGAACCTCTTATAGAACATTTATGAAGGTCTATGAAGGGGCAATGAAGTCCGCTAAGAAAGAGTTCTATGCGGCCTCCATAAAGTCTGCGAAGTCACGTCCAGCCCAACTTTTTAGAGTAATTCGGTCATTAACAGTCCTGCCATCAGGCAATCAAAATGGTAGAGAATTGGATATTGGCTCTGAGGTTTTTGCAACATATTTCACAGATAAAATCCTGACTCTCCGCCAGGACCTACCCGCCACAATTGATACAGTATGTGAGCTGGAAGCCCCTTGGTTGTCTTCTGGTCCTATATTGGACTGCTTCAGCGGACTCTTACCGGAGGATGTGGACAGGATCCTGGCTGCAGTGAAGCCTACCACTTGTCCTTGGATCCCTGTAGATCCTGGCTGGTGAAAGCCAGTCAGGATAGTATCAGGGATTCTACGGGTGATATTGTCAACTTGTCCCTTTCAACAGGGACCTTCCCAGAGAAATTGAAGGAGGCAGTGGTTCATCTGCTTTTGAAAAAAAACATCATTAGACCCTGGGGTCTTGGCCAACTACCGTCCAGTTTCCAATTTAATGTTTCTGGGTAAGGTAGCTGAGAAAGCAGTGGCAGAGCAGTTACAGATTTTCCTGGATGAGACATCCGCCTTGGACCCATTCTAGTCCGACTTTTGCCTGGGCCATTGGGATGGAGACTGTCCTAGTCGCTCTCACAGATGACTTAAGATGACATCTGGATCAAGGCGGGCCAGCCCTGCTGATACTTCTTGATCTGTCAGCAGCATTTGACATGGTCGATTACGATCTTATGATCCACCGCCTCACTGTCATCGGAGTTCGGCGGGTGGCCTTACAATGGTTTTCCTTATTTCTCCAGGGGCGGGGACAAAGGGTAGTGCTTGGCAAGCAGACTTCCTTGAGGCATCCACTTATATGTGGAGTGCCGCAGGGAGCCATTCTCTCGTCAATATTATTTAACATCTATATGTGCCCCTTTGCCCAGATTGCCCATAGTTTGGGGCTGGGTTGCCACCATTACGCTGATGACACCCAGCTCTATCTGTTGATGGGTAGCCGGACAGTTGCTGCCCTTGACAAGTTGTCCAAGGCATTGGGAGCTGTGGCTGGGTGGTTACAACAGAGCCGGCTGAAGCTGAATCTGGAACTGGCAGCCCTAGTCAGGACTGGAGCCAATGACTTCTCCTTCAAAGACCTTTAGTGATAACTGTCAGACCAACACTCTGATAATGGAGTTCCTTATCTCTGTGTCTCTGTCTCTCTCTGATAGAGTCATACTGAGACATGGGTACGTGATGGGGAGACAGTGTCAAGCATTGTGAATTCTCTCTTTGTTATAATGGTCATAGAATTGTTACTAACCATGAATTAAACCCAGGCACATCAAAGTAGCAAACCCTTTCCATTGCTTCTTTCACTTTTACTGACAAATGCAGAAATGTCCTCTTTGAAGATAAGGCCTCCTGGGACTAGTTCCCAGGCCCAGCAAGGCCTGGACCCAGGATGCGCCAACTGCAATAGAGATAAGGAATTTAGTGTGTGAATTTCACACGTGAATGTAGAATTGTTTATAGAACCTTTGATGTGCTATTTTAAAGCATGTACTCTGTTGTTACTAAATATCAGTTCCAATACCTAGCTCGGCTGAGCCACATGGATTATGAATAAACCACACTTTGTTTCAAAATCCAAGGACTGGTTATTTTGAAATCTCATGCTTGATAGACAGTATCCCTCTCCCAAGTAGCGCCCCCCCCCCCGGATACTGAATCTTTTCACCAGTCACGGACTAGCGGGCAGCCAAGCACCAACTGGACATACAATGGGGGGACCAAACAATAGACTTTACCGACCAAAGGTGCAAACAGCATCGCTGGTTAGGGGCCTGGGGGCCTAACCCTCCTCCCCAAAATGAAAAAAATGTGCGTGTCGGTAGAAGAGGTCCAATCTATCCCTCGAGAGTACAGAGACTGCGTAGAGTATTCAGCTAGGAGGAGGTGAACGAGCTCCCTCCCCACCGAAACACCGACTGCGCCATTGAACTAATCCCCGGGCAGGAGCTGCCCAAAGCCAAACTGTACTCCATGGGGCGGGCTGAGAAGGCAGAACTAAGGAAGTTCATAGACAAAAACCTCAAAAGAGGCTTTATCAGACCGGTCACTGCCCCGCATGCAGCGCCAGTACTCTTCCGGAAGAAGAAAGATGGGAGCCTTAGGCTTTGCACAGATTTTCACAGGATAAAAGGGATTTCAATGTCCAATGCTTATCCCATCCCCCTGATCCGAGATCTACTGAGTACGGTGTCTGAGGGGTCCATTTTCGCGAAACTGGATCTGAGGGATGCATACTTTAGAGTGCGGATCAAAGAGGGGGACGAGTGGAAAACTGCATTCAACACTCCAATGGGGCAGTTCAAATACCTCGTGATGCCTTTCGGATTACAGGGCACTCCGGGAGTGTTTATGAACTTTATCAATGAAGTCTTGAGAGAGTACCTGTACAAGGGGGTGGTGGTGTACCTGGATGACATCATTATCTATTCAAAGGACATGACTTCCCATGTACAATTAGTGAGAAAGGTGCTCACCACCCTATACAAGCACAAACTGTATGCGAAACTGTCCAAGTGTGAGTTCCACCAGACTGAGCTTGACTATCTGGGATTCAGAGTGTCCGGGAAAGGACTCACTATGGATCCCACCAAAATACAGGCAATGTTGGATTGGGCACCCCTGAGGACACATAGACAGCTACAATCTTTCCTTGGGTTTGCAAATTTTTACAGAAATTTAATTCAAGGGTTCGCCCAAGTAATGTTATCTTTGACAGATTTGCTTAAGACTAAAGGGAAGGGGCCTGAGGTGAAAAACTGGAGGTGAAACTGATGTGGACCCTTGCCTGCCAAAAGGCGTTTGAAAAACTTAAGCAGTTGTTCACAAGTGAACTGGTGTTGGCCCATTCCGATTAGCTTAAGCCCTTTATGGTTCAATGCGACGCCTCCGATGTAGCTGTGGGAGCCATATTGATGAAGAAAGATTCAGAGGGGAGGTTACGGCCATGCGCCTATATTTCTAAGAAATTCTCCCAAGAACAGCGGAATTGGTCAGTGTGAGACAAAGAGGCATTCGCAGTAACTTTTGCATTAAAAACATGGAGGTCCTGGCTAGAGGGAGCGAGGGTACCATTTGAAATCTGGACCTATCTTAAGAACCTAGAGGCACTAACTGGACGCAGAAAGCTAATTGAAAACCAAATTCAGTGGGCGGGATACTTTGCGAAGTTCGACTTCACCCTAAGACACATACCCGGGTCGGAAAACTTCTTAGCCGACGCACTGTCTAGACTGCCCCAACACAAGAGTCAGAGGGAGGAGGTGGTGGACTCTATCATCCCTCCCAGCACCGTAGCGGGCACAGGGACCACCCAGTCGGGGAAGAAACGGGGAGCGCCAGAACCATGGGGGGGCAATAGACTGATCGAAGAGACAGAATGCGAAGGCGAAGGAAAACCCGAAGGACTGATTAAAGGGGGAGGGGTTTTTTGGTACCATGACGAGAGATTGTATGTGCCAAAAACTCTGAGGCAAGAGGTTTTACAATACTGTCATTGTAATAAACTGTCTGATCACTTTGGATATGTGAAGACATTAGACTTAGTCAATAGACAATTCTGGTGGCCTCAAATGAAAAAAGACATTTCAGAATTTGTGACCACTTGCCTGGTGTGTATAATGGCAAAGAAACGAGGTGGGAAACCCCCCGGCCTCCTTCAGCCCACTCCCACTGTGGAATGCTCTTGGTCCGTGGTCTCTATGGACTTTATAGTGGAACTACCAGCTTCTCAGGGCAAGACTGTAATATTAGTGGTGGTGGATACTTTCTCAAAGCAAGCCCATTTCATTTCCTGTAAAAAATTGCCTACAGCAAAGAAGCTTGCCTATTTGTTTTTCCAGCATGTTGTTAAGGTCCACTCATTCCCCAATAAGGTCATTAGTGACCGCAGCTCGCAATTCGTTGCCAACTTCTGGTGGGAGTTTTGCAAACTCAAAGACATGGAAAAGGGATTGAGCTCTGCCTACCACCCGCAGACGGACGGGCAGATGGAACGCGTAAACGCGCTTCTAGAACAGTATTTACAGTGCTATGTGAACTTCCAGCAGACTAACTGGGTGGAGCTGTTACCGTTCGCAGAATATGGATACAATAATAGTCTCCATAGCTCAACCAAAGCAACTCCTTTCAAAACTGTGAATGGCTATGAGGGAAAACCCTCCCATCTCCTGTCAGCAATGGTGGGAAACGCTGGGGAAAGGGTGGCCCATAATCCATAAACCTTGGTAAGTCCTGCAGGGCCCAGATCTCCAGTGGGAGCTCATTCCACCAGGTAGGGGCCTGGATCAAAAAGGCCCTGGCCCTTGTTAAGCCAGCTGGGCATCCTTAGGACCAGGGACTATGAGAAGATGTTGAGCAGCAGACCTCAGAGCCCAGGGGATGGGGTTCATATGGGGAGAGGTGATCCCAAAGATATGCAGGCTCCTGGCCGTAAAAGGCCTTAAAGGTAAAGACCAACACCTTGAACCGTATCTGGTACTTGAGAGGTAGCCAGTGCATTTTGCACAGCACCAGATGCATCCGTGCCCATGTAGGCCTTGATGACAACAACCGGGCTGCTGCATTCTGCACCTGCTGGAGTTTCCGGAGCAGAGTCAAGGGAAGCGCCATGTAAAGAGAGTTACAATAGTCTAATTTGGAGGTGACCATTGCATGAATCATTGTGGCTAGATCATGGGTGGTAGGGTTCGGGACCAACTGCCGGGCCCGCCTCAGATGGAAAAAGGCAGCCCTTGCAGTGGCGGTGACCTGTGCCTCTATAGATAAAGAAAAGCCTAATAAACAACTGTGTCAGAAATACATAACACTTATGACATATTTAGAAAATCTATATTATATTGTGCAAAAGCATCCAAAATTCATTCCAAAGATATAAATCACACAGAAAGCATAAAATCCCAAACAAAAACACAGTTCCAAGGATGACTCCGGAAAATTCCAAAAATTCTATAAGGAGTATTACTCTCTCTCTCTCTCTCTCGGCTTGACTTCGCGAACGAAGATTTAAGAAGGGTGCAGTAGTCCACGTCTGCTGCAGGCTCGCTGGTGGCTGACAAAACCAATGCGGGACAGGCAGATCCGGCCACGGTGGCTGCAGGGAAAAGTCTGATTTGGGGTTGGTGCTGTAGCAGTGCAATTCTTCCTCAATCTCCTTTTGTCCTCAAGACCAGCTGTGCATGCGTTCTCAAAGGAAGAGACAGCCTGGTGGATGGTGTGCCTCCATGCTTTGCGATCTGAGGCTAGGTCAGACCACTGGTGATGGTTGATGCGACAGGTGCCAAGGGATTTCTTCAAGGAGTCCTTGTACCTCTTCTTTGGTGCCCCTCTATTTCGATGGCCGGTGGAAAGTTCGCCATACAGAGCAATCTTGGGAAGGCGGTGGTTTTCCATCCTAGAAATATGCCCTGCCCAGCGCAGCTGCGTCTTCAACAGCAGTGCTTCGATGCTTGTAACCTCCGCCCTCTTGAGGACTTCAGTGTTGGTCACAAAGTCACTCCAGTGGATGTTGAGGATGGTGCGAAGGCAGCGCTGATGAAAGCGCTCAAGGAGTCGCAGGTGATGACGGTATAAAACCCACGATTCGGAGCCGTAGATGAGGGTTGTCATCACAACCGCTTTGTAAACATTGATCTTTGTGCCTTTTTTCAGATGCTTGTTGCTCCACACTCTTTTGTGCAGTCGGCCAAATGCATGGTTTGCCTTTGCCAGCCTGTTGTCAATCTCCTTGTCGATCTTGGCATCTGAGGAGATGATGCACCCCAGGTAGCTGAACTGCTGGACTGTCTTCAGAACTGATTCACCCACAGTGATGCAGGGAGGGTGAGAATCTTCCTGGGGTGCAGGCTGGTGGAGAACTTCTGTCTTCTTCAGACTAACTTCTAGGCCGAATAGCTTGGCAGCCTCTGCAAAGCAGGACGTCATATGCTGCAGAGCTGATACCGAGTGGGAGACGAGTGCAGCATCATCAGCAAACAGTAGCTCTCGGATAAGTTTTTCCATTGTCTTGGAGTGAGCCTTTAGTCGCCTCAGGTTGAACAGGCTGCCATCAGTGCGATAGCGGATGTAGACACCATCGTCATCATCTAGATCTACTGCGGCTCTTTGAAGCATCATGCTAAAGAAATTACTATTACTACTGTATTACTACTGAGAAGTAAATTCCAAACGGAGTCCTTCCACTGATGTCGGCTTCCGAAGGAGAAAGTCTTGCCTTCGTGCAATCACCGGCTTAAATCGCGTTCTGCTGCATTTGCAGCGTCTTCACAAGCCAACTGACAAGGTCCTCACCGGCTTCTCTCAAACGCCCATATTATATATTTGGATGCTTTTGCACAATATAATATAGATTCTTGTAAATTTGTCATTATTTCTGACACAGTTGTTTTTTAGACTTCTGTTTATACTGTGTTGTCATTGTTTGCTCTATAGATAAAGAGGCATCCAGGAACACCCCCAGGCTCTTCACCTCTGTAGATGGTGCCAATTGGGTGCCATCGAAGGGCGGGAGCCTGATCCCACTCCCCACCCCCTTCTGACCCAGACACAGGACTTCTGTCTTTGATGGATTCCGTTTCAACCAGCTCTCACACAACCAACCAGCCACAGCCTGCAATACCTCGCCCAGTTCTTCAGGGGCAGATTCCAGGTGGCCATCCATAAGCAGATAGAGCTGGGTGTCAGCAGCATATTGGTGACAACCCAGCCCATATCTTATATTCCATTGTACTATGCACAATGGAATATGATAATTAATGCAATAATTATCAAATTGCATTGTGTGTAGTATAGCCAGGAGATCCAAGGATTGTCTGGCAGTCTTAAGTTCTAACTCTTTTAGGTGCCTAACTAGACTTATGCTTATGGATTGAAAGAGCACTGACAACTGTGACTGACCCAACGTCACCCAGCTAGCTTCATGTGGAGGAGGGCAGAATCAAACCTGATTCTCCATATTACAGTCCACTGCCAGTACATCATGCTGGCTCCCCTATAAAGGGGAAAGGGAAAACATCCTCCATCACCTATACTTCTCTCCTCCCTCCTGCTTGGACCCAGATTCTGCTAAGAAACCATAATCAAGAGAGATGATTGCAGGCCTCTCTCCCCCCCTTTTTTTTTCTGGAGGGGAGAAAATGGCATGAAATGAACAAGGCACAAATAAACCCACATCCCAAAGTAGCAAAAGCCTATAAATACTGCCTTCTGCCTCCACCAGAGAACTGAAGAGAAACCTAATTAAGCTTTAATCTGCTGTCTAGACAGATCTGTGCCCATCCTCTCACAAATACAGGGAACCTCAGAATTTGGAGATTGTTTGCTGTTCTTCAGATACCCCTCCTTGGCCATTCCTAACATTGCCTATTATTCAGAGTGTTGATGAAGAGTGTGTTGTTCCATTGCTTCAGGCTGGAGGACAAGGGAACAGAGCCCTTAGAACAAAAGTAGCCCTCAGAAACATTTGGTTAGGTTCTGTTGGAAACAGGAAAGGAAAGGAAAGGAAAGGAAAGGAAAGGAAAGGAAAGGAAAGGAAAGGAAAGGAAAGGAAAGGAAAGGAAAGGAAAGGAAAGGTCCCCTGTGCAAGCACCAGTCATTTCCGACTCTGGGGTGACGTTGCTTTCACAATGTTTTCACAGCAGACTTTTTTACGGGGTGGTTTGCCATTGCCTTCCCCAGTCATCTACACTTCCCCCCCAGCAAGCTAGGGACTCATTTTACCAACCTCAGAAGGATGGAAGTCTGAGTCAACCTTGGGCCGGCTACCTGAATCCAGCTTCCGCCGGAATCGAACTCAGGTCGTGAGCAGAGAGTTCAGACCACAGTACTGCAGTACTGCTGCTTTACCACTCTGCGCCACAGGGCCGCTTGTTGGAAACAGAGCAGGGAACAAAATGGATCTGTAGAACTTGTGGAGCTTAGAAAATCAAGGGGCCACCAGGGAGTGGAAGGGGATGGATGCCCAGGGACTGAGAGAATTTAGTAAGGGATACTTCTCAGAGGGAAGGAAGGCAACATGAATGACAGGATGAGGGAAGGGAAGAGGGAACAATGGTATATTGCGTGAAGCTTGAAGTTATCCAGCCAGCAATCTGAATGCATTTGAGAAGTTCAGTGCAGCAGTGCTTCATATGCAAATGCTGGGATACAAATTATTTTAGGCCTGGTTTACACATGAGAGAATGACAAAGCAGAATATTGCTAGTATATTGAGGGCCCATTCCACACAGATGTTCTGTGCAATCCCATGTCCATGACCCGGAAGGAAGCAGACATTGGAACAAAGTGCTCTTGAGGAGGATTTGGAGCATTTGTTTATATTAGGCTTCCCAACCCCCCCGCTTTGGCGGGAGACTTCTGGGTTCGTAGCTTCATCCCCCGGTCTCCAGAAATCAGGAAGTGGGGGGTGGGGAGAACATACCTGAATGGTTCATGTTGGTGTAGAGCTCCTGAGCAGTTTGTAAAATTTCTGCCCCTTTAAGGCTGGGCAGGAAGGAGGAAACAGGAAGGGCTTCGGAGAACGGCCCCTCCCTTTCTTTGCTTTCGTTTTCACAGCAGGCAGAGGGAAGAAGACAAAGTGCGGTAAGTGTTTGTTTGTGTGTGTGAGAGAGGGAGGGGGCAGGGAGGGGGGATTCCCTGGTATGGAGGCCCTCCCCCTTCCTTTAGAAAGCGTGTGTGGGGGGAGGGAAATGTCTACTAGGCACTCTATTATTCCCTATGGAGAACAATTCCCATAGGGAATAATAGGGAATTGATCTGTGGGTATTGGGGGCTCTGGGGGGGCTATTTTTTGAGGTAGAGGCACCAAATTTTTAGTATAGCATCTAGTGCCTCTCCCCAAAATACCCCCCAAGTTTCAAAACGTTTGGACCAGAGGGTCCAATTCTATGAGCCCCAAAAGATGGTGCCCCTATCCTTAATTATTTCCTATGGAAGAAAGGCATTTAAAAAGGTGAGCTGTCCCTTTAAATGTGATGGCCAGAACTCCCTTGGAGTTCAATTATGCTTGTCACATCCTTGTTCCTGGCTCCACCCCCAATGTCTCCTGGCTCCACCCCAAAGTCTCCTGGCTCCGCCCCCAAAGTCCCCAGATTTTTCTTTAATTGGACTTGGCAACCCTAGTTTATATGCATGATTCTGGTTTGAAATACAAAGCAAGTACTTAATGGAGGGGGGACTTTAATTAGGTGTTGGGGAAGTAAAAAGCTAGTATGCAGAAGCTTTCAGTACATGATGACTGAGAACATATTATGTTAAAACACATTGTCATCATCCTTCAAAGAAAACAAAATGTCTTAGAAACAAGAAAAGTAATCTGTTCTTTGTGTCATTTTTGTGATTGGCTGTTGTTAAACCGCCCCCCCCCCCCAATGAGTGAGCCCTAGTCATAATTATAGTTTATCCAGTTTCTTCAGTTTTGTAAAATAAACTCCAGTGTTTAATTTCTATAGAATGAAACTGGCAGATGAGTAGGGTTGGCAGTTCTGGATTGGAAAACATCTAGAGATTTTGGGGGTGGAGCCTGGGGAGGGTGGGGCTTGGAGAGGGGAGGAGCTCAGACAGGTATAATGTGTTACAATCCATCTTCCAAAACAGCCATTTTCTCCAGGGGAACTGATCCTTGTAGCCTGGAGTTCTCTAGATGCCACCTGGAGGCTGGAAACTCTACAAAATGAAGCTGAAATATCTGATTGTGGCTACTGGTAAGCATGATCTTAATCTCTGAGTCTCTTGGTTTTTCTCAACATCTGAATTCACTTAGTTTTGTACAACTTTCTGAGTTGTGATTTGCTTGGGAAGTTTTCACCTCTACCTTCAGGAGGCCAAGAGGAGACAAGAGAGGGCCAAAGTGGTGTGATATCCATTATGGGGAAAATCTGGAAGTGACATCATGCCCTTCCAGGAACTGATGGAAACTATATGGAAAAACTTGGAAGTTACATCACACCATTGGCCTGATAGCCAATTTTTTGAATGTTTTTAGAGAAGTTTCTTTCAGGAGACCTGCCAGTGGTAGAGCTGCCAGCTCCAAATTGGAAATAATCTAGAGATCTTGGGGGCCGAGCTGGAAAAGGGCGGGATTCAGGAAGGGGAGGGACCTCAGTAGGGTATAATGGCACAAAGTCCTTTCCAAAGTGGCCATTTTCTCTAGGCGAATTGATCTGTCTCCTGGAGATCAGTTGTAATCTCAGATCTCCAGCCATCATCTGGAGATGGCAACACTACATGCCAGCCCTACCTCTAAAGGTGTATCCAGCATATGTAAGGGCAGGTTCAGCCTTAGTTATTTGGGTACCTGATGCAAGAACTCCCTGCTGGGCCATGAGCTCACCACTGAGCCTGGGCAGCCCTAGAGACAGAGAGAGAGACAGAGATTGAAGTCCTGTGCTTAAGACCAACAACATTATCAGAGACAGTGTTGGTCTGAAATATGTCACTAAAGACCTCAGAGGGAAAACTCATTGAGGCCAGTCCTGACTATGGCTGCCAGGTCCAGGTTGGTGGGAAATTTCTGAATATTTTGTGGTGGAGTTTGAGGAGGGCATAGAAGTTAGGGCTTCAGAGTGGGGTCTGCCAGGGCCAGGTTCATGCTGCAGAAGCTGACTGGGTGATTTCAGACTAGTCACAGACTTTCAGCCTATCTCACAGGAATGTTGTACAGATCAAAGGGGGAAGGGGAGAATGATGTAAGCTGCTTGGGTCCCCCCACTTTGGAGAAAGACTATCTTTTTCCTAGATAGAGGCTGCAGGGAGGGGGGCGGTGATGAATCATAGAGTTGGAAGGGACCTCCAGGGTCATCTAGTCCAAAAGCTGAAGTCAGATGGAAAGCTGAAGTCAGAGAGGCAGATAAAGAGATAGGATTGTCAATTCCTGGAGATTTAAGGGATGGAGCCTGGAAAGGGTGGGGTTTGAGAAGGGGTGCGACATCAGACAGGTACAATGCTATAGACTCCACCCTCCAAACCAGCCATTTCCTCCCGGGGAACCACTGTAATCAATCTCCAGGTGAGGGCTTTAGATCACTCAGAATTAGAACTGGTCTTCAGATAGCAGAGATCATCTTCCCTTGACATAGTGGTGGTGGGGGGAGTAAATGTCTTCACTTGGATGGGTTGGACATTTGCCCAGAGCCTCTTTTTAGAGCCTATTTTTTTCACAACTGGCCTTATTCTTAGTAAATAAATAGTTCTTGGTCAATTGGAGGAGTATCTCAAATTGCTTTCTGTTTTCACAGTGCAGGCAAATGGAGAAACAGTTATCAAAACAGATAGTTAAAATGTGAAAAGCAGGGGTCTCTATGGTTTTCTGTATTCTCCTCTGTGGAACATTTATTGCATTCCAGCCTTCATGATTTCCAGAGGAAATATAATTATCTATTTTTTTAAAGCCCATTTATTTGCCCAGATCAGGATGTATATAATCACACACATGAAACAAAATCCCCTTGCCTTTTAACACCCATACCAAATTATATTTGGCTGTTAAAAGCACAAAACAATTCAAAATGTCTTACAAGTCCATAGCAATGAAATGCTTGTCAACAGTCTTTAGCAGGGTTTACCAAAATATGTCATAAAACTAAAATACCTCCAAAGACATGTGCCATTTCTCATGATAATTAGGAAATCAAGGATTCTTGGGGTTTCCAATTAAGATCATAATTATTTGATTTAATTACTATATTAATCTATTCAGCTTTACATACTGCATTGCCCCTCGATGAAAAAAATCCCTGCATGTAGAAAAATAGCATATCAGGGAGAAAATAGGCTATATCTTGGTACTTAGTGTTCCATTACAATTGGATTATAAGATTATCTTTCAGTCATGTGACACTCCACCCTAGGCTGCACTGTGAAGTTCGGGCCCAAGTTTACTGTCTCAATGTCAACTACCCATAAGTGAGATCTGTCAAGCAGAACGGTAACTCCAGATCATATTTCTGAACTCTCTGAAGGTGAACTGAAATAACACTAGATCTCAGACTTGAACCCCTCCTACCCATCTGCAATGAGAGGACCTACGCTTTAGGGTTGTTGTAAGGATTTTTTTGATACGACACTTTTGGCTTGCTAGAGTATTGCTATTGATGCACAGCTATTTAATTTGTAATTATTTTTCATCAGTGGCACAGAGTGGTAAAGCTGCAGTGCTGCAGTCGGAGCCCTCTGCTCACGACCTGAGTTCAATCCCAGCAGAAGCTGATTCAGGTAGCCGGCTCCAGGTTGACGCAGCCTTCCATCCCTCCGAGGTTGGTAAAATGAGTACCCAGCTTGCTGGGGGGAAAGTGTAGATGACTGGGGAAGGCAATGGCAAACCACCCCGTAAAAAGTTCTGCCGTGAAAACGTTGTGAAAGCAGTGTCACCCCAGAGTTGAAAACAACTGGTGCTTGCCCAGGGGACCTTTTCTCCTTATGTAGTCAATTCTTCTGGGGTACCATCCTCTATGTGACAGCCCTTCAAGTACTTGAAGATGGTGATCACATCACCTCACATTTGTCTCCTCTCCAGGCTAAACATGCCCAGCTCCTTCAACCTTTCTTCATAGGACTCGGTCTCCAGTCCCCTCACCATTTTCGTTGCCATTCTCTGGATATATTCCAGCTTGTCTATATCCTTATTGAATTGTGGTGCCCCAAACTGAACACAATACTTTAGGTGATATCTAAGCAGAGCAAAGCGATACCATCACTTCACTTGATTTGGACACTATACTTCTGTTGACACAGCCTAAAATCGCATTGGCCTTTAAAGCCATTACATCACACTGCTGACTCGTGTTCCGTGTATGGTCCACTAAAACCCCTAGATTGTTTTTGCACATACTACTGCCAAGACAAGTCTCTACCATCCTATAATTATGCATTTCATTTTCCCAACCTAAATGCAAAACTTTATTTGTATCCCATTATGCATTTTATTAGTTTTAGTCTAGTTTTCCAGCCTGTCAAGATCATCCTGTATCCTGTCTCTGTCTTCAACTGTATTTGCAACCCCTCCCAATTTAGTATCATCTGCAAATTTAATAAGCATTTCCTTTGTTCCTTCATTTATAAAGATGTTGAACAAAACAGGTCCCAGGACAGATCCTTGAGGCACTTCACTTATCACTCCTCTCCAAGAGGATGAGGAACCATTCACAAGCACTCTTCGGATGCGATCTGTCAATCAGTGCAGATCCACCTAAGAGGATCCAAACTACATTTTACCAACTTGTCAACAAGAATAGTACGTGGAACCTTATCAAAAGCCTTACTGAAATCAGGATAAACTATGTCTACAGCATTCCCCTGATCCTGCAACATAGTAACTTTCTCAAAAAATGAGATCAGGTTAGTGCGACATAATTTTTTCTTGAGAAACCCATGTTGGCTCTTAGTGATCACAGCTATCCTTTCTAAATGTTCCAGTACTGACTTTTCGATGATTTGTTCTAAAACTTTTTCAGCCACAGACATCAAGCTGAGAGGTCAGTAGCTACCCGGATCCTCCTTTTCCACCTTCTTGAAGATGGGGACAAATTTACCCGTCTCCAATCTTCTGGCATCTCATCTGTTCTCCAAGAATTCTCAAAAATATTGGCCAGAGGCTCAGAAATTATATCCGCAAGCTCTTTTAGAACCCTTGGATGCAGTTCATCTGGCTCTGAGGACTTAGTTTCATTTAAAGAAACTAGGTGTTTATGTACTACCCCTATGCTGATCTTAGGTTGGAACTTCATACCCTCATTATATGTTCTGTTTTTGCTGTGTTGAGCACTGTTTCCCTCAGAAGAGAAGACAGAGAAAAAGTAGGAATTGAACAGTTCCTCCCTGTCTTCATTACCTGTTACAATTTCACTTTCCTGCTCTCACAATGGGCCTACCATATCCTTGCTCCTTTTCTTACTCTGAACATAACAAAAGAACCCTTGTTTGTTGTTTTTAGTAACTTTGGCCAGCCTAAGCTCATAATGCTTTAGCTTTCCTAACTTTTTCTCTACAAGCACTGGTGATTTGTTTATATTCATCCTTGTTTATAAAGCCCTCCTTCAAATTCCTAAAGGAGTCTTTTTTATTTCTCAACTCTTTAGAGAGCTGTTTATGGAGCCACCTCAGCTTTTTAGGCTTTTGGGGGGGGTTTCTTCTCATAGGAATTCTCTGTAATTGTGCTTTCAGTATTTTGCTTTTAAGAAATTCCGACCCCTCTTGAATCCCCTTCTTCCTAAGTATTTCTGACCATGGGATTTTACCCAGCATAGTTCTAAGTTTGTCAAAGTTTTCATTTCTGAAGTCCAAACTGTAAGTCTGACTACGATAGCCTTTCCCTTCCCTAATACTGTAAATTCTAAAATGACTACTGCACAGGGTGCCCACTATTTCCACTTCTTCAATCAATTCCTCCTTGCTCGTGAGAATCAAGTTCAAGATAACAGTTCCCCTTGTTTCCTTCTTCACTTTCTGGAAAAGGAAGTTGTCAGCAAGACAAATCAGGAATCTATTTGACCTTTCATTTTTAGCAGAGTTGGACTTCCAACAGATGTCTGGGTAATTGAAATCTCCCATGATCACTGTGTCTCTTCTCTTGGAGAACGTTGCAATTAGAACATAAGAGAAGCCATGTTGGATCAGACCAATGGCCCATCCAGTCCAACACTATGTGCCACACAGTGGCCAAAAAAACCCAAGAGCCATCAGGATGCCCACCAGTGAGGCCAGGACACTAGAAGCGCCCCCCCCGCCACTGTGCCCCCAAGCATCAAGAATACAGAGCATCACTGCCCCAGACAGAGAGTTTCAACAATAAACTGTGGCTAATAGCCACTGATGGACCTCTGCTCCATAGGCTTATCCAATCCCCTCTTGAAGCTGGCTATGCTTGTAGCCACTGCCACCTCCTGCGGCAGTGAATTCCATGTGTTAATCACCCTTTGGGTGAAGAAGTACTTCCTTTTATCTGTTCTAACCCGACTGTTCAACAATTTCATTGAATGTCCACAAGTTCTCGTATTGTGAGAAAGGGAGAAAATACTTCTTTCTCCACCTTCTCTAGCCCATGCATAAATCTTGTAAACCTCTATTATGTCACCCCAGTCAATGTTTCTCCAAGCTAAAGAGCCCCAAGCGTTTTAACCTTTCTAGTTGCCCTTTTCTGCACTTTTTTCAATGCTATAATATCTTTTTTGAGGTGCGGTGACCAGAATTGTACACAGTATTCCAAATGAGGCTGCACCATCAATTTATACAGGAGCTTTATGATACTGGAGTATGTGTTTTCAATTCCCTTCCTAATAACCCCCAGCATGGTGTTGGCGTTTTTTATTGCAATCGCACACTGTCTCGACATTTTCAGTGAGTTATCTACCACGACCTCAAGATCTCTCTCGGTCATTCTCCACCAGTTCACTAGTTAGGATTTTGGGCCCCAATGTGCATTACTTTGCACTTGGCCACGTTAAACCTCATTTGCCTTGTTGACGCCCACTCACCCAGCCTCGACAGATCCCTTTGGAGTACCTCACAATCCTCTCTGGTTCTCACCACCCTGAAGAATTTAGTGTCATCCACAAACTTAGCCACTTCACTGCTTACTCCCAACTCCAAATCATTAATGAACAAATTAAAAAGCATCAGACCCAGTACTGAGCCTTGTGGCATCCTCAGAGAAAATTTATACTGAGAAAATTTATACTCAATCTCTGGTCCATTCTGCAGAAATACTTCTGATTTTCACTGAAGTCGAGTCAGTTGGGTTTACTTCGAATTCTACATCATTATTCTCACATTTGAAATGTTTGTGGTCAGAGTCAATTTAAAAGGAAACTCCTCCCCCCCATTACAAAATAGTGCAGCATCTAAACTAATCAATTACTTTCATCATATCCTATTTCAAAAGACATGCATAGCATGAAACTGGCCAATAAGAACAGACCAATTAGCCTGCCAGGGGAGGGGAGGGGGAAAGTATGAGGAAATTTCTGCTTTTAAAGGCTTGAAAGCAAATTAAGAGGAGGGGGGGAAATACTGCTCTGAAAAACCACTCTTGGAAACTACGGAGACACAGAGGAGTGACAGCAGAATGCTGGGAAAAGGATGTGGAAGGAATTCCAAAATCCAATGGGAGAGTGATGTGAGTGCACATTTGAATATGGAAGCTGGTTTTTAAAGTGACTGAGGTGGGAGGTGAGAGCCGTAGTAAACACAAAAGCAGAAAGGGCCTCTGTTTCCTATTAGTTAGTTTTTTAACTTCGACTTGTCCTTTTATCCCATGACTCTCGAGCTTACTAGTCAAAGTGAACAACATTTATTGGGTCTTCTTTGTCCACATGTTTATTTACCCCCTCAAAGAACTCTAACAGGTTAGTGAGACAAAATCTTCCCTTACAGAACCCATGTTGAGTCTTCCTCAATAACTTGTTCATCAATGTGCCTACTAATTCTCTCTTTAATAACAGTTTCCACCAACTTTCTTGGTATTGAAGTCAGACTGACTGGTCTGTAATTTCCTGGATCTCCTCTGGAACCCTTTTTAAAGATGAGGGGGGCCTTTGCTACGTTCCAGTCCTCAGGAACGGAGGCAGTTTTCAATGAAAGGTTACATATTTTTGTCAGGAGATCCACAATTTTACCTTTCAGAACTCTTGGATGTATGCCATCTGGGCCTGGTGACTTAGCAGTTTTTAATTTGTCTATCAGTTGTAGGTCCTCCTCTCTTGTCACCTCAATCTGACTCAGGTCTTTCAACACCCCTCCCAAAATTAGCAGTTCTGGAGTGGGCAAACACTTCTCATCTTCCACAGTGAAGATGGAGGCAAAAAATGCATTCAGTTTCTCAGCTATTTTCCAATCCTCCTTCAGTAATCCTTTTACCCCTTGATCATCCAAGGGCTCCCACTGCCTCCCTGGCTGGTTTCCTGCTTCTAACATATTTGATCAAATTTTTATTGTTGGTCTTTGTTTTCTGCAATATGCTCTTCAAAGTCCCTTTTTGCCTGCCTGATCAAAGACTTGCATTTGATTTGCCACAGTCTGTGTTCCCTTGTATTAATCTCACTCAGATTAACTTGCTGGATTCCTTTTATATATAGCTGAAATATTTATGTGTATTAATAACTAGGGTTTTATCTGTTTTATCTGTTTTATCTGTTTTAAATATGGATCCCTTTATATGTGTAATTTTGATGGATCTACTATTGGAAGCCGCCCTGAGCCACTTGTGGGAAGGGCGGGATATAAATCTTAAATAAATAAAATAAATAAATAAATAAATAAATAAATAAATAAATAAATAAATAAATAAATAAAATAAGATTAGCTTTCCACTGCTTAAAGGAATCCTTCTTACCTTTTACCGCTTCCATTATTTTGTTTGTTAACCATGCAGGCTTTTTTAATACCTATTTGTGCCTTTCCTGACGTGATATATATTTTATCTGAACTTCTAGGATTGTAGTTTTAAATAGCCTCCAAGGTTCCCCAAGGGTTTTGACCCTATTTACCTTTCCTTTCAGTTTCCTCTTCACATGCCTCCTCATCTCAGAGAATTTACCCATTTTAAAGTTAAAAGTGGTTGTGTTGGTCTTTTGGGACAACTTTCACAAATGGTGAAACCAACAACATTATGGTCACTGCTTCCAAGCGATGCAATCACTTTTACATCCCTCACCAGCTCTTGGCCATTACATAGGACCAAATTCAGGATCGCCCAATCCCTGGTAGGTTCTGTGACCATCTGCTCCATAGCACAGTCATTGAGAGTATCTAGAAATTCAATCTCTTTCTCCCAACCAGAACCCATATTGACCCAATCAATCTGTAGGTAGTTAAAATCACCTATTAAGGCACAGTTTTTACATCTAGCAGCTATCTTTAATTCTTTCATCATATTATAATCATCCTCTATCTTTTGATCTGGTGGGTGATAACAAACTCCCAGAGTTAAGATTTCTTTTGGGCCCACTATTTCAACCCCACAGCATTTCCAGAAGCAAATCTAATTCTCTTATCTTCTCAGTTTCATTGAACTGTATCCCCTCTCTGACATACAGAGCCACCCCACTTCCAACCCTTCCCTCCCTATCCTTCCCATATAATTTATATCCAGGAATCACTGTGTCCCACTGATTCTCCTCATTCCACCAAGTTTCTGAAACACCCACAATGTCTATGTTTCCCCCAACACTAAGCATTCCAACTCCCCGATTTTACCTCGGACATTTCTAGCATTTCTATATAAACATCTATAATTTCCCAGGCAAGTTAGGCCTGCAACCTTCCTCCTGCTGCCTCGAGACTTTGGCAGACAGTCCACACTGTTTGTCACCATCTCAGCGGACAACTCTAAAACATTGCCTGGTAGAAAAGTGACAGCTAACCCTTCATCTCTTTGAGATGCATCATCCAGAACCAGAGACATTTCATCTCCTCTCAGCTTTCCCCCAAAATTCAGTTTAAAAACTGCTCTGCCACCTTTTTGACTTTAAGCGCCAGAAGCCTGGTTCCTTCTGGGGACAAGTGGAGAATGTCTCTTTTGTACAGCTCCCACTTGTTCCAAAAAGCATCCTAGTGCCTAACGAACTTGAACCCTTCCTCCTTACACCATCATCTCATCCACACATTGAGACTTCTAATTTGTGCCTGTTCTCCTGTTTCTCCTCTGCACGTGGAACAGATAGCACTTCTGAGAAGGCTACCTTGGAGGTCCTGGCCTTGAGCCTCCTGCCTAGCAGCCTAAACGTTTCCTCCAGGTCCTCACGACTGCACTCTCCTACATTGTTGGTGCCAACATGTACCATGTCCACTGGTTCCTCCCCAGCACTGTCTATCAACCTATCTGAAACACATGTAATGTCCATAACCTTCGCACCAGGCAGGCAAGTCACCATCTGGTCAGTACGCGGCTTTGCAACCCAACTATCTATTTGTCTAAGGATCGAATCACCAACTACTAAGACCCCCCCCCTCCCTCCTTGCTGAGGTATGGTTCTTTGGCGCGAAAGGATACCTGCTCACCAACCGAAGAAGGGGTCCCTTCAGAGGGCGCATGCCCCTTATCCTCAGCACTATGCCGTTCCCTCTCAACCTGCATGCTCCCTGGCAGCAACGGGGCTGCCACGTTCGGAGTGGGGCTCATCTAACAAGTCCCCGAGAGCCTTTTCTGAGTGCCTAACTGACTATTTCTGCTTCTCCAGGTCTGCCACCTTGGCCTCAAGGGTGCAAACTTGTTCCCTGAGGACCAGGAACTCCTTGCATTGAGCACACACCCAAGACTTCTGTCCAGTGGGCAGATAGTCATACATGTGACACTCAGTGCAAAACAGGAGAAAGCCCCCGCCCCCCAGCTGGCATTCTACCTCCACAATAGCTTTTTAAATATACAATCCCCCCCTTTAATACCTCTTGGGTTTATGTGGCTCTCCTGGAAATTCTGCTTACCTTATTGGGAACACAAGGAAACTAGGGATTCTGGTTCCTGGTCCTTCCTGGGCTTCTTACAGAGCCCCCAGGCTAAGAGCCACAGGCCAAGTAGCCTTCAGCTCTCACCCTCTGGCAAGGTGCAGGCTTATAAATGCAAAGAGAGTGTGGCCAACAGTCAGCCCCAGGCAACACAGACACTCCCAATCAGCAACAATCACCTACAATCATCTATAGCCCCCTCCAAACAAATAGCAGTTCCCCAGCAACCACACAAACTCAGACTCTTAGCAACTTCCCCCAGCTGTTTAGAAAAGGCAGTTAAGAAAGGCAAACACTCACCCTTGCAGCAGCACACCTTTCCTTCTCTCTCCCAGAGCTCAACTATTACTGTGTATAGTATTATATGTTTGCTGTACCTATTATCCTTCTCTTGCTGCATTGTTATCTACTTAATATTATTTCCTGCATTGTTTAACTTATTGTGTTTAATATCGTATGCATTGTCTCAGATTTCTGTAATCCTGGTCCTATTACATCACTTATTAGATATTTCCTCTTATTGATTGCATCAGTGTACCCTGTGAAATCTGCCTTGAGTCTCAGGGAGAAAGGCAGTCTTTGAATGAAGTAAAGTAAAGTAGAAGGTGTGGCTTCAGGCAAAACAGCTTTCTTGTCAGGATTAGCCTCCTTGAATGGATTCAAAAAATTACAAAAAAAAATAAATACAGAAATTACTTCTGTAAGGTTTTTTTTAGTACCCTTGAGTGTAGTTCATGTGGCCCAGAGGACTTAGTTTCATTTAAGGAAACTAGGTGTTTATATACTACCCCATGCTGATCCTAGGCTGTGTCTCCCTTCCCTCATAAAATGTTCTATTTTTGCTATGTTTAGCACCATTCCCCTAGAAAAATAGGAACTGAGTGTTCTGCCCTTTCTTCATCACCTGTTACAATTTCACTTTTCTGTCCCTGCAAGATGGGGGGAAGATGAAGGGAAAGGTTAAACTGCATATTAAGTAATGGAGAGGAGCCCAATTAAACCCTCAGTGTGGCTCTCATAAACACTTGCTTGTTTTATTCCCTCTGGATCACATTTCCACAGCAGTCTGAGCATGAACCCAGTGAGCACCTTTTCCTGAAACCCCTGTTATTGAGCACAGTCCAGTCCGGTTCTTCTGGGTGAGTGCCTTCTGATTCCCTCCCTATTAATCATCCTCTGGCCTCCAAACACCTGGGACTGACTTCCACCCCCACTGCTGCTATATCAACAATATTCCCTGTTGATTTCCTCATTTTCTCAGCCCAGGCTCGAATGACCTCTTCAAAATTCTTTATAAACGTCAGTAATTGCTGCATCAAACTTCAATTCATTACTTTCCCAGGCCTCATGTATTTTGATGATATGAAAGTTGACCACATTTACATGCAAATTGAAGTTTTTTATATTAATAAGGGCCAGTAAAAGAGAGACGACTGCATGGGTAATGCTCTATTATGACTTTTAAATACATTTGCCTGTGTTTCGCCGCTTGGTATTAGCACAGTCTGACCGCGAGGAAATCATGTCGGCCTGATTGCAATTTTGTTTTCCAATTGAAAGTACAATTTCATCAGGTTCCCCTGTCATTTCTAATAATGGCTTAAGTTTGTTTGCTAAATTGAGGAATTTCTCCCCGACTCTGGTTGGACAAGAAAACAGGTGAGTCCGCGCAGCTGTTTTCAGAGGGAGTGCATTATTATGGGCTGCCACCAGAGCCAATCCCAATCCCACCAGCCGTGCCAGATAAAATGACTGCAGGCCCCTGGCAACTGAGCCTCCTCATTATCTTTAAGCACATTAAAGAGCAGTAGAAAACTTTCACAAACAAACAGTTTGTTTTCTAGGGTGGCATTTATATCTTTTCATGCAGGAGAATGAAAACCCATGAAACAGTGCTTGGGTTTGTTTTTTTTTTTTTAATGAAAGGTAGCTGTCCTAAAAGGCTCCATAGATCCATTACTGTTGCATGTGAGATGCTACAAACTATTCCCAAGTTCTCTTTGGAAAGAGTGCAAGGAATTTCGGATGGGGAACCATCAATCCCTTGTGCACAATGGACCTCAGGGCCCATTCTTCTGTTGCTGCTTCATGGAGTAGAGGGAACAAAATGCGGGGGGGGGGGGATGCAATGACATCATGTGGCACCATGATGTCACCTCTGGTTTTAGACTCAGAAGTGACATCATGGGGTTGCAGGATGCTTTAGGAATTTCCCAGTCCCTATGGTAAACCCCCCCCCCCCATAAAGATTAGGGAAAATTCTTAGCAAATTGCCAGTACTGTGATATCACTTCCAGATCTGAAACCAGAAGTAACATCATAACATGGCATGATGTCAATTTTGAAGTTTCCACCCCCTCATTGCCATGGCTGGCAACCCTAACAGAAGCTGAAATGTTTTAATTCTGCATTTTTATCTTGCCCTTCCTTCGAGGAGCAGAGGGTTCTCCCTCCTCCATTTTGTCACCCCAGTCCTGTGAGGCAGACGAAGCTGAAAGGAAGTGATTGGTACAATCAGGATCATGGCTGTGGGGGATCTGAACCCTGGTCTCCCAGGTCCTAGTGTGACATTTGAACCTCTACATCAGACTGCCGTCTCACATATGGGGTCCAAAGCTAATAATGAAACTGAAGCTACATATTTACCTGGAAATAAATGTCGCTGAACAGTGGGACTTGCTTTGTCTTCCATCACATTTTCTCCATTTTCACCAAATATTTTCACTTATCACCTACTTCACCCTCCATTTACTTCTCACACAACTGAAAACTCCTTATTATCGTGAGCTTCCTTGGCCAATCTTAATTCAATCTTAATGCTTTGGTTTCCCTAACAACTAATTTACGGTTTTCAGCAACCTGCAGGGTCTGTTCCATGGTAATTTGCCCATGCTTCCATTTCCTAAACATAACTTTTCCCCCTTTTTTCCCTTCAACTCATTGTAGAGTTTGCTGTTCATTCACATCAGGTTCTTGAATCTCCTACCATGGTTTCTTCTTGTTGAAACAACAATAGCTTGAGACTGCAACAACTCACCTTTAAAAAGATCACACCCTTCACTTGCCCCTTTCCTTTCCAACACTCTCCCCATGGAATCCTTCCCATCATCTCTCTAAATTTACTAAATCAACCTTACTAATCCAATATAGATGCGTAACTAAAAACCTCTCTTTATATCCCATAAAATATATGCTAACTCCCCCTAACATTCCCACCACTTTCACCTCATCTACTATCTCTTTCCTATTAGTTAAAACCAAATCTAAAAACCCTGACCCCAGTCACCTCTTCTACCTTTTGAAAGAGGAAGGTATCCAGCAAATAAATCAAGAAATTATGTGAGCCTGGGTGCTTGGCAGAATAAGCTGCCAAATGCACATCAGGGAAATTAATATAATGCATAGCCTTTAGATCAGAGGTGTCAAACTCATTTGTTAAGAGGGCCAGATCCGACATGACTGTCACTTTGTTGGCCCGGGCCATGAGTGCCATAAAATGTAACATGAGGTACCAGAGATATAAATTTTATAAAGGTGGTTTCACATGTCAAATGGCAATAGCAGGCTTGACTGGATGAGGTGTGATATGCAGAGGAGTAGTAGACGTGGAGATACCAGTGTTGATGAGACAGGAAACCCAGGTCTCAGTTCCATCCCAGATGATTCAGTCCTGGAGGATTCAAAGAAGAAATGGTCATAAGTCTGACATTAGAAACCACATTAAATTGCTGACCTAAAAGTAGCAGTGCTCTTACAAAGGGATTTCAAAAAGAAGTTAGAAAGAGAGACTGCTGAATTGCAATTGATAATGAAGCTCAAAACAATGCTTCCTCCTAGACTGAATTGAGAGTTAGCTTTCCGGTCTCATTACCAATGTGTGCTATTATTATTTGGCATCTGGAATCAGTCCACTCTCCAAGATATAAAGACCAATCTAAGTGCTCTAATTCCTCATCAGGGTCTTTTTTGAAAGAAAATAAATCCAGATAGGAAAAGAGGAATCCTTTTTTTTTTTACTTTTCAGAATAAGCTAAAATAATTCCTTGAATGTACAATGTGCTTGTCAGAAGAATCCATCTACCCACCCTCCTTCCCTCCAAAGAAAAAGAAGCAGGAGGAGTGTGCTTGCCAGGACCGGTGCATGGGAGTAGGCAAAGTAGGCAGTCGGCTAGGGCGCCATGACTCTGGCTCCTGGCCACTGTCCCCTTGTCCTCTCCCATCACCAAGCTGCCCTCAACAAAGCCAAGCCAAACCCTCTCCCCGATGTGTGACTTGGCCCCCACCTCAGCCTCTCCTGCCACCCTCCTTCCTGACATGGCCGGCAAGCACTTAGTCTCACTTAAAAAAAAAAATTAAAAATCAGTAAATTAAAAATGTAAAACATTTCAAGTTTGGCGCTCTTCAATTTCCCTATATTTTTTAATAATTTGGGGGGGGGGGGGCGCTAGTGGATGATTTGCCTAGGGGGCCAGAAAGCCTGGCACCGGCTCTGGCTTTTGCATACAGAACCTTGTACCTGGAATAAAACATGTTGGTCCTGAAGCAGCCATCATGGGACCCCAACTTGCTTTTCCCTCCCCCTCCCTTCCTGGAGAAGGAAGCAGAAGCTCTGTGTCTGGGTGGGAGAGCGGGAGGGAGGGAGAGAGGGCTTGTCTTCATACTCCTCCCGCAGGAAGCAGCCACCAAGCTCTCTGTGTGCCTGAAAGTGGGGGGAGGGGGAAGAAGGCGAGAGGCAGGGAACAGGAAGTAGGAAGCAAAGAGCCATGAGGCAGGAAACAGGAAGTAGGAAGCAAGGAGCTGTGAAGGGATCTGGGAGAGTAGCAAATGACGGTGCGGCTGCAGGAGCAGCCCTGGAAAAGAAACCTGAAGGAAACTGCTTGGATGCCAGATTAAAGCCCTGTGCGGGTGTCGTGAACCTACGCCTAGTGAGGCTTACAGGCTACAGGGAAGTAGCTACAGGGCCTACATTTTCCAGATCCCTTCTGTTCCTCTGATTGGGTGGGCAGCAGTTTTGGAGGGAAAACTTGCCCAGGGGAGACCCTAGGGGGGGACCTGGAAGTAAGGAAATTAAAAGCCAAGCTAGAGAGGGGTAAGTGTTCTCTCTGAAAAGGCTGGGATATCAGGCTCTGTATCTTTATCATACTGAAATTATAGAAATTATAGAATACTAACCAAATGGACTCTCCATACTAACCCACAGCCTTTTGTTATACTGTTATATTGTAGCTAGCATGCATATCGGGGGGGAGGGGGGGTGGGCTCCCTCTTGGGTATCCTGCCCCCCCAGGGAAAGTGTATGTGCAATACATAGCCTCTCCTTTCCCGGTGTAGTGAATGCCGCGTGGTCACTGTCCGGCTATGCCTGGCAGATGGTCACTGCAATGGCCTCTCCTGCATTTCTGCATCCGTGGCAACACCTTCCCGCTGGTCCCCCCCATTTCTCACAGAGTTTGCCAAGTCATGGTGCGACCGAATGTCTGGCGGTTTAACCGGATGGGCAGGCTGGGCTCACCAACCTCGCCAGCCAAGAGAAGGAAAACTCTAACATCAAACCCGGGCAGATAGAGCTTGTTAATGTAACACCTACCACCTGGAGGACTTGCTGCCGGCGTCCCGGCTTACTGGGCCATGGCAGATGACCCCAAGGTGAAAGGGTGGAGCCAGTACCATGCACACTGTGCTTCACCTAAAAATTCCTCTGCGCAGGCCTGAAGGGCATATCCACATCCACAACCCACAACACACCAAGTCCTGCAGCGATGGGCAAGGGGCGAAATGGCAGGTGGAAGATGCCACTGGAAGCCGCAGTCCCGATCCTGCATGTAGGCGGTTCAGGGTATTGGTCGCCTGATGCTGACCTGGAGACAAAGCATTTTTCGGCAGCACCCTGAACGACCAAGCAGCCTTATCTAGGGACAGCACTGCTTGCTCCGCACGGAGAGGGGCCTAGAAAAGGTGGCCTAAACAAAGCTTGTCTCCCCCACCCCAGTTGGCTAGCCGCGGTCTACGGGCATCCTTACTTGCGGTCAAAAAATAACAACAAAGAAAAGGCATGCACCTGCCTCACAAAGTGTGCAAAGACTAAAGCTTGCGTGTTGGAACATCAGAACCATGCTTGACACAGTAGACAGTGGTCGCCCTGAACGACGCTCTGCTCTAGTTGCCCACGAACTTCTCAGGTTGAATATTGACATAGCAGCTCTCAGTGAGGTCCGTTTCCCTGAGGAAGGTAGTCTTTGAGAACACGGTGCTGGCTATACCCTCTACTGGTCGGGTAAGTCAAAGGCTGAGAGCCGCCTTTCTGGCGTTGGCTTCATGGTCAGGAACTCCATTGCCTCCAAACTCGAAAACCTGCCAACAAGTCACTCAGATCGCATCATGTCCATGCGCCTCCCACTTCAAAACAAGCAGCATGCAACACCCTTCAGTGTGTATGCCCCAACCCTTCAAGCAGATCCTGCAGAAAAGAACACGTTCTATGCTGATCTACGCAACCTCGTACAGAAGACCCCTACAGAGGACAAGGTGATCATCTTTGGCAACTTCAATGCCAGAGTAGGTAAAGACTCGGAAGCCTGGAAAGGGGTACTTGGCAAACACGGCATTGGCAACTGCAATGACAATGGGCGCCTCCTGCTAGAATTCTGCATGGAGCACCAGCTCACCATCACCAACACTATCTTTCAGCAGAAGAACAGCCTGAAGACAACCTGGATGCACCCACGGTCCAAGCACTGGAACCTTATCGACTACATTCTGGTGCGCCAGAGAGACCTTTGAGATGTCTTACACACCCAAGTAATGCCCACTGCGGAATGTCATACGGATCATCGTCTTGTACGCTGCAATCTCCGTCTTCACTTTAAACCCACACCTAGGAGAGGAGGTATTCCTGGGAGGAAGCTTCAGGTTGGCAGCCTTCAGTCAGCCGAAGTTAAAGCTGCCTTCCAGGCAAAACTCCAGTCAAGAATTGAGGACCCCAGTTGCCCCACAGACCCTTCTCCAGAAGCACTCTGGGAACACCTAAAAACTACCATCCTGTTGATCTTTGAAGAAGTCCTCAGGTACTCCACAAGGAAGAACAAGGACTGGTTTGACGAGAACAATCAAGAGATCCAAGAATTACTAGCGAAAAAGAGATCTGCCTACCAAGCACATCTTGCTCAGCCCTCCTGTCCCGGTAAAAAAACAATCTTTCGTGCTGCATGTAGCAACCTCCAGCGCAAGCTTCGAGACATTCAGAACGAGTGGTGGACCAAGCTTGCAGAGAGAACCCAGCTGTGTGCAGACACTGGTGATTTAAGAGGGTTCTACGAAGCCCTGAAGGCAGTATATGGCCCATCATATCAGGCTCAGAGTCCCTTGCATAGTGCAGACGGCCAAGTGCTCCTCACAGACAAGGCATCCATACTGAACCGGTGGTCGGAGTATTTTCAGGTTCTCTTCAGTGCCAACCACGTAGTTCAAGATTCAGCAATCCACCTCACCCCACTTCAACCAGTGAAAACAGAGTTGGATGAGATCCCCACCCTAGAAGAGACTGTTAAAGCCATCAAGCAACTGAAAAGTGGCAAGGCAGCGGGAGTTGATGGAATCCCACCAGAGATCTGGAAGCATGGGGGCACAGTACTACATGGCACACTTCACAAAGTACTTGTCACCTGCTGGGAACAAGGCAAACTACCACAGGACTTTCGAGATGCAATCATCATCACTCTACACAAGAACAAAGGGGAAAAGTCAGACTGCTCCAACTACTGGGGGATAACCCTGCTCTCCATCGCAGGCAAAATCCTTGCCAGAATACTCCTGAACAGACTGGTGCCCACCATTGCAGAAGAACTCCTCCCAGAGAGCCAGTGCAGCTTCAGAGCTAACAGGAGCACCACCGACATGGTATTTGTTCTCAGGCAGCTCCAAGAGAAATGCAGGGAACAGAACAAGAGTCTATATGTGACTTTTGTCGACCTTACCAAAGCTTTCGATACTGTTAGCAGGAAAGGCCTGTGGCAAATCTTGGAACGTTTAGGATGTCCCCCAAGGTTCCTCAGCATGATCATCCAGCTACATGAAGACCAGCGAGGCCAAGTCAGACACTGCAATAACCTCTCGGAGCCCTTCCCAATAGGCACAGGTGTAAAGCAAGGCTGCGTTCTCGCACCAACTCTCTTTACGATCTTCTTTAGAATGATGCTTCAAAGAGCCGCAGTAGATCTAGATGATGACGATGGTGTCTACATCCGCTATCACACCGATGGCAGCCTGTTCAACCTGAGGCGACTAAAGGCTCACTCCAAGACAATGGAAAAAATTATCCGAGAGCTACTATTTGCTGATGATGCTGCACTCGTCTCCCACTCGGTATCAGCTCTGCAGCATATGACGTCCTGCTTTGCAGAGGCTGCCAAGCTATTCGGCCTAGAAATTAGTCTGAAGAAGACAGAAGTTCTCCACCAGCCTGCACCCCAGGAAGATTATCACCCTCCCTGCATCACTGTGGGTGAATCAGTTCTGAAGACAGTCCAGCAGTTCAGCTACCTGGGGTGCATCATCTCCTCAGATGCCAAGATCGACAAGGAGATTGACAACAGGCTGGCAAAGGCAAACCGTGCATTTGGCCGACTGCACAAAAGAGTGTGGAGCAACAAGCATCTGAAAAAAGGCACAAAGATCACTGTTTACAAAGCGGTTGTGATGACAACCCTCATCTACGGCTCCGAATCGTGGGTTTTATACCGTCATCACCTGCGACTCCTTGAGCGCTTTCATCAGCGCTACCTTCGCACCATCCTCAACATCCACTGGAGTGACTTTGTGACCACCACTGAAGTCCTGAAGCGGGCGGAGGCTACAAGCATCGAGGCACTGCTGTTGAAGATGCAGCTGCGCTGGGCAGGGCATATTTCTAGGATGGAAAACCACCGCCTTCCCAAGATTGCTCTGTATGGCGAACTTTCCACTGGCCATCGAAATAGAGGGGCACCAAAGAAGAGGTACAAGGACTCCTTGAAGAAATCCCTTGGCACTTGTCGCATCAACCATCACCAGTGGTCTGACCTAGCCTCAGATCGCAAAGAATGGAGGCACACCATTCTTCCTTTGAGAACGCACGCATAGCTGGTCTTGAGGACAAAAGGAGATTGAGGAAGAATCGCACTGCTACAGCACCAACCCCAAATCAGACTTTTCCCTGCAGCCACTGTGGCCGGATCTGCCTGTCCCGCATTGGTCTTGTCAGCCACCAGCGAGCCTGCAGCAGACGTGGACTACTGCACCCTTCTTAAATCTTCGTTCACTAAGTCAAGCCGAGAGAGAGAGCATGCATATCAAAGGGGGGACGTTTGAAGTGCTAACTTTGTTTAGGTTTTAAAAGGACCAAAGGAATGTGACCATTAATAGATAGCACCGCTGGCCAGCATCTTCCCAGAGGCAAAGAGATAAGAAGAAGCTCTCGTGTGAAAGTTTGCACCTTCACTTCCTGTTGTTTTGAGAATAGTGTCTTTGTTTAGATATTGCTTTGATGTAGATTCCATAAGACTAAGAGACACACATTCCCAGGTATTAGTGTCAACTTTTGTTTCCAGCTATGAGTTTCCAATAGAGTGTTATATTGTTTTAATGAATACAGCCTTGAGTCTCCATTGCCTGACATTTTGATACTAATCTTTAAAAAGAAGTTTATCTGAACTGGCCACTTTGAAGTCGAATGGCTGAAAAAGTTCTGGATAATGGAGAACCTCCAGGGGAACCGAAAACTCCCCCCTGGCACGTCCTTGGACATAGGCGCGCCGTGGGAATTGAATCCCCATCCTACATCCAAACCCTATTCATCAGCCCGCAGCAGTGGAAGCTGAGGACCTCCACTGCCCTGATGGATGCAGCCCTGGCCCGACATGAGACCCTCCTCACCAGGCCCACGACGGGAGAGCTAGGAGAAGAAGAAATCGATGTGTCCCATGTGAGCCTGCCCGACTCGGAGGACGAGGACAAAGGGGCCAGGGGCCCTGGGAAAGAAGATGAAGCCGCCCGCTTAGAAGAAAAAATCTTGGGGAAAGTGAAAACCCAGATGAAGGGGCTGGCGAGGGACCTCCGAAACGAGATCCAGAGCAATACCCAGGCGATTGCCCTGGAAGTAGGGAGGCAGATCGACCGCATGCAGTCCCTATGGGAGATGGAACGCCGACAACCACGGGGATCAGGGCCACCCGTGCCACCACCACCACCGAATCCAAGCGGAGGCGGCAGTGGAGGATCCCTGGCACTACCGGTACTACCTCCGGGAGGTCCAGCACCTCGAGAAACAGGAAAGCCCTGTGAACTCAATCTCAAGTTCGACGGGGACCCAGAAGAAGTAGAATACTTCACCATCCAGGCGACCAGCTATATGCACTACTGGGGGAACTCCTTCCCCGATGAACCCAGCCGGGTGGACTATCTAGGATTGAAACTCACGGGAGCGGCCTGGAGATGGTACGTGAGTCTATACGAATTGAGAGGCCCAGAGTTGGGAAGTGCCTGCCTTCTTACAAGCCATGCTGCGCCAGTACAAGGACCCCCTCCGAGAGGCTCGGGCCCTCAATGCACTGAAAGACCTGAAGCAAGGAACCCGCTTGGTGAGAGAGTATATGGTGGAATTTCAGACCCACTGTGCCCGGGTGAGAGGATGAAACAAAGCCTACCAGAGCGGCCTTAAATCCGCACTCCTGGATCGAGCCCTCCACCAGGCATGGCCAAACACGCTGGTGGGGTGGGTGCAATTAGCAGGCGAAGCAGAAACCAACATGGATCGGGTGGCTCTACAGCAACAGTGAGAGGGGAGCAGAGGGGGACGTGAGGCTCGGTCGGGGCAAAGACTGAGCCCAAAAAACCTACCCCCCCCCCCCGAGCAGCTCCGCAAAGGGATCCACCACCCGCAGATGCTATCAGTGTGGTGACCCGGGGCACCTAGTCGGGGAATGCCCCGAGAAACCTTGAGCCCTCCCCCTCTGCACCGAAGACGGTGGGTCCCAAGGCAAAGAAGACACTGGGGAGACCAAAGGAGCCCAGTCGGGGCAACACCGCACTGTCGGCGGTGCTTGACAAGGATTTTACCAGGGAGAACGAGTCGGGAGACGAGGCGGAGCCATCGGGAAATGAGCACGACCTGCCCTTAGCGGTGCCGAAAGGCAGGTCGACTCCACACCGGCACCACTGTGGGTGAGAATATCTGGAGAACTATTTTTAGTCCCCTTGACTTTGCTAAATCCCAATTCCAAATGTTTTATGCACACCCGGGCACTAATCGACTCTGGGTGTACTAGGGAGATCATCACCCCGAGGTTAGTCAAAGCACTAGGGTTAGCCAGGACACCCCTACCCCACCCGCTACAATTCGAGCAGATGGATGGGACAGTAATGAGGGGGGAACCGTGTGTAGAAGAAACCCAATTCTTTCCAGTAGGGATCAAAGAGCACTGGGACATGGAAGTGTTTGTAATTGCCCCCTCATCGTCCTTCGACGTAGTAGTGGGGGTAAGGTGGCTGGTGAGGCATCAACCAAATATCCAGTGGGCCGAGCAAACCATAGACTTTGACAGCAAAAAATGACATCATTATCTATTCGAAAGATCTGCCCTCCCACATAAAGTTGGTGAGGAAAGTGCTCAACACCCTGCTAGAGCACAAACTATATGCTAAATTGTCAAAATGTGAATTTCACCAGAAGGAACTAGACTACTTGGGTTTCAGGGTGTTGGGAAAAGGCTTAGCCATGGACCCAGTAAAAATCCAAGCAGTATTGGACTGGGAACCCCCGAGAACACGTAGACAGCTCCAATCTTTTATTGGATTCACAAATTTTTACCGGGGGTTCATAGAGGGGTTCGCTAAAGTGATGTTACTGCTCACAGACTTACTAAAGACTAAGGGGCGGGGACCCGAGGTGAAAAAACCAAGTTCGAAACTAGCATGGTCCCCCGAATGTCAGAAAGCGTTTGAAAAATTAAAACAACTGTTTACCAGTGAGCCAATCTTAGCGCACCCTTGAGTCTCCATCGCCTGACATGGGATAGAGGAAGGCTGCAGCCATGAGACTCCTTCATCCACACAGTGGTGAGTCAGTTGGAATTAGAGGAAGGGAACATGTAGTCAGGGCTGGCCTGTCTGGCACCCTAGGCAAGATTAACATCTGGTGCCCCCACTGTACTGATAATATCACCAAGTCACATTGGGGGGTGCCCAATTTGGTGCCCCTAGAAGGCCAGCGCCCTAGGCAATGGCCTAGTGGCAGAGCTGGCCCTGCGTGTAGTTAGTTGCATCAGGGCTTTTTCTTTGGCTTTGTAACACCTTTACTGTTTCCATGTTCACAGTTGCACTAAAAGTTAAAAGCAGTTCTTGAGTTAAAAGCAGTTCTTGTTCTTGAGCAATTACAGTAAACTTATTGTTGTTATACTGCCTAGGTCTGCATGCCTATTCGGTCACAGGTGCTTACTGAGAAGGAAGACAAAGGGATCGGCAGGGTGCTCTGGCCCCGCCCAGACAGACTCTTACCAGAGTGGCAGCAGCCAGTAGAAGGTCCTCCCTGGTCCTCTGCTTGTGACAGTGGGTCAGATCTGTCCTGTGGGCCGCATGTTGGACACCCCTGCTCTAGATCATATTGTTTACATACAGTGGCCAGTTGTTCTCCTCCGCTTCTCCCTGACAAGGTGGTCTGTAACAAACTGCAACCCAAACTGATACAGAAGAAGAAGAAGAAGAAGAAGAAGAAGAAGAAGAAGAAGAAGAAGAAGAAGAAGAAGAAGAAGAAGAAGAAGAAGAAGAAGAAGAAGAAGAAGAAGAAGAAGAAGAAGAAGAAGAAGAAGAAGAAGAAGAAGAAGAAGAAGAAGATATTGGATTTATATCCCGCCCTCCACTCCAAAGAGTCTCAGAGCGGCTCACAATCTCCTTTACCTTCCTCCCCCACAGCAGACCCCCTGTGAGGTGGGTGGGGCTGAGAGGGCTCTCACAGCAGCGGCCCTTTAAAGGACAACCTCTGCCAGAGCTATGGCTGACCCAAGGCCATTCCAGCAGGTGCAAGTGGAGGAGTGGGGAATCAAACCCGGTTCTCCCAGATAAGAGTCCGCACACTTAACCACTACACCAAACTGGCTCTCGCTACACTGGTCAGAGGCACAAAGGTCCATTCACACAAGCCTATGGTTTTTGGCTTGCTTTAAGACTTTCATCTTCTTGGACTTTTGCCTACCTTAGTGAATGTTTCTGTTTACTAGTATGAAAAAGCACATACAATCATATTTTTCGCAAAGCAGTATTAATATAAAATATCTTGAAACATCCCCCCACCCCTGCAAAAAAAAAAAAAATAGAGCTGCAATGCAGATTCAAAAGGCTGAAAACCTCAAGCAACTCTATCTCAAATTGTCCATATATAAGTGCAGTAATTCTAGCAAGTGGAAAGTGGAATGTGTTTTTGAAAAGGTGCTTCCCATTGTCCAGCTTTTTGACCTTCACTCTGCCGTTATGCTCAGCTAAATTGGAAGCCTCCCTCCAGCCTAAGGAGCCTTCTGTTGATGGAGGAGTCACTTTGGTCACCAGAATAAGGCTTCCATCTTGAGTGAGTGGAGGTGCAGCCAGCATCACCGGTAGGCTTAGGTGGTCACTTGCTGACTGCTGAGAGCTGCCAGTGGACCCCCTCACAGTGGCGGCTTCTTGCTAGTGAAGGAGGGAGTCCGGAGGAATCAGCTGAAGGGAGGAAGGGGTGGCCTCCTTCCCAGCTCCCCCATTCCCTCTCCCAGCTTTCCCCTCTCCTGCCCACTTGGGAGGATTTGGGTCTTTACTGCAGGAAGTACTAGAATGAAGGACAGGAAGGGAACAGTGGGAGGGGCTTGAAGGCCCATTTTGAGACCCAGAAATGTTACTTGATCTAGGGGTTGCCAATCTTCGGGTGGAGGCTGGAGATCTATAGAGATTACAACTGATCTCCAGAAAACAGAGGTAGTTTCCCTAGGGAAAGCAGCTGCTTTGGAGGATGGACTCTATGGTGTACCATCTTACAGAGCTGCCTCCCCTCTCAAAATCCCAGCATCCCCTGGCTCCAACCGCAGATCTCCAGGCATTTCTCAAGAGAGACTCAAATCAGTGTGAGGGGTTTCATTTCTAAAATTTGTAATCACAAGGTCAGAGCCCTGATTTTGATCACAGGGGCCACCATTCCATGCACAAGCCTCTCATTCCACTCCTAAAATACCTCTGCTGCCCCCAAAAGCCACCATTCCATTCTGGGGGCCTTCCACTACCAGAATGCTCATGGTACTCCCAGAGGCTGTCATTCCACTCTGAGGGCTGTCATTCTAGGCCCTGGAACATATGTGCTACTCCCAGGGGCCATCATTTCACTCTGGGGGCTTTCATTCCAATCCCAGGAAACCTCTGCTACTCGCCGTGGCTGTCACTGCAGACCCAGAGCACTTCTCCTAAACCCAGCAGCCGCCATTCTACCCTGGGACCTGGCATGTCTAGTCTGTGCTAGTAAAGGCCAGAAATACAAGGATCTCTGCCTACACCTTTGACAGGGAAAAGCTGACACAGCTAAGATGGCTGGTGAAGCTCCAGGATCTGTACACAAGAAATAATGAGATTTTTTTGTTTGAACCATTTAGGATACGCGTCGCAAACCCGAGATTACATTCTGAGCTAGTTTTAAATTGCAGCTCTATGATGAAATTCTGAGGACATTATTTTTTAAAAAAATAAATAAATCTAGTTGTGATTTTGAGCCATTATGGCAGAACTGACCTGCTGTGGCCTGCCATCTAATATTTTTGCACCTCCTCAAGAGGCTTTTTTCTCTCTCTGGTAACCCACTATCACCACCTGACCTTCTGCCACAATTTGGAGGTGCTGTGGGATAAAGACAGAGAACATGATTGGTCAGAATTTGTGAATTTGGAAGAGCAATGGAAGGTTGTGAGTTTTTTTTTCAGGTTGACTGGAGTAGGGTCAAGCAGGGAACAGAGATTTGGAGGAATAGAATACTAGAGAGTCTTCAGAAAGGAAATTCCTGGAGATCTCCAGGAAACGCCTCTTTGACCTGGCCAGGGGATGGGGAAAAGAGAGGTGATAATAACTCCTTGCAGTAGGAAGGAGGTCTCTTTTGTTTGGGTGCTGAGTCCATAAGAGCATGCAGACCCCTCCACTGGGAAGGCAGCTATTCACCATGTGCTTGCCAAAAGAGTTGGAGCAAGCTTCAAGGGAAGTGTGTAGAGATCTAGAACTCCTAAGCTAAAGAACCTGTTCTATATTTTGACATCTGATAGGGCATATATAGCAAGAGGATCTGCATTTTACCCATTTAATTTGGATCCCTTGCTCAGTCTGATGCTGTACTAAAAGTATGGTTGTGAACATTTTCTTTTTAATAAATACTTCATAGTTTTGATGCTGGCAGTGGTTATCTGTACCACATAGTTCTCCACTGTCTCAAACGCACTATTTTTAAAAGGAGTGCCAGGGGGAAGGCAGGCAGCTGGAAAGTGGCTGTTCCTCCAGGGGCACGCATGACAGTAAACTGTCCCCATGGTGACCAGGCACTGGGCAGTGGGAGACATAGAGGCAAGGCCTCAGACCTTGGAAGGGAATCTGGGAATCCTGACCCTCCCAGTAGGCAATTCCATCCAAAGGTTAGGTGGTGGCAGTAGGCCACCTAAGAGTGGAAGGAAAGCCTCTCCAGGTGTTGAGAAAAACTTAAGAGGGCAGAGTGAAATAGGGCCTGCAGGCCTGAGCAGGTACATTCCACCACAGCCAGTGTTCCCTCTAAGCTGAGCTAGTGTGAAGTAGCTCACTATTTTTTAGCCTTTAGCTCACAGATTTTTTTCTTCGCTCAGGAAAAATAGCCCCAGAGCACACTAATTTATGCAGCAGCTCACAATTTAAATGCCAGCAGCTCACAAAGTAGAATTTTTGCTCACAAGACTCCATGGCTTAGAGGGAACATCGACCACAGCCGTAATAAATCAAGCTCCCCCCCCACACACTTCTGTTTAATTCTTTTTAATGAGCTAGTATACCCCATGAGATCTAATTTCTACATTCTGCGTGTGAGGAAAACACCATGCACACACTTTCTTTTCTGTATCATAACAAAACAATGCCCAGTAATCCACCAGCCTTTACACTGGTTTACCTGCAGCATGTGCTGTTGGAATTGAAAAGCGATTAGTGAAAATTACTTGATGACCGTGTTAGACATGGACTATTAAGGCTCAGATTTAAAAATTAATCACTCAGCCTTTATCTAGGCTTAATGTGGAACCCTGACTGAGTCACTATAGGTTTCTCTGTTCTACCTCTCAGATTTCTTTTGAGATATGTATTTACTTCATTTGTACCCTGTCTTTCTTTCCTGCAAGGACTCAAAGTGGGAAAGAAGAACCTGTTGTGCTCTCTTGCCTAGGGACTACAAAAACCTGGAAGTGGCCATTAGTCTACCCTCCCAAACAAACAGTTTATTGAAGGGAAAAGGCCACACACCCCTGATGTAGCCAATCCTCCTGCAGTTTACAGTAGGCCCTGTAAGAAGAGCCCTGTAAGCTTTCAGAGGATTGGCTACATCATGAGTGTGTGGCTTAATAGGCAAAGGAGTTCATGATACAAAAAAAGCCCTGGATGTGAGCATTCCTGGAATTCCATGGAGATTGCATAAATGAAAGGGTGGAGTTGTGAAAATAGCATGCTGACTAGTTCTCAGTGCTTCTGCTGACTTCTGTTGTACCTAAAAACATAGGAATGCTCTTGTTGGAGTAGATCAGTGGAATCCATCCTGGCCAGCTAGCAATAGATCTCTCCTGCATAATTTTGCCCATCCACTTTTGAAATCCATCTAAACCAACAGCCAATGCCAGATGCCATGGAAGTGAGTTCCACAAGTTAACCACTCATTGGGTGAACTAATCGTTTCTATTGCCTGTCTTGACCCTCTTGCCAATCGAAAGTAAATCAATGGGTTACAATCTGGGGTGAAAACATGACCCAGATATGACTGCCAGGGTTGACCGCTCTCTCCTCATGCCAGACATTTTGCTAAAATCTAATAAGATGCTCTTCAGATGTTTGATCCAGGTGGGCAGCTCTGTTGGTCTGTAACAACACCAGAAAGCTGGAGTCCAGTGGCACCTTTAAGACCAACCTAGTTTTATTTACGGAATGAGCTTTCACATGCGCTCACGCTTCCCCAGGTACCTGAGAAAGCATGCACACCTTGAATAAATCTGTGTTCATCTTAAATGTGCCCTGGACTTTAACTTATTTCAGATGTTTGTTTGTGTTTTCCCTTATATAAAAATGATCTACTGAAATTTTTTTGCATGGTAGCAGGTGGCAACTTCAATACGCCTTTGATTTTTCTATGTAGGTTTGCAAAACACACCAGCATGAGTTGGAGAGTCTCAAACATGAGATTTCCTTGCCAGGTTGGCTAATTTCCTTTCCCTCCTGCTTTTTCTGTCTCTCTCTTCCAAGCCATTCATTCATTCCTACTTTTTCACTGCTCAAAGATTAGCTTTATCTCTAAGTAGTAAACAATGTAAGCTGTTCACATAACTCTCTGAGCCACTGTATTGTAGCATCAATGGCCTGGAGCGGGTGGCTTTCCCTGACGACGACGTTTCAATTTAAACGCTGCTGCACTGCAGCAATGTCACATCCCATTTACGCTGTGGGACTCAGTGGGAGGCAGGGATCATTATGTGGAGGACATTGAGGGAAAATGCATTACACTCCGATCATAACCATAAGAGTAACTAAAGAGAAGAAGACACATACAGACACACTGGCAGTCGATATAATAAAGCCACATCAGCATTGCATTGAAGGGGGCAGGGGAGCTGTAGGAAGGGGCCAAGTTTAGAGAGGAGACTGGCCACTTCACTAAAATTGTCAAGCTGGAGTCAAATTATATTACTGCTGACACCTCTGGCTATAGTACATTGCTTTGAGATTCAGTTTCTCTGGTTTTCTCTGGTTATCACAGGCAAGGCAATTCTCTTGCGCTTCAGATGCTGAAATTATCACCTTAGGTAGGGGCTCCCCCTCCAATTCTTATGGCCTTTCTTTTCCTCATAGTCAAAGATCCTGTCTCTAGGACACATCCTTCTTTGAACGAGCCAAGTCTAGTTGAAGCCAGTCTTGGACTAGGGCTGGCTGATGTGTGGGTTCAGATCCTCAGTTAGCTATGGTGTTTGTTGGGCACGGATGGAGATTCAACATGGTGTAGCAGGTTCACATTATGACCTGGGATATGCCAGATGAAGCGCCCATATCATCACGGAAGCTTGCTGGGTACCCTCCAGCCAGTCTGCCTAAACAACTTCACAGGGTGGCTATAAGGGTATAACAGAAGAGAGTGGAAGTTGCTGTAAGCCACTTTGGGTGACCATTGTAGAGAAAAGCATGGCATAAACAGCTGCATACATAAATGGGCCACTTACCGCTTTGCAGTGTAACCTACCTCACAGGGCTGCTGTGAAGATAACATGAGGAGGGGAGATCATGTGCTGGATCCTTCCAGCATTTTCCCTAGTGGAACACTGAAGGCGCTATGCTGGGGCAGTGGGGCCCGTGTGCACAAAAGCCACGTAGGCTGCAGTTAGAAGGGGGATCCAGTGAGATTTAAGTGGACAAAATGGAAGGATCCATTCATGTGTAACCCAGCCAGAGAATCTAGGAAGAGGGGTTGAATAGAAATAATAAAATAAGTAAGTTGCATTTGTGGGGTGCTCTTCTGCTTCATTATCCTTATATTTTTATTTACTTACCTTTCTCACTTCATTTATGCCCCCACCTTTCTCCCCAACAGAAACCCAAAGCAGCTCATCCCCCCTCTCCACCCTTTTATCCCCACAACAGCCCTGCGAGGTAGGTGAGGCACAAGGTCACTGGGTCTTCCAGATCCTTGTCTGAACCGCTGTACCATGCTGGCTCTCAGTCATTAAGCACATAGCTATTAATTAATCCTTTTTATGTGTTTGTCAGCTTTCACAACCATTGTTCATCTCTCTCTCTCGGCTTGACTTCGCGAACGAAGATTTAAGAAGGGTGCAGTAGTCCACGTCTGCTGCAGGCTCGCTGGTGGCTGACAAGACCAATGCGGGACATTGTTCATACATAAAGAACAAAAACCCTGTTCACACATTACAGAGAATGCAGCCTGCATGTTCGTGGGTCCACCTGTAAGAATGATTTCATTTAATTTTTGGATTTATAGTATATCCCACCCTATCCCGCAAGCAGGCTCAGGCAGCTTACAACAGTAAAACAACAGAGTTAAAATATTATCATAAAAACAGACATTACAAGAACAGGAGCAGCACAGTAACCAATCTTACAGACATAGAAGAAGAAGAAGATGAAGAAGATATTGGATTTATATCCCTCCCTCCACTCCGAAGAGTCTCAGAGCGGCTCACAATTTCCTTTACCTTCTCCCCCACAACAGTCACCCTGTGAGGTGGGTGGGGCTGGAGAGGGCTCTCACAGCAGCTGCCCTTTCAAGGACAACCTCTGTGATAGCTATGGCTGACCCCAGGCCATTCCAGCAGGTGCAAGTGGAGGAGTAGGAAATCAAACCCGGTTCTCCCAGATAAGAGTCCACTAACCACTACACCAAATTGGCTCTCCAATACACCAAACCGCCTCTCCGCTACACCAAACCGGCTCTTGCCACATAGGTGGCAAACCACCCAACAGCATGTGACTGATGACTAACAATGTAACATAACACCACAATGGTGAAATGTTTGGGGAAGTGATGACTTTCAAAGGATCATTTAAAAGCCTGGTGGAAGAGCTCCATCTTACAGACCCTGTGAAACCTTGATATCTCCTGCAGGGCCTGGATCACAAGTGGGAGCTCATTCCACCAGGTAGGGGCCCAGACTGAAAAGGCCCTGGTCCTCGTTTATTTATTTATTTATTTGGGATTTATATCCCGCCCTTCCCACGAATGGCTCAGGGCGGCTGAGGCTGAAGCTAGCTGGGCGTCCTTAGGACCAGGGACTCTGAGAAGAGGTTGAGCAGCAGACCTCAGAACCCAGGTGGGGGGGGGTGTTTATATGGGGAGAGGCAGTCCCAAAGATATGCAGGCCCCTGGCTGTAAAGAGCCTCAAAGGCCAGGACAAATACCTTGAACTGGATCCAGTATGTGAGAGGTAGCCAGTACAGTTCGCGTAACACCTGATGCATCTGTGCCTGCATAGGCCTCGATGCCAACAACTGGGCTGCTGCGTTATGCCCCCGCTAGAGTTTCCAGAGCAGAGTCAAGGGAAGCCCCATGTAGAGTTACAGTAGTCTAATCTGGAGGTGACTGTTGCATGAATCACTGTGGCTAGATCATGGGAGGTAAGATAGGGGACCAATTGCTGGGCCTGCCTCAGATGGAAAAAGGCGACCCCTGCAGCCTCCATTGATAAAGAGTCATCTAGGAACACCCCCAGGCTCTTCACCTCTGTAGATGGTGCCAATTGGGTGCCATAGAAGGGCGGGAGCCTGATCCCACTCCCCACCCCCTTCTGACCCAGACACAGGACTTCTGTCTTTGATGGATTCCGTTTCAGCCAGCTGTGACGCAACCAACCAGCCATGGCCTGCAATACCTCGCCCAGTTCTTCAGGGGCAGAGTCCGACTCATGGGCACTTTACAAATGAAGCGAGAGATTAGGACCCAGATATATCTGTAGTGTCAGCTATACTTTGAGCTGTACACCTGCTGAAAGTAATGTGAGAATTACTCAATGTTCACATAAAGAACAATAAAGTTGAACAGTATACAGATTGTATGTGCATTCGCTGTAACTTGTGAACAGGGCTAAACTCTCCTGTGTGAAGGGAGTGAGCAGGCATGAGTATTGATATAGTCTTATCAGGCTTGCCCTGGAATGTGTGATCTGGATTTATTTATGTTGATTGCATTAATGTGATCTCACCCCCCCCCCGAGGAACAAAAAGTTGAGTTATTCATGCAAAATATACATGGATATGACCCCCCCCCCCGGTTGCTAGGGATCACATAGCAATTAGCAGTGGGTGGGTGGGGGGCACAGCATCCCAGGAGAAAAAATAAAAATGAAACTTCTGTTTACAGGAAGTTCTCACCACAGAGTTCTGCCAATTCCTAGAGCTACCTGGAAGTGATGAAGGGTAGTCCTATAAATTGTCAGAAACTCTATGGTAAATCCAGATATTCTTACTGTATGGTTTCTGATGATTTCTAGAGCTACAATTTGTCACTTCCAGGTAGCTATAAGAATTACCAAGAACTCTATTGTAATAACTTTCCGTAAGCAGACAAGGACTTTTTTTTTTATTTTTTTGTCTCTGTGCCACTTCGAATGTTGGCAAGCAATGGGACCTGGAAGCGGGGGATTTCACGCCCCCACAAGAGTGCAAGGCTTGTTCATTTAGTAAGCTCTTATTTGTACCAGCCTTCCCAATGGTTAGGATAAACTTTCACTTCAGTTTATGGGGAGTACGAAGATTCTCACCGAAGTCGTGAGGCCAAGTTGATGACCTGCAGTGACTTCTGTCAACACAAGTTTATTTGATCATCTGTTTTGGCCTATCCAAAGTGAAAAATACTTTTACCACACATCAGAGATGTGGCCAGCAAGTGACAAAATTAGCTTAAAAGTGAACTAATCATGAAGCTTTGTGATATTAGGGGAAAGGTATGGATTTTATCAGGGAAAGCTAATTTGCTCAGTGACAAGATAAGTAATATGACAGTAGTCGCTGTGGAAAGGTTGCTTATACAGAGTGGTTTATAGAGCATTAATTTAAACTGTTCTGCTTGAGCATTGCACAGAGGAACCTCAGACTTCCCTACAGTGTGAAGAGTGTAGAAGAAACAGAACAGGAGATGTCTAAATTCCACAGGGGGGTGAAAACAAAAGTGGTGTGGAACAAACAGAAAGCAAAACCAAACCAGAACTCACTTCTGTCAAGAGCTTGGAGTGTACAGAACTCTGCTATATAGAACAATTCATTTATGTCACCTGCTTTCCAGAGAAAATTCAACCAGACCCTGAGATGTGAAGTATCAAGGCAATGTTTTATCCCTGAAGGACTACCCACCAAGGCAGAGCATCTTTTAATGACATATAAACCAGGCACAGGGTTGGTCCCAGGCGGTAGATTCTGGGGTTGACAGATTCTGCCTCTGCTCCTACCCTTGCCTAACTCATCCCACCTCAGATTCTGCATCCACCTCAAACTCCCCCGGCACCTGGGAGGTTGTACAGCTGGGGCTCTTTTCCTGCAAAGCTCCTCCAGAGGTCTTTAAACACAGAATGGCAAACCAATCAATTAATTAACTTCATTTATGCCCTGCTTTCCCCCCACCTTTATTTTATCCTCACAACAGCCCTGTGCGGTAGGTGAGGCTGAGTGTGTGTAACTGGTCACCCAAGGCCACCCAGCCAATTTCTGTGGCACAGCAGGGATCTGAACTTTAGTCTCCCAGGTCCTAGTTCAGCACTGGAACTGGTGCACCCTGCGGACTTTCCAAACTAGGGTTGCCAGATCCAATTCAAGAAATATCTGGGGGCGGAGCCAGGAGCAAGGGTATGACAAGCATCATTGAACTCCGAAGGAAGTTCTGGCCATCCCATCTGAAGTGACTGTGCTCCTTTTAAATGCCTTCCCTTCATTGGAAATAATGAAGGATAGGTGCACCTTTTTGGAGGCTCATAGAATTGGACCCTCTAGTCCAATCTTTTTGAAACTTGGAGGGTGTTTTGAGGAGAGGCACCAGATGCTATGCTGAAAATCTGGTGCCTCTACCTCAAAAAACAGCTTCTCCAGAGCTCCAGTTACCCACAGATCAATTCTCCATTATACCCTAAGGGAATCGGTCTCCATAGGGAATAACGGAGTGCCCAGCAGACATTCCCCCCCCCCACTTTCTGATGACCCTGAAGCAGGGGGGGGGGCCTCCAAACCAGGGAATCCCTGCCCCACCTGGGGATTGGCAACGCTACTCCAAACTTCCCAGACTCGTATAATAGGACTGTGACGGAACAGGCCTGCTTGAACAGACCCCGTTATGCCCACCCCATTCCTTGGGTTGCCAGCTCCTGGAGGGAGCTATTCTGCTTCCTGCCACTAGGGGCATCATTGCCACCACTGCTGTGTTAGAGTTTGCCTGCTAAGAGGGACAGACTCCAAACACACACTGCTTCTTACCTTCGGCCCTGCCTCTGGTCACCTGCCACCCAGAGCCTGGTTACCACAGAGACTGCTTGACTTCTTTGGGGATTCCCCAACAGAAAGTTGGCACCAGTGCCTTGATTGCTTTCCTCCCACTCTGGGGAACCCTGTCTTGTGAAACAATAGCATGTTCCAGCAATTGAGGTGGGCATAACAGGGTATGTGATACACAGACACATTCCAGCACCAACAAGAAAAATATATACTTAGAAAGAAAATGTTTACAAGCTTACTTTAGCACCACATCCGAATCAACACATGGAAGAAAAGTGGCTATAAACACATCCTCTTTCTTTCTGTTCTAAACATACCCAAATGTCAGGATCCAGGCAAATGTCTCCTGTCATGCATTCCTTCCTTAGTGGTCTTATATATAACTGTTACTGTTTTGCTATAGTATGTTATGAGTTCATGCTGTGCTTGTAAAAGGTTATCTTGTATCTCAGGGGTGGCCAACGGTAGCTCTCCAGATTTTTTTTGCCTACAACTCCCATCAGCCCCAGAGTTGTAGGCAAAAAACATCTGGAGAGCTACCATTGGTCACCCCTGTTGTATCTTACAATGGAGATGTTAGCGCCTGGGAATGTGGGTGTCCCTCCTTCCACTCCACCATCTGGAGACAGAGGCTGGGAATAGCATTCACCTCTCAAGAAATAAGGAGATGTGTTCCTTTTTGAACTGCTACGTGCTGGGGCAAGGGGGGAGCACGTGCTTTTTTAAACTACTTAATGAAGTTTCACTTCTGGCAAGACATCCGTGTGGAAAGGTCTGAACGAGTAACATATCAATAAAACTTCACCCATGCTTTCATATGCAGAAGTCTATCTCAGTGTTACTTGGCAAAGCCTCACACCTAACTGATGTTAACAATAGGATAGGCACCTAGTCTTCGGAAATTACAAATTCCCTAAAGCTCTTCCAATGCCTTCTGACTCCCTGCAGGCCTTCCCCAGACCTCATGGTCAAAGACGGCTGCTGGCCTGCAGACCAGAGCTCAGCAGTCTGTTCTATTCCAAGAGACCCTTCCTCCTTGGAGCAAGCACACTCATGAACACCCCACCCATTTTCCATCACTCTCTCCACCCCTTCTTGACCTGGTTCACCCAGGTCACACAGATGGAGTCTGGGACACACAGGTGCATCCTGGGGCATGCAGGTGTATCCTGGGAGCCCTCCTGGAAGGCATTCTGAAAAATCTCCTAGAGTTACCTGGTGATTCCTAACACCAAATCCCTCCCTTGACTTTGGTAACAGAGATATTAGCATAACTATGGCTGTGAAGTAGCAGACCACTGAGACTGGCTTCTTGATACTTAAAAATGAAAAAAAAAACCCTCACACTTTTAAAATACACAGAGGGGGCAATAGGGAGGAGGCAGTCTGCTGTGGCATGCTGACCTCCCCCCAGGAGAAAATACATTTAGTCACAAGGACTTTCACAAGAATTGAGAGAGATCCATGTGTATAGATGGCATTTCCCCAATGGGGCAAATAGCACCCCTGGGGCTGTTCAGGGCAAGGAAATGGTATAGGGAGGGGAAGACAGAAGCACCTTCTCCTAATCCAACTCTATCCCGCTGCAAGGAACTCCCAGAGCACAGCCAGTGGAAAGTCCTGGTAACAATCCCAGAAATGCCTTTGCCATATGTCCTTAGGCCCCAAGTAGTCATCCAGAAGTTGGTCCGGCATTTGTCAGGAATGCCTGAGCAGGGGGCTAGAGCAGGCAATCATGTGGCCCCCTCCAAATCCAGGATTCATTTTCTTGGGGCCAGGAGCCTGCAACATCCCTGCCACGTGCGTTTCTCCATTTAGACCCCTGCGCAGAAACACATTTTTTTTAAAAAAAAATCACACAAATTAATCTTCTGCCTAAAGTGAGATTAGCAACCGCAAATGGACAGCATAAAACTTTCCAGGCATTCAGTCATCCCTACCTTGACAGGTTGGTGGCTCTTCCAGACAGCTATTAAATTATTGAAAAACTTAAAAGGACACTGTCAAGGTGTTATAATGATCCCCCTCTGCCCCTTCCTACTAATATTTTAAATATGTCTAACATGCTTAAATAGCATCCAAATGACATTCCCAAGCATAGCCTAAGCAAACATCAGGGAAATCGCTCCTTCTTTGCAGCTATCATGTCTCAATCCTGCCCTGGAGGGTGCACCTGGATTCAAAGACCGGCTCTTTTTCTCCCTTTCGCTCTCTTTCTAAGATGAGTTCCAGCCAGGGTGGTAATGAGAGCTCATTATAACAGAGGGCTACCTCCCCCCCTCCACCCCCACCTCGCTTTTGTAGTTACCTGGTGTTTATAACATGCCCTCCTACAGCCTGAATCGTACAGCCTCCCAAGCAAGGATGTTCTTGAGTTGTGCCTTTGTATGCTCCGTTCCTGTATGAAATGTTACATTTGGGGGGGGGGGGGGGACTGCAAAGCGATGGAGGTCATAGCTCAGCAGCTATTTGGTGATTATGGGCTCCATGACTCTTGGACTTGCTTGGGACTACCAAAGTGGAGAGAGGGATAGCAAGTGCCCACCCATGACTGGCAGGTGATATCCAGCAAGGTGGGTCATCAGAGTTGTATTGCCTACAGGGAAAGGGATCTGGTAAAAGAGCAGTCTTCAGGAAGTTGAATTTTTTAACTGCCTCCTAAACTTTTTGTCTCCACCTTCATTCTGCATTGTTTACTGGGTGTACTATCATTGACTTTTCCTCTATTTACGATATCCAACCTACTGGGTGTGTTATACTGTTCTTATTTCATTGTTCCTTAACAATTTTATTGCCTTGTTTATTGTATGTATTATCCTGGTCTGAGTAGTGTTGTTCTTTTAACCATCGTCCACCTTGAGGCTTGATGGGAAATACAGATGATTAGGGTTGCTGATTGCTGCGTGGGAGATTCTTTGGGGTGATTCCTGGGGAGCTCAACACTGCTCTGTGATGCCGCTAAGTGCACTCGCTGAAGCTGACATCTCTCTCAAGGGACCTAATCCCAGTAGTCAGGAGATGAGTTGTAATTCTATGATAACCCCAGGCCTCACCTGGAGATTGGCAATTCTAGCAGTTGATAAATAAAGTATTTTTTTTAAAATGTACTTTGAGCTTGTTTGGGGTTTCCAGCAGGGGAACACTGCTATTGTGTACCCCTGACCAACAAATGGCCCACTCCTACCTGGGAAGGTTGTCTCTTCCACTAAGTGTGCAGTGCTGGGAGGGATGCACATGGAGAGGAAAGGGAGGAAAGGCCCCCATCTAGCAAGCCAGATCAGCTCACCAGCCCCCATGATCAATGTGGTGACAGATGCCACAGGCAAATCGCTCACACATCTACATGATGAAGGGACAAAATGACTCAAGTCATCTGCCCTGTGGGCCAGTGGTCTCTGCTCTCCCCCCTCAAGCAGCACCCTGACTCATTATTCTCACTCTACTGAACTGAATCTAACTTTTTCACTGTAAACCAAACTGTCATAGTCACAGCTGAATAAAGCAGAAGTCTAGTGGAAGTGTAAAGGGAAAAACATTTATTTCAGCATGAGCTTTTGTGAGTCAGAGCTCACTGCTTTTGATGCCATGAAGAGGGGACCCTTTGGTGGATTCTGTCGTTTGCCTTATAAAAAGCCACCAAAGGATTCCCTCTTCATAGTGGCAGAAGAAATAAGCCCTGACAAAGGAACACTCCTGATGAAATAAATGTTGTTAGTTTACAAGGAGCCACTGGATTCCAATTTTATTTTGTGAAAATGGACTACCCCTCTACCCAGCTACTCCTCTGCAATTCCCACCCCCTCTTTTATGTCTCGCCTCTTCCCTCAGTGGAGACCCAACCCATTCTCTTCTCCTCCATTTTGTCCTCACAACAGCTTTGTGAGGCTGAGAGGGTGTGTGACCAACCCAAGGTCACCCAGCAAGCTTCCACAACAGAGGGGGGGATTTGAATCTGGGTTTCCCAGGTGTTCAGCCAACAGACACAATGGTCATCATAGTCACAATTACTCATTTAAAAATGATATATGCTAGTTAATTCACACAGGTACTCTGTGTGTGTGTGTGCTTTAATGTCTCTGAGGATCTAAAGGATGAAAATAGACATGTTTACTGTGTACCCTTATGAAGTTTTAATTATGAATAGAGGTTTATGACAATGAAGGTTCTCCACCCCCCCATCCAAAATGGAATTGTGTAAGTAATGTTTATTTCTCCCTGGGACCGTCAATTCTCCTGTTTGCTCTCACTTACCCATTTGGCTTCCTTCAAATTCTTTTCATGCTTTTCATTTCAGGCTCCTTAATCAATATGCTAATGATGTGACACCCGTTCTCCACTAGGCTGCATCCCCAGTGCTTTCCAAACACCAACAAGTATTAGCTGATGGTGCCCTGCCACCTAAGTCGAGGCTCACAGTCATCTGGAAACCAGCTTCAGAAGGACTGGATTTCCAAAACAATGGAGCTTACCAAAGCTGAGATAAGTTAAGTAGACGAGTGATTCCTTGGTGTAATCAGGCAAGGCGGTGCAGTAGCGTGCAGGAGATTAGGGCTTGATCTTTGAAACTGATCTCTCAAGCCTGGAGGATAAAGCCTCAATAGTGTTTTGGAAACAATAACTGAAATTTATATTCTCTTTTATTCGGTAGTCAAATGACTGCTGACTTCGATAGAGCCAGATTTGATTTCAGTACACAGTTCTTTATTTTATATTTAAAAAACCAAAGGACATTCTTTGTTGAAATCCTTGATTTTGCTGACAATCTTGGGGCCTTTAAGTCCATTACAGTCATTATGATTTTGAAGGACAGTGTGAGATGTGAGATCTTCTGGATATGCACCTTCGCCACTGTAGCGTGAATACGGCAATCGGTGCATTTTTTAGCTTCAGTCCACATGAATGGAAACCCAGATTACTGAGGGCATACATTCATGTCCACTGAAGATGGAAAACATGTGTCTTGCCCCATTCTCACAAAATAGGGGATGTGTCTATCACAACATAGGATCGTCAAAAACAGTGACAGCAAAGGGCTGTCCTGTAAGACTTCCATGGGGAAGGTGGGATGTTGGGCTTGGGTCTGGGAGATGCTGTTCAACAAAGAAACTTGGTGGCTGGGCTGCAGAGAGTTAACTATATAACTATATATTAACATTGTAAAGGTGTGTTTTAGAACCTTTTATGATATGCCCTGAGCCCACTTGTAGGGAGGATGGAATATAAATTGACAGAAATAAACAAATAAATAAAGCCATGTTTGTGCATTCACATGAGGAAGTCTGTTCACACACACACAAACACACACACAGAGACATATGGTCTGCTTTTGTACAGGAAAATGGATGGACAGCTAAGGGCTTCTTGCATCTTCTGCCCTTCAAATACATCATGTCAGGTCATTTCCCCCTCCCCCCAAATACAACACGCTTCTGTCATAAGAACCAGATCAGGCAAGATTCAGAAGGAAGTGACTGTGGTGAGAAGAGGAACAAAACTGGGCTGTGGACCCTTTTTCTTGATAAAATAAGATCCCCACCTTCCACTAGGGTTGCAAACTCCTGGCTGGAAAATTTCTGGGGATTTTGGGATGAAGGCTGGAGAGGGTGGGGTTTGGAAGCTTCAGCAGGATATAATGGCATAGAATCCACCCCTCCAAGCAGTCCTTTCCTCCAGGGAAAGTGATCTCTGTAGTCTGGAAAGCAACTGTGATTCCAGGAAATCTCCAGGCTTCAACTGGAGGTTTCACAACACATGTGAGAATCACGAACGGTAGTAAAGGAAACAAGACGAAGCCTCCGTGTAATCAACGTTCCAACTAAGTCTATGACAAATTCATAAGCACTCGATGTTCTTGTACAAAAACATTCTTAATATTAAACACAGGCAAGAATCTATAATTACAAAACATGGAACATATGCAGTGCCGAACAGATAGAACTATCCTGAACAAATTCCACAGGTAAAGTTCAAATGGTAACACATCCCTTTTGCAGAGGAGACGTCTTCTGTTCAGGTCGCTGCAAGGTGGAAATCCAATAAGGATCATAGTCCAGCAGAAGACTGAAAGCCACTAAATGAGCATCTCCAGAGACTAGGACCTTTTCACAAAAAGCTTCATCCAAACTTCAAAAAATCACAAAAACTCTTAAGGATCCAACTGCTTCAAGTCCTAGTATCTGGAGATGCTCATTAAGCAGCTTTCAGTCTTCTGCTGGACTACAGTCCTTATTGGATTTCCATCTTGCAGCGATTTCCACCAAGTACAGAGGGATAGGTTTGTTTCCCCGTTTGTAGTTAAACCAATGGCAGACGCGGATGAGGCATGTTTGGAGAAACTTCTGGTGGATGCAAGTCCAACTATCTCTAGACAGATAGCCAAATTTTGCCATTATCTTGTGAAGTTCCATACTAAGAAACAAGAAACTGCATGTCTTGTATGACCTCTTGGAATTTTAGTTTATAAATGTTTTTATATACTCTGATTTAAAGGATTTATATAAATTGGAACTGACTTGAATTTTAAAATCGGTTAAATTATATTTTAGTTATCTTGGATTGTATAGGTGGGGAAATGTTCAAGTATTTTATGTTTTTTTAGGAGGGTATTTTATACTATCTTAGGTATTTTAAGAGGGTTTTATATGATGTGTCGTAGTTTTTATATTGGTCTATGACTGTAATAAAGTTCATTCATTCATTCATCTTGCAGCGACCTGAAAAGAAGACGTCTCCTCTGGAAAAGGAATGTGTTACCATTTGAACTTTACCTATGTAATTTGTTCAGAATAGTTCCATCTGTTCGACACTGCATATGTTTCGTGTTTTGGAGTTATATATTCTAGCCTGTGTTTAATATTAAGAATGTTTTTGTACAAGAACATCGAGTGCTTATGAATTTGTCATAGACTTAGTTGGAAAGTTGTTTACACGGAGGTTTTGCCTTGTTTCCTTTCCAGCTGGAGGTTGGCAAGCCTTCCTCCCATCATATGCATAGAATGGTAAGGGCAGAAGAGTATATAAATGATTCAGTGGGTCCAGCTTGGAAATACCAGCCATACCCTTTAAATTGTTCCAGTTGTTCTGCTCAAGAGGCGCAGAGAAAATTTTCATTGTATGCTAGATCATTTAGGGGGGGATTAAATAGATTCAGGATTGTAAATTGCTTATAAGCTTTACATTGTCAGATTAGAATATTATCCTTTCCACTAAAAGCCATCAACATTCTTCATTGTTAAAACTGGAGCTGTAACACCCGCTAAGCATTTAATTCAACACCCTCCCAAGCATTATTCTCCCACCCCCTTCCTGCCGCAAGAAAAACCTCTTCCACAAACCCAAAATGCAATTTGAAATTAATGTATTTTCCAAAAACTTCTGAATATTCTCTGAAAAATAGGATGTTTAATAGTCTCAGGATAGGCAATGTGTATTGGCTATCTGTGTTTGACACTCTATTGTCTTTAATTTGTTTAACAAAGGTCTACAAGGAAGATACATTTCAGTGGATGGTGTGGTGCAAGACAGGCAGGGAGTAATTTAGTGCTTAAGAGGAGTGGACTCAAATCTGAGTTTGATTCCCCACTCCTCGCCCACATGAAGCCAACTGGGCGGGGGTGATCTTGGACCAGTATCGGTTCTCTCAGAACTTTCTCAGCCCCACCTGTCTTATAAGGTGCCTTTTGTGGGGAGAGGAAGGAAAGGCAATTTTAAGCCACTTTGAGACTTCTTAAGGTAGAGAAAAGCAGGGTATAAAAGGCTACTCTTCTTCATCTTCATATCACACTTTCCCCCCACAGGGACCCAAAGCAGCTTACATTTTATCCTCACAATCAATCCTGTGAGCTGAGCTAGCCTGAGAGAGAGTAACCACCCCTCCTCTATTTCCAAATGTTGGAAATGAATTGCAAAAGACTAAAAACCAGTATGCTGTGATATAACTAAAAATAGCCATGTTAAAGGCTTGAAAACAGGTCCAGGAGGTACTTCCAAAGGGCTACAAAATTCACAAGCAAAGTCCAAAACGTCTTCTGTCTTCTACCATCTATGTCTCTTAACCAGCCAAAGAGAGGGTTCAGTCTAAGACATGGTCCAAACTGTGAACCTGCACCCTTCCAAAGCTTGTAATAAGTCACCATCCTGGTACAGAAATCCAGGACATAATCTCTCTTTCATGGATTCATTTTCAGTCCTCCCCACACCAGTCTAATTGGATCTTTTGCGACCTCCAGGCTCCAGTGTAGAATATCCACAACTAAAATGAAAAGGGTGGTGGGGGGAATCCTCCAGTGATTTGAGGCAACAAGGATGTCAAACTCATTTGTTATGAGGGCCGGATTTGACATAAATGAGACCTTGTCAGGCCAGGTCATGCGTGTCATAAAATGTAATGCTGAGTAGAAGACATATAAACTTTACAAAAGGCCCCAAACACAATATATATTTTTTAATTTTCAAATAAAACATGTTTAAAACATTAGCACACTTGCGATATTTTATTTTACAGTCTCTGATAAACATCATTTCTTGCTATGAATTATTGCAGCAAAAACTGCAGGCAATGTCTGTGCTGTACCAGTCTTGAATATGCTGTTCAGGTGTGCACATCTGTAAGTTGCAAACTTACTTTTGATTGACATTCATTACAGAGATCTCATGGTCAATGCTTTGAGCCTAAGACCCAGAGGAAAACATGAAGCAGCTGAGCATTGTGAGCTTTTATACATAAGTTCCTTCCATGGCACAGATTGAGGGCTATGTGCTTGTCTGCAAAACTATAGTCTTCCTGAGAAAAATAACTACAACTCCTATGTGGCAGTGCAAGAACAGAGGGACAGCCATGTGCAGTGGTCAGTATCAGCTTACTATCTTGGAAATCTAAGTTCATGATCCCCAATCAAAGGAACATGTGAAAGAAAAGTCAAGGAAAATTTGCTGAGTAAACCTGGGCTGGACACACACTCTCAGCCTAATCCTGGCTTGTTGTTATTGCTCTTCTAAATAGTTTACATGTTTCCTATTGAGAAAGATTGGAGGGCCTGAATACAGTGAAAAAGAAGAGGGGAACAAAGTTGCACCCATAACTAGCCCAACAAATCTCTCTCTCTCTGTAGCAATGCAAAAAGCTCATACCTTTAATAAAATATCACTAGTCTTAAAAGTGCTTTCTTTGTATCTCTCCCGATGGTGGGGACTGGGCAAAAGATGCTCTGGCTCTCTCCTTCCTTCCCCAGGGGACGAGATGGAGGAGCTTCAACCACTAGAAGAAGAAAGAGAGCCTTGGCTCAGTAGCTCTGCAGTGTGATTGATTGACCCTGGCAAACTTAATCAACACAACAGAGCTATAGAGCCATTCTTCATTGGCTGAGGCTCCTCCTCTCTCCTCATTCCTTTGGGGAAAAGGGGGGGGAGGGAAAGAGCAAAGAAGCTCTGGCTCTCTCCTTCCTTCTCCAGGGGACAAGGAGATGGAGGAGCTTCAACCACTAGAAGAAGAAAGAGGAGCCTTGGCTCAGTAGCTCTGCAGTGTGATTGATTGACCCTGGCAAACTTAATCAACACAACAGAGCTATAGAGCCATTCTTCTTCATTGGCTGAGGCTCCTCCTCTCTCCTCGTTCCTTTGGGGAAAAGGTGAGAGGGAGGGAAAGAGCAAAGAGAGGCTGCTTTGCTGGCTGGATTATTGCAGGGGAACAACACAAAATGGCGACCAAAGAAAGCAGGCAAGTGAGAAGGAAGCAGATAACGGACAGTTGCTGGCCCTCTGGGGGCTGGATCAGGCCCGCGGGCTGTATGTTTGATACCTGTATTAGAAAGCAATTCAGCAATATTGGCTAGCTAGCTTTTATTTGAAAGCATTTGACAATGTTTGAAGATATGCCAACAAGCTTAATAGCCTGACCATCTGAAGATGAAGCTATAGAACATAAGAACCTGCAGAGTCTCGATAATGGTCCACCCAGCCCATTTTTCTATTTCCAGCAGTGGCCAACTTGATGCTTCCCAAGAACCATTCCATCCCCCAGACCAAGATTTTTCATGGGATCCTACATCATGACACCCAGGGTAATGTGGACCTTTAATTGTATCTTCCTACTGGCAAGCTGCCTCGACCTGGATGGCCCAGGCTAGTACAGTCTCCAGATACTGGAAGCTAAGTCCTGGTTAGTATTTGAATGGAAGACCACCAAAGAAAACCAGGGTGGTGCTCTGGAGGCAGGCAATGGCAAACCACCTCTGAACGCAGTTTGCCTTGAAAAGGAATAAGTCAGCTGATACTTGATGGCAGAACAAATAAAACAAAATTCCTTTGTGACTACAATATTTGGGGGGGGGGGGGAGTATTTCCTTTTAGTTAATGATGCTAAGCAGGGTTGGCCCCAGTTAGTACTTGGATAGGAAACCACCAAGAAAGTCCAGGATTGCTACACAGAAGAAGGCAATAGCAAACCACCTCTGTTTCTTGTCTTGAAAACTCAACCAGGTCACCATAAGTCAGCTGTGACTTGACAACATTTTCCATTGTTAGTGCCGTACTTGCAGGGAAACCACCAATCAGGGTATAGAAGGAAGGGTACTCAACATTTAAAACTTCCTCTGAAACAGGAATTCAAAATTCCACACTCAAAATTTTGCACTCAGTCATGCCATCAGAAAATTCAACGCATTTAAAGTTTTCATTTCAACTCTGGCCCACAGCCACTGACATCTCAAACAGTTGCTTGTTTATAGCTCATAATGCCTTGTTTAAAGTATCAGTTGAGTACAATACAATTTTAGTTAGCTAATGTATTCTGGTAATCTATATTAACTAAAAGAAACAACATAACCAGGGGTTTAAGTACAATTTATAGGAACAGCTTTGTCTAATAACACTGATAACCATGATTCTGTTTCTGCCTAAGAAATCCTTTTTTCTCCCTTGATCTGCTAAACATCTCCATTGAACAAATGAACTAAATAATATATTAAAACAAATTTGGACAGAATAGTTCATAAAAATGTCAGCATAGTGATAGCAGGACAAATAATTGCAGCAGCTGTCAAAATGTGAACAAGATTATTCCTTGAAATTACCTTATCTCTCCCTTAAACAAGTTTTAGTTGCTCTGCTGTGTAATATATGTTCTATTTCGCCCATGAAAAACTGGAAGATACTCTAATATCTCTTGTAGAACCAGGATTTTATTGGAAATATTAATCTTTAACTTGGCAGCTGCTAAGTTCTAATATCCATTTAAGCAATTTACAAATAATAATGGAGTTAAGAAAGATTTACTGCGCATTTGTACAGCTCTCAAAATTTGCCTTTTTTTGTGGCGTAACTCATATTGATCTATTAACATAGCCTGCTCACTCTGTTTTGTTAATTCACATGGAAAGAAAATGTATGTCAAAGTACATTAAAAACCCACGATTTTGTTTGAAACTATGCATATTACATGCATTCACATTAACTTACTTTCATTAGCTAAAAAGGAAATACTCCCCCCCCCCCCCCAAAGCAATGGTTTTGTTTGTTTTGCCGTCATGTCCCAGGTGACTTCTGGTGACCCCCCATAGGGTTTTCAAGGCAAGCTACATTCAGAGGTGGTTTGCCATCGCCTGCCTCTGCATCATGACCCTGGTGCTCCTTGATGGTCTCCCATTCGAATACTAACCAGGGCAAACTTTTCTTAGTTTCCAAGTTCTGATGAAATTGGGCCATCCTGGGCTATCCAGGCCACAAAGAAACACGGGTCAGCTAATCTTTGGACTTCTCCTCTAACAGAAGTCTGCATCACTTTATGGAAAGATAGTAAACTCCGACACAGTGGGCCTTCCTGGAAAGATCCTAAAACCATTTCAGGCTCTTTATAAGCCAGCTGAGCTGATGTTTCCATAAGTTTGCAAAGCATAACAACAATTCCTGATCTCTAGACAAGGAAGCCACGGGGGGAAACTGGAGGGAGAAGCAGGTCAAAATGCACCCATGCAGCAACTGGTAGGGAATTGATTGTTTGAACCAGGGAAAGCAGAAGCCTGGAGGCAAAGAAACTGCTAGTGAGGAATCAGTCCATCTCTAGGACTATCATGCTGGAGGAAACAGTAGCTGAAGAACACAGTTTCCAGAAGGAGTTGGGAGGAAGGCTGTGAACCATCCCTTCTTGTACCAGTTCTTGGTTTTATCCACTATAGAACCTGGCTTTGGAAGACTGCTTACAACATATTAGCTTCCTGCAACCAACTTCCAGGCGACAATGCTGGCCTTCCTAATTTGCAAAAAAAAAAAAAAAGTGCATGGATTGAATTAATTTGTGGAAAGTATGCTGGGATCAGGATCCCACCAACCTACATTGGGTAGCATCATGCCTGTCCAGTTCCACAGGGACCCCGTCCCATATCCCAGAGAATAGTCTGTGAACTTCAAGAGTCCAAACTCATTTTCTGAGAGCCAGAAGCTCCTGGTGCTGAGCACATGCCCAAAACTTCTACCCAACAGGAAGGGGCCCTTCACAAGGCAAATTGTGCAATACACTGGACAGTACCTGCCCTTCACATGGCTTTCTACCATCATGGCCTATGACTATATATTATATATTTGTTCTTCAAAAATGTTTTTTGACTGTCTAAATATGTTACGGCCAGAAGGCCAATCTATTTAAAAGAAAGGAGTTCTGGACGTGTGGGTCAAAGAAGCAAGTGTTTATTTCATGGTTTGCAAATCCCTGTTTACCCTGGGGTTCTTTTCTTATCATACCTTCCACCGTTCCCTGCACCAGGTGTCTAATCAGAGGTATGAGGCAAGGGACAATCATCAAATCTCCTATTATTAGAAGTCCCATCATTAAGGCCTGTTTCCAATTATTAAACAATCCTCCCAGCCAACCTTCTGTGTCCAGCATCCCAGAACATTTTTGCACTGGCACATGGGCCAAACCTTTCATTCTATTAGTTATTTCAGCATTACTTCCTGAGTGTCACCAATCTCCAGACAACAGTTAATATTGAGTTTGGTTATAGGTACATTGGGAACCTTCCCTTTACACTTGTAGTAAGTGTGATACATAAGGGTCTGCATAATTTGTCTGCCTTGCTTGGTAGTTATAATACATGGGCATGAGGGAGATCCAGCAGTGGCAACAAGGCATATTAAAATATCCAGAGCACATTTCCTTCCAGGTTATGCAATTCTCTGTGTCCCAAGGGTGTAACCCGTGCTCCAACATTCCCTCCCAGTTTTCCTCTATCTCGTTCTCTGTATCGGTGGAATCGTCTGTGTCCCCGTGAAGGGGGTTTATAGGACTGGCACATTTTACACAATATTTTTGATGCCAAAAATTAGGGTCCACCAAGTTTTGTTGGTTGCTGAATAGATTTCTGGCTCCTCCACCCCTTCCCCTGAACACTTCCAGATTCTCCAGTTAGCAATGTAAGTATGACAAATAAATCTCACCTTTTTCTTCTGGTGTTTTTCTGGGTCCTAGTGTTGGAACCTAACCACCACCCACCAAAGCCAACCGGCCACGTACTCGCACATTAGATTGCCTTTATAAAACTAACAAAAATCCCCCTCCCACAAAGTATATTGAGGCAGTAAAGATCCAAAAATGTGAAAGTCGCCTATGATTTCTTCAAGTCTCTGGTCAGACATCTAGGCAGAGTTGTCTTCAGATGTCGCTATTTCCCACCACTGGTCCATCAGCCCTCAAGGTCTGCTTCAGAGGCTCGTCAGGGTTAGGCTCAGCTCACCAACTCCTTGGTTCGATGCCTGCCTTGGTCCTGGTGTGATGAGTCCATCCTCGTTCCGCGGTGTGGACTGAGCTCTCGGTAGTTAGCAAAACCTGGAACGGGACCATCCCAGGACGTTCCTAGTGGGTGTAAGTCCCAGCATTTGACATAAACCCAATTGCCTGGTTTGAAGTGGTGCACAGCGACCTGTAGTGGCGGAGTGAGGTGTAATATACCTCTTTTCCTGCAATGAAACAAAAGCAAAGAGAGGGACTGCAAGTATTTTCGTACAAAATTGTCTTTGATCAGATGCAAATTGTCAGAAGCCTTGTCCAGCATAACCTGCCATATAGAAAACCCATACAGCCGGAGGAAGCCCAGACTCGAGAGTCTATGCTGTCCAGGTCACCATCACTCAAAATGCTCATCCTGACCAAACAAGTGTCCTCCCTGAATTTTATCAAAATGTCCAGTTTCCCTGCCAAATCTCTTCCCAGCAGATTTATACCTGCTTGAGGCAACCACAAGAATTGGTGCATAAAGCTAGGGGGCACCTCCCTTTCCCACACCAGGACTGGTGTACAAAGAGGGGCCATCCTCTGGTTACCTTCTACCTCTATAATAGAAACTTTGAAGGTCAAAATCTGAACCCTTGGTAGGAGCCATGCCAATGAAGACCTCGTGGTTCCTGAATCAACTAAAAAGTTTGCCTCTTCCCCCCATTTGCCCCACTTTTAACGTTATCATGGGCTCTGCAGAAGTAGGACCAAAATGCAGAATGCCCTGACCCCCCCAGTCCTCATCCTCTCCATCATACATGGCGGCCACACGGTGTAATTCTGCGTTCTCTGACCATCTGTTGGGACATTCATGGCCCCAATGCCCCCTCATTTTGCAAAACTTACACATGTCCCTGGGGAGGGGTGCCCGAAAATCCTCTCTTCTCTGTCCCACCCCCCTTTCTGGGGCTCCGTACCGCGCCTTGTAACAGGTTCGTCGTCCCGGGGGTGGAGTGTACCCAAATCCTTCTTTCCAGTTCTCTCCCCCTAAAATCATCCTCTGTACCTCCTTCACTGTCTGAACCATCAACTTAACCTTTTTCTTTTCCTCCACCTCTTCCCTTCTGGCTACTACCTTCTGAGCTTCACGTACTAAATCCTGTAAGGATTTTTCCATAAGCCCATCCAACTTCTGAAGTTTCTTTCTAATGTCCTCACTACTACTCGAAACAAACTGTAACTTAAGAACCGCTTCTCCTTCCTCCGATTCTGGATTAATTCCGGTGAAAGCCGACATCCCCTCCCTTAATTGAGTTAAATACTCCAATGGGCTTTCCTCCTTCTTCTGTGGGTGTCCAAAGGCCTTTTGAGGGTTAAAGACCTTAGGAATCATTTTTACAATGCCCCTCAATAACAGGCCTCGATAAGTGACACAAAAGGTTCAACCTGCTGGGGTTTGGAAATCCAGATTTTTCCGGATTCTCTTCAGGGAGTACTCTCAGAGATTCTGCTTCATTCCTATCATTCCCTTCTTTTAACCACTCTGCTCGGGCAGTCCGAAGCTCCTGTCGCGTTTCCTTCATCCCCACCAGTTGTTTACAAATATGCATCAGCTCACTGGGCCCAAGAAGCCATCTAGTTTGTCCCTGAATAATTTAGGATTTTCATACAAGGGGGGCAATTGAGTTTTTATGGTGCGTAGTTCCGTGGAGGTCAGTGGGACGTCCACAAATCCTACTCCATCCCCCATCGGGACCTGGTGGAGAGGAGCAATTCTTCCCCCTGTCGCCCCTTCACTACTCTCGTTTTTTTTCTTTACTACTCCCCCCTTTTTCACTCGATGATTTCTTCCTCCCCACATTGAACTCTCTTTCCTTTGCTTGTACTTCTTGTTGCACTTCCCTATTCTTCTCCCCCCACACACACTTGGTTCCTTTGAATGATGTCTCTTAACTCCCCATGGTTAATCTGCCCCCTTTCTTCACGTGTGGTGAGGTGTTGACCCTGTTCTCCCTCAGGAAGGGGTTGGTCACCTCCTTCCACTGGTGGAGCATTAGGCAAGTGGTATGGTGGGGGGTGTTCCAGGGGATCCCACCTTTTCTCTTCCTCCTCTTTTTCCTTTTCAGGCCCCATCTCTCCCTTCCTCCCCACAGCCATCATGATCTTTTGTGACGTGGAAGCCAACCACACATCTACACAGTGGAGATTATCTGGAACTTCACATCTCGGCTCCAAGTGGAGCCAATACTGTTCCATGTCTCTTATTACTCCCCTATCCTTAGTGCCATATTTAGGCCAAGTGTGGCCCCATGGCAAATCCCTAATGAGTGGCCACTCATTTAAACATTTATTAACTACCATATCTTTAGAGACTCCATAATCCTTGAATTCTTCCCACTTTTGGCACAACTGCCCGAGTGGAGAATCCCAAGGAAACTCAACTGTTGTCCCTTTCCCATTCCCACCTTTATTGTCCTTAGGTCATTCTAACGGGGCGTCCCCCTTGACCCTGGACCCTTTAGACGTCTTATTTCCCATTGTCCCACTTGGCCAATAATACTCACTGGGGATGACAGTCTCTTTCTGTTGAGTACATCGTCCCTCACGTGCTTGGTTCTCCGACCCACTGGAACGGTTTGGCTCTGTGAGGCATCAAAACAACATTAAGAAAACGACCGTCCTCCTGGCCCCAAATGAGGGACCAGTGGGCCCAGGACTAGGGCATCAGTCAGTGCTGAGACCCTCACTTAGGAGTCTTTACATCCCACCGCTGCCGCCAAATCTGTTACGGCCAGAAGGCCAATCTATTTAAAAGAAAGGAGTTCTGGACGTGTGGGTCAAAGAAGCAAGCATTTATGGTTTGCAAATCATGGAGCGATTAGGCAAGCAGCCTTACCCAAATCTCTGACGTCTGTGTCGCAGTACAGCTCAGTTTAAGCCTCTCCTGACATGCCTAGCCTGGCTCTGCTGACCAATTAGCCAGCAGCCTCACAATCTTACTATCCTATCCCATTCAATCCATCACGAGCATACCCCGTGTTTCCCCCCTCCCCATTTCCTTAAGATACGTGTGATGCTTGTAGAACCAAACGTAAGTTTCATTTCTCCAGTTAGCTTTCATTTTTCCACTTCAGCCTAGACTGAGTTTCACCCATACCCTTTTATGGCAAAGCGGTGTTTCCTGTGCATAAGCTATTGACCCTGCCTGTTGCATAAACTATTGACCCTGTGGTTTAGCTACATTTTCCTGTTATGTACAACCAGCTATTCTATAACAAAATGAGACATAATTTCCTCTGCCTTAACAAGTATAGCTTCCTTTTACTGTTGCACATGAGGCATAATCATGCCAAAGTTCCTACATCTGTATAAGTGGGAAGAGAAGGCATGGGCAGAGATGATTGCTGGCATGTGATGGTGAAAACCCAGTAGTTTTGATGTGAGCAGTTTTTGAAAGGCATCTTTGTAACTTAAGAACTGTAAGAAGTGGCAAACCAGGATGAAGCTGTGATTCCCTGTTGGTAATTCACCCAAAACCATAGCTGTGGTTAATCAACCTACTTTGGATCCTGGTTTCAGGCAAAGAAGCTAACCAAGGTTAGAGTGAAGGACTGAATCCACAGAATGGATGTTTCTATTTATCTTGGCTCTGTTTTCATACACATTTATTCAAAGTCCTGTAGGAACTGATCTGACACTAGGCCATGGCATTCCATTTTCCTTCCATCAGTGTTTTGAAGATTTGCTTTGCTATCTTATCAGAAAATCTTATTATTTTAAAATAAAGCACACCTGTTTCTTAAAGAGTAGAGATAGAAGCTGCATGATGGTTTGTTTGCTTTAGTTTCTACCTGTTCTGCATCAGGAAATATCATCCCTTGTTAATTAGTCCATGCAGTGAAAAAGTACCATTGGTGTAAAATAATTAAAATGGATTTTGTGCAATTTCTGCTTTGACATACTATTTATATGTTCCTAATGAAATACAATTTATAAACATCAACTGCTAGGAAGAATTAATGCAGCTTTTATCCTGATGAGATGGCATTGTTTATTATATTCAATTGTGTAGAAATCCAAATAAAAAAACTTTCTGTTTATGTGATCTGTTCTCCTTCTCTCCCCTTGCTATGTTAGTTTGCCTGACTGTCTCATGTCATATTACTTTGAAGAATATCAAAAGCCTGTTTTTGTTTCTTGGCATCCAAGGTGTTATTTTGAAATAAATGGCTCAGTCAACAAAATAGTCCACACAAAGACCAAAAATGAATGTTGTTTGTTCACTGATGGCATTAACAGATAGGAGACATGCACACAGTGCATTACAGCAGCTGCTTCCACATGAAGAGTTCGTTCCACTTTGGCATCCAAACTGGAGCATTGTTTGTGGAGCATCCCCATGATGCCTTGCTCTCATCATGCCCTAGTCAACTTTGACCTGTCTTCAGAACATTTCCCTCAAAAAATCTACTGTACTACAATCTTTTTTAGGAAAAGCATATTAAAAGATACTGTTGGGTTGGGAAGTTGGCGTGTTTTCAAAGCACCATTCACTTTGGTGCTATTTCCCTTAACTATGGCTGCCATTTTTTCTACTGTGCCAAAGGATGGCTTTTTGTGAGCTTTTAAGAAAACTCCAAATGTGGTATACCTACAGTAGGACTAGCCAGGCTGTGCAGTTTGGTGGGCAAACTTCTACATTTGGACTCAGATCCCCTCCAACCCCAATGGCTCAGTAGAATGGCAAAGGGACAATGGGGCCTGAAAGGGTGACCTGCAATATCAGGCCTGTGTAACTGTATGGTTTACAAACCATAATGTTTGGGGGAAATCGTAGAATGTTCTGGAACACTGTAACATCAGTTCTGGTTACACAGAGATTCAGGGAAGCCCTGGAGCATCCTGAGATGCACTGAAATCACTCCTGGTTGTACAGCTGAAAGTGATACCTAGGAGTCACAGGATGCCGTTTGGGTTAGCTTCCTCCCCTCCAGTCTTCTTGCAACCCCAGCTATAAGATCCTAGAGCCAGGGCCGGCCCTAGACTGTCTGGCACCCTAGGCAAGGCTAACTTCTGGCATCCCCCCCCCCCCGCACTGATGACATCACCAAGTCACATGGGGGATTCCCAATTTGGTGCACCCCAATTGCCTAGTTTGCCTACTGGCAGGGCCAGCCCTGTCTAGAGATGTCCTGTTTCCTGATTCTTTTAAAAGAAAAGCTCTCTGATGGTGCTGCAGGAGAAGGTGCAGGGGAAATGGTGGGCTGATGGAATAAAGTGAACAAAAATCTCCTGATCGTCAATGTATATGCCTCTGCATTCACTGTGGCACTGAAGTCACCATCTGGTGCAGCCAGAGATATATCAGCAGAACACACACAAACATAATAATCCTGTTCTGAGTTTTCAGAGTGCAGGAGAAGGGAAGGGGGGAAGCAAGAACAGGAAAAGATGGCTCATTATATGCAAACTTAGGGTTTGATTTGGTGTAGCCCCACGCATGGCTTCTTTGACTTGAGGGAGCTCTACAAATGGTGATGTGTAGTGTAGCAGAGGAATTAAACTGTCAGATTAGGATCTGGGAGGCCCAGATTCGAATCTCCACTTGTTCCATGGAAGCTTGATAGGTGACCTTGAGCCAGTCACACTCTCTCAGTCATACCAGCTTCACAGGGCTTTTGTGTGGATAGAATGGAGGACAGGAGAACAGTGAAAGTTGCTTTAAAACACACACACTTGTGTAAGTGTGTGTGTGCATGTTTTTTAAAAAAATCATGGAACTTTGCCAGACATAACTATTATAAGGAAGGGAGAAGAGGGTAGTTTTGTGCTTCTGCTACTGCAATGCATGTCACAGCTTATAACATGCTGCCAAATGCTCAGCACAAATACTGATCCCAGGAGGCTATTTAACCATGAATTGGTATTATTGTGGATTTTTAATATTAAAAGCCTGGAAATTACTGAATTGGGTTATTGAAAATGGATGACATTTTGCATGTGCACTCTCATGCACCAACTAATGTACCCATAAAATATCATACTGCATTTGGGAACAATTAAGTATTGGGTGTAATTAAGTCACATCTTGTAATGTCAGTAACACAAAGATTTGCATGTCATCTGGCTAGAACAGAAATAAATTAAATGTTCCAAGATGGAAATATGGATTAAATAATGTAATTAAGATTAAGAAATCTAGTAAAAATGCTGGGATGTTATTATAATATGAGGATATGATGAAGTGCAAGTTCTCAGCTGTGTCACAGAAAGGGAGCCAGGGGAAGATCTTGGAGCTTAAGTGCCAGTGGAAGAGAGGAGGGGCAATTTTCACCAATTCCCCTCCCACTATAGACCACCATCTTGTATTTCAGGCTGTTCTCAGACATCCAGTAACTCATCGGAACAAGATTTCAGGAGCTACATTAGGGTGCAGTGCTCTTACCTGGATGGCCCAGACTAGCCTGAACTCATCAGGTCTTGGAAGCTAAACCATGTTGGTCCTGGTTGGTACTTACCAGGACCAATATGGATCATGGGCAGATGCTATGTGCCTGAGAAGGACCCCAAGAGATCACCAAGGAAATCCAAAGATCACCAAGGAAATGAGAGATCACCAAGGAAATCCAAAGCTACACAGACGCAGGCAATGGCAAACCACCTCTGTTTGCCTGTTGTCTTGAAAACCTTACACAATGGCCACAAATTGGCTGTGTTGTGATGGTTCTTTCCATCACCATTGGGGTGCCATGGGAGGAGGCAGGTCAAAAAGTAGCATGGGATCCAAAGCCAATGTGCTATGTTGCAGAGATTGTGTTGATGTGGCTTCCACAATAATTTCCCATGACATTGCTCCTTGTGATGAAAAAAAAAAAATTGCCGATTTTAATAGATCAAATATCAAATCAAAATATGGTTTGATGTCAAATATCAACATCAAATAATTGGTCAATATTTGGCAAATATCTCACATGAGTAGAGTATAATTTGTGGGAGCATATTCAGTTGAATTTTATAAAGGATTCTCTTGTTTTGTGTAGCATACTATATAGATATATGAGTGCTGCAATGTATGTTCATCATTGGATTAAAAGTCCTAAACAGAGCTGCGTTCCTCTTCAGTCATTGAATTCAATCAGTTTAAAAGAATGCGACTCTGGTAAGGATGGTGTTGCTAGAAAACGGTGTCTCAGGGGGGTCCTTCTCAGGCACATAGCATCTGCCCATGATGCTGTAAACAAACTGTACAAAGTTTTCATATATCACCACCAATCACCTTCCCTCCCCCCTTCTCTGGTCAAAAGTGGAGAATTTGCCTAGCATTTGGTGAGCTTCAGAGGCGCTTCACTATGCACAATTATTCATGCCACAACATGGGGCCGCAGAGTCCGAGTGGACTGTTTGTTCTAAAGCTGAAGGCGAGGCGTTTGAAAATGGCAAGAGACAACTGGAGGCCCAGAGATCATAGCTAATGTGACACCCCCAGGCCTAATCTTCTTAGAGCACAGGGATAAAATAAGGATCCATTACAAAATTGGCCTTCCTCCTGCCCCCTTCTGTGCTCTGCCTCTCTGATAGCCCAAGCTGAGACAATTGCTTGATTCGGGGGACTTAATCAAGGTATTAGGAGCTAATGCAGTACAAGGAGAGGCTAATCTCCATATTTACTCCATCTGTAATGGTGGACCTTGCTTGCTTGCCTCTGGGAGATCAAAAGGATCTGGCAAAAATCAGATTAGGGCTGAAGAAAAGGAAGGGAGGTCCAAGAAGCACAAGAGGGAAGATTCTCTCTGCTTTTTTCTCAGTTGTGTTTTAAGATTGAGCACAGTAATCCCATGGAAAGCCTTCTCATTGTCTTTCACTTTTATCTCATTCTTTTCACTTTGGAATTGGGAGCTGCTAATTCTTATTTATTAGCAACAAATAAATGATAACAAGAAATAGTCAGGCATCACTGAGTAGCCCCAGTGCGCTTTCCCCCCTAAATTGGCATTGAGGATTATGGTGAGGTGGAAATCTTTTCTTTCCAGACTAGGTGAATGTTCACTTTTTTAAAAAAATCAAGGCATTATTATTTCTCTGTGATTCCAATTCTGCCCCCCCCCCCCATGAGTGAGAGCAGCTCCACCATTCTAGGAATAATACTATGGTATTATGTAGCCAATTAGATTTGGGTGAGTGCTAGCGAATGGAATTTGAAGAAGAAAATGTCTATTTACAGAAACAGTAAACCCAAAAGTATCAAAAGGGGTACATATTGTTCTATTCAAAGGGTTTTCAAAAGCAAAGAGTGCTTCAGCTCAGCTCAAATAAGTAGTAAGATGGAGACAGTCTTTTTTTCAGCCTCCAGTGAAATGAATGGAAGTCCACAAGTGCATCTGTGTTTAATTGGGCCATATATTTATCGTGAAGCTGCTTTATACTGAATCAGACCATTGCGCCATCAAAGTCAAAATTGTCTCTCAGACTGACAGTGGGTCTCCAAGGAACTCAGCTGTAGATCTTTTACATCACCTCCTATCTGGTTTTTTTAAACTGGGGATGCCAGGAAGTAAATCTGGAATCTTCTGCATGCTAAGCAGTTGTTCTACCATTGAACCAGAGCCCCTCAGGTGCTTTGAGCATGCCATTTATTTATTTTATTTACTCAGAATAAGGTCTGTTGTGGGAATAAATACAACAGGTTCTAGAAAGAGGCTTTGGATGAGTGCCCCGGCCTTGGGCACTCAGTGTCAATTTGCTGTGGCATGGAGGTACATTACAAGAGAGAGAACACGCGGGCCGGGTCCCGCTTATATACATTCCCCGGAACAACCCTCAGTCAGGCCAGGTCCAATCCAGTTAAACTTACTGCCACAGATCTTGATGGGTGGAGCATCTTAGCGAGCTATATCCGGGGAACAGTGGGTTTCCACTGGCACCTCTGTAGCATTTGCCGCGCCTTACATAGATTATGGTGTTAAGACATAACAAGCACCATAGCATAACAGCAATCACACAGACCCTGAAGCTACATCTGCAGTGGGCTGTTGCTGCCTTTTCCTGTCATATTCAGCCTTACAGCTTTTAGCATCAGTGTGTGCTTGTGGTGTGATCTGTTGTGTTTTGTTTTGTTTTGGCCTGGCCTGGCCTGGCATGATTGTGTTATGATGTACCACAGAGTATGTGCCTCAAGGTGGACATTTTCTGTAGGAGAATTGATCTGACTTCAGTTTTCCATCTCCTCCCCTCTCCTTGCAGCCTCTACCTAGGAAAAGTACAGTCTTTCTCCACAGTGTAGACCAAAGCAGGAGGAAAGTGACCTCAGCAGGATATAATGACATAGAATCCACCCTGCAAAACAGCCATTTTCTCCAGGGGGAGTGATCTCTGCCACCCAGAGATCAGTTGTAATTGTGAGTGATCTCCATCTTTCACCTGGGAATAATTTGGGAATAATTTCCGAAGAGGAAATAGCTGGATTGGTGGGTGAAGTCTATGTCATGGTACTTGACTGAGGTCCCACCCCTCCTCAAACCCCATTGTCTCCAGGATCCACCCCTCAAATTCTCCCACCAGGAGCTGGTAACCCTATTTCCTACCCAGCCAATCATCAACTTACCTTTATCTGCCTTCTAACTTCAACTTTCCCTCTCCTCCCCCCTCCCTTCAACCTCTACCTAGGAAAAGGACAGCCTTTCTCCACATTGGGGTGCAAAGCAGGGAGGAAGCAACCTCAGCAGAGTATAATGAAACAGAGACCATGTTCTCCAGATGAACTGATTTCTGACATCAGGAAAGCAGTTGTAATTCTGGATGATCTTCAGCCCACACCTGGAGATTGGCAAAAATCAGGGCATTTTGTAGCAGGAACTAATTTGCATATTTGGCCACACACCCTTGATGTAGCCAATCCTCCTGGAGCTTACAATTGGCCCTGTACTAAGAACCCTGTAAACTCTTGGAAGATTGGCTACATCAGGGCTGTATAGCCTAATAGCAAAGGAGTCCCTGCTACAAAAAAAGCCATGGCAGCAATGGTTCACCAGGAGGAAATGGCTGGTTTGGAGGGTGGAATTTATGCATTGTACCTGTCTGAAGTCTCACCCCTCAAATCTCATAACATCCTCTCCAGGCTCCACCCATCAGATCTCCAGGCATTTCCCAAACTGGAGTCAGCAACCCTATCTCCTTCCCAGCCAGAAGCCTAGACGTTAGGGCTCCCGCCGTTACTAAACGCAACTAAACTCAACAACTACACGACTGTACTGTACTGAGACATCTGTACTGAGACTGCTAAAGTGACGCAGCGATACAGCAGCAGGAGCAGCAATAACAACTAAGGGGTAAACATCAGAGTAAACGCCGAACCCACCTGCAAACAAAGGCCGAAAACGGGCCTGGTGCTGAGGCGGGGAGGAGAGCGACCGCGAGCTGCCGTGCAAGAGAGCTAGGAGGAACAGCGGAGGAGTTGAATTACGAACTACAAGGGCGTGGAGGCAGAGGACTGCGGGAAGTACGGAGCTGTAGGGCTGCAGGGCGCGAACGCCGAAGGCGAGCCGTGGGTGGCGGCTAGGAAGTTGAGACGAGCGGAGACGGGGAAGCGACTGCGGCATTGTGTGGAGGAGCAGCGCAAATAGTGAGCGGGCAATAGACCACCCTGGGGGTGTCTTCGGACCCCCGCCCCTCACCCCTCCCCACCTCGCCTCCCCTCCGCCCCCCCCCTTTTTTTCACCTTCTCTCTTCGCCGTCGTGCGTGTGCACCGTACTCCGTGCCCCTGATCCCTCTGCCCTCGCCACCCTCGCCTCCACTTTACTTCCCACCACCTTTTCCATCCACGGATGCTATCTAGAGGGGCTGACCCAACGGCCTGGATACTCCCCGACAGAGAAGCCCTGTGCGGGGCTCAGGGGAGCCTAGGAGCGTGTCAAGCCATAAGGGACTGGGAAAGAGGAAAGAGGAATGTGTTTACACACCAATTGCACTGGCACTTGCACTTTACCAGCACCTAAGACTAACTTATGACTCTAACATCTGTACCCCATCGACAATATATACTACCACCCTCTACTGATTACTTGGACTTATAAACCAGGAACCAACTGACTGCTGACCGCTAATGAATTTCACTAAAACTGTTATTAATTAATTTATTTGATTTTAGTCAATTAATTAATGATTGATTATGTATAATATATTTATATATTAATTTATATATATCTATATTTACAAATTTTAGCACAGTAACTAGGAATGGTGGGAGGGAGTATTTATTTATTTATTAACTGTGCTGGAATCGATTGAATTTATAATTTCTTATTAATTGATCAGAAGGGGAGATTGGGTTGGGCTATTAAATTAATTAAATTAAGATGTAATTAGTGAGTTAGCAGCCAAGAATAGGAGGAGTTGGTAGGGGGGGGGGACAAGTTAAACAACAGGTAGGGATAGATTAGGAGATCAATCGTAAGAGGACATACTGTGAGCTATCCGGACAAGTGCGGATGTCTGCCCAAGGGATTCCAGTGCTCCTGGGGAGGGGAAGATATGACGGTGGGAATAGACAGATACACAAGAGAAGGAGACAGAGACAAAACGGTGCTCGGCCACCTTCTAGTCTACTTCCCATCCCAACGGTGGTAGGTAGTGGGACCAAGAGGAAATGCCCGTCTCCGTCACTGGTGTTATGCAACGCCAGGTCTATTAACAACAAGACCTCGACCCTCAAGGAGTTTCTACTCCAACAGGATGTGGACCTGGCTTGCGTGACCGAGACCTGGGTGCGGGACGGAGAGACAGTAGCTCTCTCCCAGATGACCCCCCCAGGCTACTCGGTCTTTCACCAGTCACGGAATAACGGGCGGGGGGGAGGGGTAGCGTTGTTCATACGGGAGGATTACACCTTTCGGGCTCTCCCGGCTCCAAGGATCGATGGCATTGAATGTGCCGGCCTGACGTGGGATGTTGGAGAGGGGTTGGCGATCTGGCTGGTGTACCGTACGCCCAACGCACCAGCCAGCGCCTTACCATCACTATTGGAGGCAGTGGCGGGCTGGGCATTGGAGTTCCCGGGGCTTATGGTCCTGGGTGACTTCAATGTCCATGCCGATGACACGGCCTCCACTCAGGCGATGGACCTAGTGTCTTCCATGGCGACACTGGGGCTCTCTCAATTTGTCACAACTCCCACGCATCAGGCCGGGCACACATTAGACCTGATCTTTGCATCCGGGATTTTGGTGAACGATATCGCGGCTGAAGCGGTTCCATGGTCGGACCACCTAGCCCTTAAGGCCCGTATGGAGACGTTGCCCCAACCCTGTATGGGCGGAGAGCCTATTTTGGCTCGCCCCCGGGGCTTGATGGACCCGGAACGGTTCCAAACAGCCCTGAGGGATCCCTGGCCCACTGGCAATTCTCTCGATGACCTGGTGGAAGTCTGGCAGGGCCAGCTATCCAGGGCTATCGATGAAATTGCACCTCGGCGCCCTCTGCGCCCTCGCAAGAGGCTGGCACCATGGTATACCTTGGAGTTACGCCAGCTGAAACAAGGGCTCAGACGACTAGAGAGACGGTGGAGGCATACTCGGGACGAAGCGACGAGAACATCCTATAGAACGCTTATGAGGTCTTATGAGATGGCAGTTAAGGCTGCAAAGAAAGAATACTTCGCAGCCAAGATTGCATCTGCAAAATCGCGCCCAGCACAATTGTTTAGAGTAATTGGAGATCTTATAACATTGCCACAAGGCAAACCAAATATTAGGGAATTAGAAATAGGCTGTGAGGCATTTGCGAAATATTTTGCAGATAAAATCTCATCGCTCCGCCAAGACCTGCCTATCACATTAGACACAGTAAGTGAAACTGAGGCTCCGCGCCTGTCTTCAGATTTAGTACTGGACCACTTCGACCCACTCAGCCTGGAGGAAGTCGATGGAATTCTCTCTGCTGCTCGCCCAACAACATGTGATTTGGACCCTTGCCCCTCTTAGCTGATTAAATCCTGCCAGAGGGAGCTTAGATGTCCTCTACGGGACATCATAAATAGATCCCTCTTAGAGGGGCATTTTCCAGCGCCTCTGAAAGAGGCCTTGGTCCGGCCCCTCTTGAAAAAACCTACAGCAGACCCGGCCGAATTGGCAAACTACCGACCGGTGTCCAATTTACCATTTTTAGGTAAAATTATCGAGAGGGCAGTGGCGTTACAGCTACAGAGATTTCTAGATGACGCTTCTGTCTTAGACCCGTGCCAGTCTGGCTTCCGACCGGGCCACGGGGCGGAGACGGTCCTGGTCGCCTTGGTGGACGACCTCCAGCGGCAACTGGATCGAGGCGGTGCGGCAATACTGATGTTACTAGATCTGTCGGCTGCGTTTGATACAGTCGACCATCGGTTGCTGATCCACCGCCTCGCCGACATAGGGGTTGAGGGGCTAGCCTTACAATGGCTTTCCTCCTTCCTCATGGGTCGGGGACAGAGGGTGGCGATTGGGGGTGAGCGATCCCAGAGGCGCACACTAGACTGTGGGGTGCCCCAGGGAGCAGTTCTCTCCCCGATGTTATTCAACATCTATATGCGCCCCCTCGCCCAGATTGCCCGGAGATTTGGGCTGGGTTGCCATCAATACGCAGATGACACCCAGCTCTATCTACTAATGGACGGCCGGCCCGCCTCCGCCCCGGGGAACCTGGATCGGGCTTTGCGGGCTGTTGCAACGTGGCTTAGACTGAGTGGGCTGAAGTTAAATCCAGCGAAGACAGAGGTTCTCCATGTGGGTCGTGGCACTCTGGGGAAGGAAATATCTCTCCCGGCCTTTGACGAGGCGCCGCTGAAGACGGCGCAGCGGGTAAAGAGCCTGGGCGTCTTACTGGAGCCTTCATTATCAATGGAGGCCCAGATAACAGCCACTGCCAAATCAGCCTTCTTCCACCTGAGGCGGGCGAGGCAGCTGGCCCCTTTCCTAGAGCGTCAGGACCTAGCAATGGTGATCCACGCGACGGTCACCTCAAGATTGGACTACTGTAACGCTCTCTACATGGGGCTGCCTCTGTACCGGACCCGGGAGCTGCAGCTAGTGCAGAACGCGGCGGCCAGGCTGCTACTTGGTCTCCCAAGATGGGAGCATATACGGCCAGGGCTGCGCGGACTGCACTGGCTGCCAATCGTATACCGGATCCAGTACAAAGTGCTGGTCATAACCTTTAAAGCCCTATATGGCCAAGGACCGACCTACCTGAGGGACCGTCTCTCCCCATATGAGCCCCAGAGAGCACTGAGGTCAGTGGGGAAAAGCAGACTGAATATCCCTGGGCCAAAAGAAGTTAAACTTCAAAGCACCCGCACCCGGGCCTTTTCTGTTGCGGCCCCACAACTCTGGAACCAACTCCCAGAGGAGGTGCGGGCCCTGCGGAACTTAGACCAGTTCCGCAGGGCCTGCAAGACCGCCCTCTTCAAACAGGCGTTCACCAATAACTGAATTAATGTTTACCGCCAGATTAGTAACGTTTACCGCCAATGTTGACTTAGGAATGTTTTAATTAATTATTGATTATTGACTGATTTTAATGTGAATTTTAATGTGAATTTAATGTTTTTATTACTATTGTTTACCTGAAATGCTGTTAGCCGCCCTGAGCCTGCTTCGGCGGGGAGGGCGGGATATAAATAAAATTTTACATTACATTACATTACATTACATTACAACCATCAACCAACCTTTATCTGCCCCTCTGACTTCAGTTTTCCATCTCCTCCCCGCACCCTGCAGCCTCTACTTAATAAAAAGATAGCCTTTCTCCACAGTGAGGACCAAAGCAGCTTACATCATTCTCCTCTCCCCTTTTTGATCTTCACAACAACCCTGTGAGGTCGGTTAGGCTGAAAGTCTGTGAGTGGTCCAAAACTACCCAGTCAGCTTCCACAGCAAGAACTTGGGTCTAGTAGACCCTGCTCTGAAACACTAACTGCCATGACTCCCTGACTGTCATGAGGGGCTGCTGCTGAATAATAGCAAACAGCCAGGCCTAGTTAAGTCATGCCAGTCAGGTGACTTCAAGTCACCCAGAGGGTGTTGCCAGGCATAGGGTAGCCAACCTTCAGGTGGAATCTGAAGATCTTCTTGTATCACAACTGAACTCCAGACAACAGATCTCTCTTATGTGTCAAGTCGGCTGAATTCAATAACGAGTCTCTTGATAAAGTAGCAAGTTTATTGTAATCAGAACTGTGGACCATGGCAGAGATTGAAGGACTGAAACACATATGCACTAATCCAGTATTTAAAGTATGAATCTAAAGGATTCCTACGGGGGGCAATCTATGCAACACATCTTCACACTAGGATGCTACTTCTTTCATTCCCAGACCGAAGTCTTGACACCCCATACTCCCCACAGAGAACAAGGCTGGGAAGGCGCCACTATCTTGTTCACAGGTTAGCATTTCAAAGCAGGTTACACAACAAAGGCATTTCTAGAGAGGGGGCAGGAGAGTGAGCTAGCAGCCCCCGGTGTACACTGTAAGGTACCCAGACTCCTTCACTTCAGAACCAACTATAATACAGATATTGAGTAACCCATAGCAGACTTGACATACTGCCCCCCCTAGGATCCCCCTCCTGCCGGGCGGCCTTGCAAGGAGGGCGAGTCACATTTATGGCTCCGGAACTCGGGCCCCGAGAGGCTCCGGCACTCCCCCTTCGAGGGGAGGGTTGGTGAATCTTGTGAATGCCATTTGGACGGCCCCGGAGATCTGCGCAGTAGGCTGCAATGAAAAACAGGGTGGACTTTACCAAGAGCAGGGGGGAGGTCTAACTCTACTGTCACCGGGTTGATTACCCGCTTGATTTTGAATGGCCCTAAGAACTTAAAAGCCAATTTCCTAGACGGTTGTGCCAGAGGCAGGTTTTTTGTTGACAGGTACACGGAGTCCCCCACCTTCAAGTCCCAGACTGGCACATGGCTTTTATCGTACTGTTTCTTATACGCCTCCTTGGCCAGCTTCAGGTTTTCTTGAATGGCTGGCCAACATTGGCTGGGACCTTGCCACCATTGCTCGAAACTTGAGCCCGTCAATCCCTCCCCCCCTGGCAGCATGGGAATCGGCTTTCCCTCATACCCGAACACTGTTGCAAAGGGAGATGCTTTTGTGGAACTGTGAGCGCTGTTGTTGTAAGCGTATTCAGCGAAGGGGAGGAGGTCCACCCAGTCTGACTGGCGTAGGCTCACAAAGCACCGTAGGTACTGCTCTAGCACCCCGTTCACTCTCTCAGTCTGTCCGTCCGTCTGGGGGTGATAGGCAGAGCTTAGCCCCTGTTCCATCCCTAATAATTTACAAAACTCCCGCCAGAAGGTGGCAACGAACTGAGGCCCCCTGTCACTTATGACCTTGTCAGGGATGGAGTGATGTTTGGCCACGTGGTCGAAAAATAAAGTCGCTAGTTTCTTGGCCGTGGGTAATTGGCTGCAGGGGATGAAGTGGGCTTGTTTTGAAAACGTGTCCACCACCACCAGTATGACTGTTTTCCCCCGGGAGGGGGGTAGCTCGACTATGAAGTCCATGGACACCATGGCCCATGGCCGTTTTGCTGTTTCCAGAGGCTGTAGGAGTCCCGGGGGTTTCCCCCCCCTCCTTTTTGCCATCACACACACCGGGCAACCAGCTACAAAGTCCGACACATCCTTCTTTAGGGACGGCCACCAGAACTGCCGGTGCACCAAGTGCAAGGTTTTTACATAGCCGAAGTGCCCAGCTAATTTGGAGCAGTGACATAGTTGGAGAATTTCTTTCCTTAATATTTCCGGGATGTACAGTTTCTCCCCCTTGTACCAAAGAGCGTCTTTTCTTTTCTGCAACCCCTCCGGCCGCCCACCTCCCTCCCGTTCGGCCTCTAGGGTGATTCGTTCTTTGCTTAGCCCGCTCAATTCCTTTTTCCTCTGCGAGCGGGTAGTGACCATAGCCGCCACTTGTGTGGGGGGGATCAGGGAATCTACCACTTCCTCTCTCTGGCTCTCATGCTGTGGGAGCCTGGACAGGGCGTCTGCTAGGAAATTGCGGGTCCCCGGGATGTGTTTCAGGGTGAAGTCGAATCTGGAGAAGAAGCCCGCCCACCTGATTTGCTTTTCACTCAATTTTCTTTTCCCTGTTAGTGCCTCTAGATTTTTGTGGTCCGTCCATATCTCAAAGGGCACCCTGGCTTCCTCCAACCAGGACCTCCAAGTTTTCAGTGCAAACATGACAGCGAAAGCCTCTTTGTCCCACACTGACCAGTTCCTCTGCTCCTCCGAGAACTTTCGCGAAATGTAAGCGCAGGGTCTCAGCTTCCCCTCCTCATCCCTCTGCATGAGAATGGCTCCTACGGCGACGTCGGAGGCGTCGCATTGGACCACAAACCCCTTCCGCTCATCTGGGTGGCTTAAGACCGGCTCGCTTGTGAACAGTTGTTTAAGCCGGTCGAAAGCCGCCTGACAAGTCGGTGTCCAATTCAGCCTGGCCCCTGGTCGCTTTGCCTCCTCCCCCTTCCCCTTCGTCTTCAGGAGGTCTGTTAGGGGCAGAGCGATCTGGGCGAACCCCTCAATGAATGTCCTATAGAAATTGGAGAATCCGAGGAAACTTTGGAGCTGTCTACGTGTCCTCGGGGGGGCCCACTCTAGAACTGCCTGAACTTTGGCTGGATCCATGGCCAGCCCGTCCCCAGACACCCGGAAGCCCAAATAGTCTAGTTCCGTGCGGTGGAACTCGCATTTAGACAGCTTGGCGTAGAGCTGGTGCTTCAGCAGGGTGGCCAGCACTTCCCTCACTAGTTTCACATGGGATTGTTCGTCTTGCGAATAAATAATGATGTCATCAAGGTACACCACCACCCCCTTGTACAGAAATTCCCGCAATACATCATTTATGAAATTCATGAACACCCCCGGTGCCCCTTGCAATCCAAACGGCATGACTAAATATTCAAATTGCCCCATCGGGGTGTTGAACGCCGTTTTCCACTCATCCCCCTCCTTGATGCGCACTCGGAAGTACGCGTCCCGCAGGTCAAGCTTTGTGAAAATCTTCCCCCCCGCCACCGTGCTTAGCAAATCTTTGATGAGGGGGATGGGGTAGGCGTTTGACATGGAAATCGCGTTAATCCCACGAAAATCCGTGCAAAGCCTAAGACTGTGGTCCTTTTTCTTTCTAAACAACACGGGGGCCACGTGGGGGGCCGTCGCGGGTCTGATGAACCCCCTTTTCAAGTTCAAGTCTAGGAATTTTCGCAGCTCCTTCTTCTCAGCCCACCCCATTTGGTAGAGCTTGGCCCTGGGAAGGCTTTCCCCGGGGATTAGTTCTATCGCACAGTCTGTGCTCCTGTGGGGGTGTAGCTGGTTGGCCTCCCGCTCACTAAATACCTCCATCAGGTCGCGGTAGGCATCCGGGACATGGTGCACCTCTTCCACCAGGACGCACGCCCTCTCCCGAGCGGCTGGCGCTCGTGGCCCCCATGCTGCCTGCCAAAGGTGCTGGTTGCAACTTGGGTCGGGAAATCTGATGGTCTGGGCTCTCCAGCGGATGAGGGGCTCGTGCTTTTCCAACCACCCCACTCCCAGGACCACGGGGTAGCCGCAGGCGGGCGTGATCACAAACGTCTCTGAGTCCCAGTGATCCTCAATCCCCAGGGGGCACGGCTCAGTCTCTTGCGTGCAGGGTTCCCCCCCCATTACTGACTCATCCATCTGTTCAAAGTGCATGGGGTGGGGCAGTTGTAAGCGTTTCAATCCCAGAGCCTCCACCACCTTGGGGGAAATCAGCTCTCTATTACAGCCCGAGTCTATGAGGGCCCGGATCTGTAGGAACCTTTTTAGCTTTGGGTTCAACAATTTGACCACTATAAAGTACAACCTTCCCGTGGGTCTCACCGTGAGCGGTGCCTCCTCTCGGTCGACCTGCTGGTTGGCACCGTTCAAAGCAGGTCGGCGTCGTTTCCCGCCGGCTCCTCTTCCCACGCCAGCTCGGCCAGCTCCTCTGACAGACGCACCTCCTCCTCTTGTAGGTCGTCTTGCACCAGGAGCGCGCTGCTCTTCGCCGCGTCCTTAGGGCGGCCGGTGGTTTTCTTGGGGCCGGGGGTGCCCGGGCGGGTGGCTCCCTGTGGTGGGGCGGCCCCGGTGGCTGATTGGGGGCAGCCGGAGGCTAGATGGTTGGGGTCCCCACACCGAAAACAACGTCGGGGCCCCCCCGGGGCAGCCACCGCCTGCTTCTTGACTTTAGGTGGCTCAGCCTTCCCGGGGCTTGCTTTCGGCGTTCCCCTGCCGGCGGCCAGTGCTTGGCGCAGCATCGCCACTCATTTCAGGTTGGTCTCCACCTCCCCCGCCAGCTGAATCCACCCCACTAGGGTACCGGGGCGGGCTTGCGTGAGCGCTCTATCCAGGATGCTCGGGTTCAGCCCATTGGTGAAGTGCTCGATCTTCATCACCTCGTTCCAGTTCCGAGCCCGGGCGGCATTGGCCTGGAAGTCGGCCGCGTACTCTCGGATGGATCGGGCCCCTTGCTTCATGTTCCGCAGCGCCGCCAGCGCTCGGGTTTCTTGCAGGGGGTCCTCGTACTGGGTCAGCAGGGCCTGCACGAAAGTGTTTACGAAGTGGAGGACCGGGCTGTTGGTTTCGCATAGGCTCACATACCACTTCTTCGCTGCGCCCCGTAGCTTCGACCCGAGGTAGTCCACGCGGCTCATCTCATCGGGGAATGAGTCCCCCCAGTAGTGCATGTAGCTGTTTGCTTGGATCGCGAAGTAGTTCACTTCCTCCGGGTCCCCGTCGAACGTGGCGTCCAGCTCCCGGCCCCCCCCAGGTCTCTTTGTCTGACCGGGGCAGGGGGGGGCGCCGCTGGGGCTTGCGGGGCCGCTCCGGGTGGAGGAGCGGCGGGGCCCTGTCGAGCCGGGGGTCCCCGCGGACCCGCCGGGGCTGGCTGTTGCTGGTGAGCCCCGGTCACCCCCAGCGCTCTGCCCAGCTGCGCGGTCAGGGTCTGCATCTGGTCCTTTAGGTCTCTCACCGCCCCGTCGATCTCCCTGCGGACCATCGCGCGAAACGTCTCGTACTCCTCATCGGTCTGGTCCTTGGGGCTCGCCCCTCCGTCCTCCGCTCCGCACTCGGCCCCTTCGCTTCCACTCTCGAGGTCCTGCGCCCCCGCGGCGCTGGCGCCTTCGCTCGCCTCGCCCGGGTGGACGGCGGCGGCCTCGGCCAGTTGGACCCGCTTGGTGTGGCGGGTCATGATCGCCTCCCGACGGACTGGGGCTTGATCCATCAGCGTAGTGGAGGTTCTTGGCTGGTATTGCCGTGGGGTCGCCACCAGCTGAAACTGTGGAGGGGAGGCCGCGGTCCTTCTGGCAGTATGGATGTGCCAGGGTGTCTCGGCCCCCTCCACTCTGGTTGGGAATCCTCCATTCTCCGGAGACTGTTCGGACATCGCCTTTTCAGTTGCCGGAAAGGTTGAACTCCAAGATAGGGAGTCCTTCAAAATGTCAAGTCGGCTGAATTCAATAACGAGTCTCTTGATAAAGTAGCAAGTTTATTGTAATCAGAACTGTGGACCATGGCAGAGATTGAAGGACTGAAACACATATGCACTAATCCAGTATTTAAAGTATGAATCTAAAGGATTCCTACGGGGGGCAATCTATGCAACACATCTTCACACTAGGATGCTACTTCTTTCGTTCCCAGACCGAAGTCTTGACACCCCATACTCCCCACAGAGAACAAGGCTGGGAAGGCGCCACTATCTTGTTCACAGGTTAGCATTTCAAAGCAGGTTACACAACAAAGGCATTTCTAGAGAGGGGGCAGGAGAGTGAGCTAGCAGCCCCCGGTGTACACTGTAAGGTACCCAGACTCCTTCACTTCAGAACCAACCTTAATACAGATATTGAGTAACCCATAGCAGACTTGACATTATGAAAAATAACTGCTTTGGAGGGTGGACTTCAAGGTATTATATTCATCTGAGGCCCCTCCCCTTCCCAAATTCTGGCTTCTGTAGATTCCATCACAAAATCTCCAGGAATTTCCCAACCCGGAGCTGGCAACCCTTGTCAGGAGTGACCTCAATGAGTTCTCCCTCAAAGGTCAAAACAGGCCTCCTCCCCCCCCCCAGCTTTTAATGAAAGAATGACGCTTGGGATGCTATGGTTGCCTAGCAACAGTCACTGAGAGAAAATGGAAGATCAGGTGGGATGGGCGGTAACCGGAAAAAAGCCCATCCTCCATGTGACAGCTCTTCAAGTACTTGAAGAAAGCGATCATATCACCTCTGAGTAATCTTCTCTCCAGGCTGAACATGCCTTGCTTCTACAACCTTTCCACATAGGACTTGGTCTCCAGACCCCTCATCATCTTTGTTGCCCTCCTCTGGACTCATTCAGCTTGTCTTTATCCCTCTAAAAAGGTGGTGCCCAAAAATGAACAAAATATCCTAGATGAGGTCTAACCAGAGCAGAATAAAGCGATACCATCACTTCTTGCGATCTTGACACTATACTTTTGTTGATACAGCCCAAAATCACATTGGCCATCACACTGCTGACTTATGTTCAGTGTATGATCCACTAAGACCCCTAGATCTTTTTCAAACTACTGTCAAAACATATCACCTCTGAGTAATCTTCTCTCCAGGCTGTCAAAACAAGTCTCCCCCATCCTATAACTATGCATTGGATTTTTCCTACCTGATGCAGAACTTTACATTTATCCCTATTAAAATTCAATGTATTTGTTGCAGTCTAGTTTTCAAGCCTGTCAAGGTCATCCTGTATCCTGACACTGTCTTCCATTTATTTGCTATCCTTCCCGATTTAGTATCTGCAAATTTAATAAGCATTCCCTTTATCCAAATCAATTATAAAGATGTTAAACAAAACAGGTCCCAGGACAGATCCTTGAGGCACTCCACTTGTCACTCCTCTCCAAGAGGATGCAGAAACATTCACAAGCACTCTTTGGGTGCAATCTGTCAACCAGTTACAGATCCACCTAAAAGTAACATAAGCCAAACCACATTTTACCAACTTGTTTACAACAATATGATGTAGAACTTCATCAAAAGTCTTACTGAAATCAAGATAAACTATGGCCGTTTTCCCACTGACCTTAGTCTGGAGCGACGTCCCTCTTCACCATGCAGCATCTGCGTGGATTTCTCACCAACTGCTGCGCACAACCAGGAAGAGCCATGGCTTTTGTGTCGCAGATGTAAACTGGTTTTTAGCGGTTTACATCTGCGACGCAAAAGCCGCAGCACTTCCTGGTTGTGCGCAGCAGTTGGTGGGAAATCCGTGCAGACGCTGCGCGGTGAAGAGGGACATCGCTCCGGAGTAAGGTCAGTGGGAAAACGGCCTATGTCTACAGCATTCCTGTGTTCCAGCAAGGTAGTAACTTTCTCAAAAACAGAGATCAGGTTAGTCCATGGGTGGGGAACAGTGGCTCTCCAGATGTTTTTTTGCTTACAACTCCCATCAGCCCCAGCCATTGGCCATGCTGGCTGGGGCTGATGGGAGTTGTAGGCAAAAAACATCTGGAGAGCCACAGTTCCCCACCCCTGGGTTAGTCTGACATGATTTGTTCTTGAGACAGCCATGCTGGCTCTTTGTAATCATTGCCATCTTTTCTAAATATTCAAGGACTGACTATTTGAGTATTTATTCTAAAACGTTTCCAGGTATAGGCATCATGCTGACAGTCAGTAGTTACCTGGATTTTCCTTTCCTCCCTTCTTGAAGGTAGGGATATTTGGTCAGTGTACTGCAACCCCCCAACAGCCAAGCAGACCTGTGTTGCCTTTTGGCCTGACACAGAACTACAAGGAGGGGGGTTAGTTTAATCAGACTTAATTAACTGGTGGCATGTGGCCACAGAGTTTAAGGTTCCTGTGTGTTGTGGTTTAATTCAGGTTGCCGGCTCGAGGTCGACTCAGCCTTCCATCCTTACGAGGTCGGTAAAATGAGTCCCCAGCTTGCTGGGGGGAAAGCCACAGTATGTGTGTATATATATATGTGTGTGTGTGTGTATACACACACACATATATTGGCCACTGTGTGACACAGAGTGTTGGACTGGATGGGCCATTGGCCTGATCCAACATGGCTTCTATTATGTTCTTAATTAAACAGCAGCCAAACAGACACAATTTTAAAATACTTAAAGAAAGTTTATTAAAGATGGTGCAAGAATTCTAGGAGAAAATATAGCACACAGAAAGTAATAAAATACTAAAATTCAGTTCAGTTTGCTTTATTACGGTCCATGATCAAATACACAACACAATGCAGGCCAACAACCACAGAAAAATTGTAAAAATCAAGATAGACCTAAATAGGTAAAGCATATGATATTTAAAAAATAAATGTGAAAATAAAATATAGGACATTAGTATGAATAATAAGATATAACAAATAATACAGTACTGGTCAAACATCTTCTAACTTAATAGATATAGTACATACGATAAAAAATTTAAGGATTATACAACTCCAGAAAAATATTAACTAGAATACACTGGTTAAAATTACAATCTGTTACCTCGGCATTGGCTTGTAAGAACCATAGAATGCAATTTGATTGCATAGGAACAAAATTTGGCAACTTTATTCATGGTCTCTGTATTTGTATCAGTTTCAATAGCATTTGTGGTGGTATACAAAGTACTCAGGCATTTAAGAAAAGGTAAAATACAAGCTTGGAAATATTAAAAAAAAACAGTCAATTCAAGAACCCTTCAGAAATTCTCTAAGTAATACTCTACGTCCAGCATGTTAACAGGCAGTCAGCAGTCCAAAGATACAGTCCTGACACCTGCAGATCTTCTGGCAGGCAGCCCAGGAGGAACAACTGGAGACCTTCTTTTAGACCATCATAGGGTCAGTCTGAACCCCCGAAGAGACCCAATAACCAGAAGAAAAGGTAGGTTTTACAGAAAACTTTCCCTAATAAGGTGACTCAAGGAACCAATAAGAAGGTTCCTTAATGAGCTAACTTCTTAGGTCACCCAAAACAATGACCATGTGGCCTCAATGTGCGAGTATTCACACATAGGTGCTTAGATCATTATGATCTACTGAAAAAACTGAGGGAGGAGGGGCTTGGAAACGGAACACTCGAATAATTCCAGGCACTTCTCCTAAGGTCAGTCTGCATGCCAGCTGCGTTGTTATACTACAGAAGGGAGGATAAGTTCTCTGCTAACTCAGTAAAAAAAAGTGCAACAGTTAACCTGCCAGATGACTACTGGGTGCCCCCTCCCCCTGCCCCACAGCTTTTGGCTTCCTGAGTCTGTGCAGACCCAGGAAGATGAAAGCAACCAGATGGTGTGTTGGCATGAGCTCTCCACTAAGCCAGCCTTCCATTGCAATGGAAGACATACTTGGAGGAGAGAGCACCTCACCCAGCCACTCTTGCCTTGAAGATGAAAGCAGCCGGGCGGGGTGTTGGTGCACTTCTCTGAGCCCATCTTCCCTTGCAAGGGAAGTCATAATCCCCTTCCTGTATCAAGACTTCCAGTTCCTCCTACTTGTTTCCCATACTCTGTGCATTAGTGTAGAGAATTAGTGTAGAGACTAGATAACATTAACTGTGAGACGGTTTTCACACACAGCTTACCACACGGTCATATTCCTGTTCTCTCCACAGTGTCTGTCGGATTTCCCATTATCTGCGCCGGAGTTACAGGAAGTGTCGCGGCTTTTGTGTACCAAACATAAACTGGGTTTTAGCAGTTTACGTTTGCTACGCAAAAGCCGCGGCACTTCCTGTAACTTCGGCGCAGATAATGGGAAAACTGACGGACACTGCGGAGAGAACAGGAACGTGACCCCGTGGTAAGTTTTGTGTGAAAACGGTCTGAGTTAGCCCAGTTTGCCACTCCCCACAGAACTTTAGTGTTCTTATTTCCAGTTACTGGCATCATACAAGGGATGTGAAAAAAACCTAGTAAAATTTGGATTCAGGGTTATTTGAGGGCAAAATATTCAGAGGGCTGAATATCAAATTTGGCAGCTGAATCTGATTCAGGAGGCATTTCGCTATTCCTGAATATACAGCTCCATTATATCCTATGGGCCTTTGAAGTCAATGCCAAAACAGAGTATAATGAATGGTGGCTGGGGGTAGGGGGTTTGAGGGAGAGGCACCAAATTTGCAGGGCAGTAGCAGGAGTCACTCCCCCACAGAACCCCCAAGGTTCAAAAATATTGGACCACCCAAGGAGGGTCCTTTTTCTCTATGATGGGGGAAAAAAAAAACAATCTGTCACTTTTCCCACTGTAATCCCTGTGGGAAAACTGACTGGGGGTGGGGGTTTGAAGGAGAAATGCCAAATTTGCAGGACAGCTTCAAGTGCCTCTCCACCACAGAACCCCAAAGTTCCTAAAAGATTGTACCAGGAGGTCCAATTCTAGGGGCACCCAAATTTGGTCCTTTTCTCCTATGAGGGAAAAAAAACTAACCCAGGCAGCAGTCAGATTCTCGTAGAAAATCTCTGCAGACAAGCTAATTGTGTTGGGGGTGTTCGATTGCAAGTTACGCGACAATGCTATGTTCCCCAGCAGAACAAGTGCCAATGTGCCAGTGCCACACACAGTACCTTAGCTCAAGGACTGCAGCACAGAACCAGTGCACTGAATGCACTAGTGCAAAGCAGCAGAGATGGGGGAATATGTTAAGTTCTTCACAGTTCTCAGTAGAGTCAAACATTTTTGATACAAAAGTGCATGGGTGGAGTTTCCCATCCTTCCCTCTTGCAAGAGCACCCACCCACCCCCGGCCATGTTGCTTGCATCATATTGGACTATGAATTTTTCATTTTCATCTGGGTGTTGGAGAATGGGCTCACTTGTCATTAGTCTTTTCAAATGCCTCCTGACATTTGAGGGTCCAATTCAGCTTTGCCACCAGCCACTTATGCTCAAGACCCTTCCCTATAGTTTTTAGATGGTCCATTAGTGGCAAAGCTACATGGGCAAATTTTTTAATGAACGCTCTGTAGAAGTTAGCAAATCCTAAGAAGAATTGTAGTTGGGACTGCATTTTTAGGGGGTTCTCAGCCCACCACCACCTGAACTTTCCCTGAGTCTATTCCCAGCCCATTCTTGGACATCTGGTATCCCAAGAAGTCTTATTCTGATATGTGAAATTTGCATTCAGATAGCAACAGAATGTTGATAAAAGGTGGTGAGAACCTCCCTCTCTAATTTCACATGAGTATCCTCATCTTGTGAATAAATCAACACATCGAGATACACAACCACCCCCTTATACAAGAACTTCCACAACACCTCATTTATCAAGTTCATGAATACCCTGGAAGGCCCTTGTAATCCAAATGGTATGACCAAGTACTCGAATTGCCCCATCAAAGTATTAAAAGCAGTTTTACATTTGTCTCCTTGTCTAATTGGAAGGCAGTAGTAGGCATCTTTTAAGTCCAGTTTCATAAACATTTTCCCCTACATTGACACACTCAGCAAATCTTTTGAGGAGGATGGGGTATGCATTGGATATTGATACGGTGTTTATGCCTCGATAATCAGTACATAGTCTCATCTCTGCATTTTTCTTTTCCCAAAAAAGGATAGGGGTGGCATGTGGGGAGTTGGCAGGTCTGACAAACCCTTTGCAAGTTTAGCTCCAAATTTTTTTGCAACTCAGCCCTCTCCCCTCTGCTCATTGAATATAATTTGGCATTCAGTAGTGGTTCCCCCAGTATTATCTCAATGCCAGTAGTCCTATGAGGGGGCAGTTCATCTGCTTCCCATCCCTCAAACACCTTTTTCAAGTCTCTGTATTCTTTCAGGATGGATTTCACCTCCTCCCAAGTAAGACTTAAGTATTCATATGTGGGTGGTGGCCAGGCCCTCACTTATTATTCCATACATTATCTCTACAAATTTCAAAGGGGAGGGAGAGTGGCTCAGTGGTAGAGCATCTGCTTGGGAAGCAGAAGGTCCCAGGTTCAATCCCTGGCATCTCCCAAAAAGGGTCCAGGCAAATAGGTGTGAAAAACTTCAGCTTGAGACCCTGGAGAGCCGCTGCCAGTCTTAGAAGACAATACTGACTTTGATGGACCAAAGGTCTGATTCAGTATAAGGCAGCTTCATATCTTCATATGTTCATCAGGGAATATAATTGACTGCCCACTCCATTTTACATGGGTCATGGTCTGCTAACCACCTTACTCCCAAGACCACTTCAAAGCTGGCAGAGAGGGTGGCCAAAAAAGTTCTTTCTTCCCAATGGGAGCCCATCCCCAAAGGAACCAATTCAGTCTCTTGGGGACACACATACATTTCCTCAAACTGGATGGATTCTGGTAAGGTTGTGATTATTAGCACCAGTCCCTCCACCACTTTCAGGGTTAATAAGTCCCTTGAGCAACTTGAGTCTAGCAGGGTCCTTATGTGCATGAACCTCTTTAATTTAGGGTTAACTAAAGTCAATGGCATAAAAATCAACAGCTCCATGGTTCTCACCCTCTGTGGCACGGTAACTCCTCGGACATGCTGGCTTGTGCCCTTCACAGCAGGTCATTGTCATTTCCCAATGGCTAGTCTTTGCTGCTCCTTTCACTGGATGAGAAGTTGGCCTCTTGACACAGGATGCCAGGATTGATATTGAAGACCATTACAGCTCCATCTTTCCCCCTCTTCTGGGGTCCCTCTCCACAGTCCACTGTCTTCTTCCCAGTGTCTTCCTTCTTCTGTCCTTCTTTTGTTTGTTCTTGTTTGGTTAAGGAAACTAGGTGATCCTGTCTCTTCCTCGCTACAGCTTTTAAAAAGCTATCTTGAGATTAAAGCAAACCTTCTTAGAAGTACTGGTGTGCTCTTTGTTAAAGTTCTCCTGACTACAGGAGACTTCTCCTGACTTCTCCAGCTGCCCTGAGTGTCAGAACTGGAACGAACTTCAGACGATTCCAATACTTGTTACAAAGTAAAGATCTTTATTGAAGAACTACAGTGCTACAGCTACGAGATAACAGTAATGCCGAGTCCTGGCAGTTGGTTACATTTTATGCCATCGGTGGAGTACAATAAAGCTATCATTCACACGGGTTACAGACAAGTGTCTCCTTTCCCAGGCTTCGTTATCAGAAGGGAGGATGCTTCCCCGTGGTGAAGGCCAAACGGCCTGTCTTCAAAAGGGCACCTGTGGATGTTGAACAGAGACTATCTGTCGCCCGTCAAGGAGCCCTAAATATTTGGAATAGCTATGAGGCAGGGTTAATTGCTCAGGCTATGGACTCTGTGTTAGTAACAGGTTACAGCATGGAGTCAGTTTGGTCAAGGCAGACAGAGAGAAAGTTACAAGTTCTGACACTGAGCCTGTTTCGGCGGGGAGGGCGGGGTATAAATTTAATAAACTAAACTAAACTACAATCTGGGACAAACCAGATTTCCTTGTAAACTAGAAATCCATTGCCCACTGTTGACTAGAGAAAATCTGGGGTTTAACCTATGGAATATAAAAATACAGTGGTCTTCAGTGACTCAAAGTCCGATGCATTCTGATCTCTTTTAAAAATGGAACCTGTTCTGGCCTTGTTACACTGTTTTTAGGTTAAATCTACCCTCTTTTGACAGTATTTGACCTAGTTGGCTGCGTGACAAAAACTACAGCCCTACACTGGATTACTTTAAATGGTTTAAAAGAAGAAGAAAATAATCCTGAAAACATTCTTATTACTGGGGCAGCCTATTTAATGGCACAAGGTACACCAGAAATACCCTTAAAGGCCACTGCACTGCAGTCTTAAAAACAGTATCTATAGCTAACACAGAGGCAGAACAAAATCACCAACAGAAGCCAAAAGAAATCTAATCTGACATTTACCTAAGGCCAGGGGTAGAATTCTAGAGGACCTCCTTTGCATATTAGGCCACACCCTGTGATGTAGCCAAACCTCCAAGAGCTTACAAGGCTCTTTTTTGTAAGCTTTTGGAGGATTTGCTACATTAGGGGTGTGTGGCCTAATATGCAAAGGAGCTCCTGCTAGAATTCCACCCCTGCCTAAAGCTAAAACTGCACAACTAGGACACACTATTATAGAACAACCCACAACAATGCCACAGCCCTCTCCCCCCAGCCACCAAACCAAAAGGATTTCAAAGGACAAAAAAAATCACCTTAAAAAAAAGAACCTTAAAAAGTCAAACCTTCACAAAACACACCGTGCAGCCAAAACACAAAACAAAACAAGAGCACTATCAAGGATAACAAAACCACTACACAACCCCACAACAGCAGCTGCCCACCCCCAAACAAAAAATGAAAAACCAGTATCCCCTATTGCCCACACACACAGAAATTAACTACACAATTCACAACAATGAACAACAGTAAACAAGACCCCCCAGTTCCACCCCCCCAGCAACAAGAAAGAATAACAGAAGTGAAACAGTGATACTTTAAATGCATCTGTTTAAATATTTGTGAAACAAGCTGTTAACACTTACAATAAATTAACTTCTAAAGACTAGGCCAACTCCCCTCCACTCCACCAGAAAACCCTAACTCTAACCCACTCCAAGCAGACCACCCACTCTAAACAGGACAAATAAAGTGAGTTTTAAAGAAGTAATTTTATTATCTTAAATCCTATTTCTAAAAAAAACATCCCCCCAAACTTACCTGAAGATGTTTTCTTCCAACATCACTGTCAAGAGTCCAGTCTACTTCAGTCTAGCAGCCAGGCAGGCCAAGGCACACAGAAAGAGCAGCAGTAGCTAAAGCCAGGGGCCAGCAGCTGCACAAGTCTCAGCCAAACAGCCAGCCAGTGATGCCGTCAAGCTTAGGCAACAGGACTCCTTAAATGCTCTCTGTCCATGCACAGGGCAGTTTCAAGAAAGAACACTGCCCTGTGATCGGACAGAGAACATTGTTTACTTGCAATTCTGCCAATAGAATTGCGAGCTGCAATGTTGCTTAGCTAGGCTGGTATAGCCCAGCCAGCAACAACAACAACTTTGCAAAGCTGCATGCATTTTCAATTTGCAAATGTATGGCTTTGATTGGCTGCTAGGGACCCCTCTTCACCTCTACCTCCCTTCTTGATGCTAGGGAGGGTTTGGAAGAGGCAGCAAAAAGGCAGATCTACCAGTGGCTGCTACCTGGGCCTCCATTGTAAGGGAGGACTCAAGGAGCACGCCTAAGCTCTTGACCTTAGGGGCCGGTATTAGTGGCACCCCATCAAGAGTCGGCAGATGGATCTCTCCCCTTGGACCACCCCGACTCAGATAGAGAACCTCCGTCTTCATCGGATTCAGTTTCAGCCGACTCAGTCTGAGCCAAGATGCCACGGCTTGTAGAGCCAGGTCTAGATTTTCCGGGGTACAGTCGGACTGGCCGCCCATCAATAGATAGAGCTGGGTGTCATCCGCATATTGATGACAACTCAGTCCATACCTCCTGACAATCTGGGCAAGGGGGCGCATGTAGTTATTAAATAGCATCGGGGATAGGACCGCTCCCTGTGGCACCCTACAGCTAAGAGAGTGCCTCTGGGATGCTTCTTCCCCTATCACCACCCTTTGTCCCCGATCTTGGAGAAAAGAGGTCAGCCACTGTAAGGCAGATCCCTGGATCCCCACATCAGCAAGGCGGCTAGTCAGTAGCTGATGGTCAACCGTATCAAAAGCGGCTGACAGATGTAATAACAACAGCACCACTGAGCCGCCCCGATCCAGATGTCACATGAGGTCATCTATGAGAGCGACCAGAACTGTCTCCGTCCCATGACCTGGCCGAAAGTCGGACTGGAATGGATCCAGTGCGGAAGTGTCCTCCAGGAATCCCTGTAGCTGAATTGCCACCGCCCGCTCTATAACCTTACCCAAGAAGGGAAGGTTTGACACCGGCCGATAGTTCGCCAATGCGGCCGGGTCTGCTGATGGTTTTTTTAAGAGAGGACAGACCACTGCCTCTTTAAGAGGTGTGGGAAAGATCCCTTCTACCAGGGACCTGTTGACAATACCTTGTAGTGGTTCACACAGCCACGTCTGGCTCGCTTTTATAAGCCAAGATGGGCACGGATCCAACCTACAAGTCGTAGGGCGTACAGTTACAAGGATCCTGTCGACTTCCTCCAGACAGAGTGGATTGAAAGAATCCAAAATTGGACCAGAAGATGCGCTTGGTGCCCCAAGTTCTTCTACTGTATAAATTATAGTGGGTAAGTCGCGTTGGAGTGACGAGACCTTATCTGCGAAAAAACTCACAAAAGCCTCACAGCCTATTTCCAATTCTCTAATATTTTGTTTGCCCTGCGGCAAATTTGTTAATGACCGAATTGTACTAAACAATTGTGCTGGACACAAGGTCGCAGATGCAATTCTGGACACAAAGTGGGCCTTCTTTGTGGCCTGAACTGCCATCTCATAGGTCCGCATAAATTACCTATATGATGTTCTCGTAGCTTCATCACGAGTGTGGCGCCATTGTCTCTCTAGTCGTCTTAATCGTCGTTTCATTGATCGCAACTCCAGGGTATACCACGGAGTGGATCGTGATCGAGGATGAAGAGGACGTCAGGGAGCGATTTCGTCGATGGCCATGGAGAGCTGGTCATTCCAGATCTCCACTAGCTCATCCAACGAGTCACCAGAGGGCCAGGGATCCTGCATGGCCATTTGAAGCCGCAACGGGTCCATCTGGCTACGCGGGAAAGCTAAAACCTGCTCATGTCAGGCGATGGAGACTCAAGGCTGTATTCATTTGAGACAATGTAATACTTTATTGGAAACTCATAGCTTGAAACAGAAATTGAGACTAATACCTTGGCAGGGGTGTTTTGGGTCTTATGGAATCTACATCAAAGCACTATCTAAACAAAGACATTATTCTCAAAACAACAGGGAGTGAAGGTGCAAACTTTCACACGAGAGCTTCTGCTTATCTCCTAGCCTCTGGGAAGATGCTGGCCAGCGGCGCTATCTATTAATGGTCATGTTCCTTTGCTCCCTTTACAACCTAAACAAAGTTAACACTTCAAACGTCCCCTTTGATATGCATGGTGACTACAATATCACAAAGGCCAGGGGTTAGTATAGAAAAGTCCATTTGGTTAGTATTTTACAATTTCAGTATGATAAAATTACAGAGCTTGACACTCACCTCCTAAACAGTATAGGGGTGGCATGTCCACACGAGCCTTCAAGGCCTGGTGGTCAGACCATGGCACTGCCTCGGCAGATATCTGATCCACTACTACTCCCGCCACAAAGATCAGGTCTAGTGTGTGCCCAGCCTTGTGCGTGGGCGCTGTTATATATTGGGAAAGTCCCAGTGCTGCCATGGAAAGCACTAGGTCCGTTGCAAGAGTGGAAGCCGCATCCTCGGCATGGACATTGAAGTCACCCAGCACTATAAGTCAAGGGTGCTCCAAAGTCCAGCCTGCTATAGCCTCCATCAGGGATGGTAAGGCACTGGCCAGTGCGTTAGGCGGACGGTATACCAGCCAGATTGCCAAACTTTCCCCAACATCCCACACCAGGCCCACACACTCCACGCCCTTGATCTCTGGCGGCGGAAGTATCCTGAAGGAGCAATCCTCCCATATGAAAAAAGCCACCCCTCCCCCCCGCCTGCTAGTCCGGGCCTGGTGAAGGACGGAGAACCCAGGTGGGGCTACTTGGGAGAGAGCAACTGTCTCCCCACCCCGCACCCAGGTCTCCGTCACGCAAGCCAGGTCCTGCCTAATAAAAAATTCTTGCAGGACTGAGGTTTTATTATTTATGGACCTGCCATTGCACATTACCAAGGACAGAGGTGAGTGTTTCCACTTGGCCCTCCTACCTGCTATCCTTGGGATGCAACATAGGCTGGAAGGAGAGCGAGCCCTCTTGTGTCTCAGACTCCTTCCGTTCAAACTTTGCCTGCTCCCACCGCTGTACTTTCCCCTCCCCAGGAGCACTGGAATCCCCAGTGATGTCATGCTATCACCAACAGCACCCTCCTGTGTCCCCCAGACTCCGGTCAGTTGTTAGCCATGCTGGCTACCCTACCATAACTCCCCAGTGCTAGTCTAATGATCAAAAGGCTATATCACACTGGCTCTCACCTGATCACGGGTCTTCAGGTGGTGGGTAATGTATCTTCCCAATGTCAATTGCCCCAGCAGTTTAAAGATTATGTAAGATTCGGGGGGGGAGGGGAGGAGAGATGAAAAAAATTAGATTTGGAGCAAACAAGGAGCAAGGGGGAAAAAAAGAAAAATAGGAAAGAATTAAGAATGTTTGATATTATCCAAAAAGGGGGTGGTGGTCCTGTGTTACAAGTTGGAATTAAAGTTTGCTTCTGGGTGTAAAACTAGTATTTTCAATGTAACACTCATATGTGCATTTCAGTGTCTGCAGTTTTTGCAAGTTGCAATATTTACCCCACAAAGTCATAGAATCATAGAGTTGGAAGGGACCTCTAGGGTCATCTAGTCCAACCACTTGCACCATGCAGGAAACTCACAAACACTTCCCCCTAAATTCGTAGGATCTTCATTGCTGTCAAATGGCCATCTAGCCTCTGTTTAAAAACCTCCAAGGAAGGAGAGCCCGCCACCTCCCGAGGAAGCCTGTTCCACTGAGGAAGCGCTCTAACGGTCAGGAAGTTCTTCCTAATGTTGAGCCGGAAACTCTTTTGATTTAATTTCAACCCATTGGTTCTGGTCCTACCTTCTGGGGCCACAGAAAACAATTCTACACCATCCTCTAGATGACAGCCCTTCAAGTACTTGAAGATGGTGATAATATCACCTCACTGTCAGACATTGTACCTGCTTTAACTCACTTATAGCCTATTGACCTGACTAACGACATCTTGTTTGCTATTACTAACCATGAGTCTGTAACTGTGCATTTCAAACGGGGAGGGAAGGTTGTAAATCCCATGGGAGGAATTTCTCACTTGGCATACATAGGCTCCCCAAGCCTTTGAAGATGGGAAGCCTCAAGGTAACCAATGGGGAGCCTTCCTGGGAAAGAGATAACAGAATGTGGGAACAGACAACTGTCTCTCAGGGTGTGAGAATGAATTCTTTGTTATGCTATCTGCCTCTAGTAAAGTAAGTAAGTAAAGTAAAATTTTATTTATATCCCGCCCTCCCCCGCCAAGCAGGCTCAGGGCGGCTAACAACAACAGAAAATAACAATACATTAATAAAACATTAAATTAACCTTAAAACCAATTAATACATTAATTAAAAAATGTTACTAATCTAACCGTAATATTATCATTTGACGCTATGCCTGCCAGTTGGTATTGATGGCGGATCTCCGGACTGGACTATTTTGATGTTTCTTTGTTATGCACTTATAGTTCAGCTATTCATAAATGCCAGTTTAAAGAGGGTGGTCTTGCAGGCCCTGCGGAACTGATCAAGGTTCCGCAGGGCCCGCACCTCCTCTGGGAGCTGATTCCAAAGGTATGGGGCCGCGGAAGAAAAGGCCCGTGTGCGGGTATTCTGGAGTTTAATTTCTTTTGGCCCAGGAGTAGTCAATCTGTTTTTTCCTACTGACCTCAGTGCTCTCTGGGGCTCGTACGGGGAGAGACGGTCCCTCAGGTAGGTCGGTCCTCGGACATATAGGGCTTTTTAAGGTAATGACCAGCACTTTGTACTGGACCCGGTATACAATCGGCAGCCAGTGCAGTCCGCGTAGCCCCGGCCGTATATGCTCCCATCTTGGGAGACCAAGCAACAGCCTGGCCGCCGCATTCTGCACTAGCTGTAACTTCCGGGTCCGGCACAGAGGCAGCCCCATGTAGAGGGCGTTACAGTAGTCCAATCTTGAGGTGACCATCACATGGATCACCGTTGCTAGGTCCTGACGCTCTAGGAAAGGGGCCAGCTGCCTCGCCCGCCTCAGATGGAAAAATGCTGGCTGTTATCTGGGCCTCCATTGATAGTGAAGGCTCCAGTAAGACACCCAAACTCTTTACCGGCTGCGCTGCCTTCAGCGGCGCACCGTCAAAGGTCGGGAGAGATATTTCCTTCCCCAGAGTGCCACGACCCACACAGAGAACCTCTGTCTTTGCTGGGTTCAACTTCAGCCCGCTCAGCCTAAGCCACGTTGGGGCTGGGAGAGCCCGAAAGGAGTAACCATCCTGTATGAACAACGCCACCCCTCCCCCCCGCCCGTTACTCCGTGACTGGTGAAAGACCAAGTAACCTGGGGGGGTCATCTGGGAGAGAGCTACTGTCTCTCCGTCCCGCACCCAGGTCTTGGTCACGCAAGCCAGGTCCACATCTTGCTGGAGCAAAAACTCCTTGAGAGTCGAGGTCTTATTGTTAATGGACCTGGCGTTGCATAACACCAGTGACGGAGACGAGCATTTCCTCTTGGCCCCACTACCTGCCACCATTGGAATGGGAAGTAGACTGGAAGGTGGCTGAGCACCGTTTTGTCTCTGTCTCCTTCCCTTGTATGTCTGTCTATTCCCACCGTCATATCTTCCCCTCCCCAGGAGCACTGGAATCCCTTGGGCCGACATCTGCACCAGCCTGGAATGAGCTCACAGTATGGCCCCCTTGCAATTTATCTCCCAATTGTCCCCACCTGCCGTTCAATTTATCTCCCCCCTGCCAGCCCCTCCTGTTCTTACTGCTAACCCACTAGTTATATCTTAATTTAATTAATTTAATAGCCCATCCCAGTTTCCCTTTCAATCAATTAGTAAAATATTATGTTAGTCGGTTTTAGCACTATTAATAAATAGATAATCCCTCCCACCCTCCCTGATTAATGTGCTAAAATTATAAATATAGATATATATAAGTTAATATATAAATATATTTTAAATAATCAATCGCTAATTAATTGACTAAGAATCAAATAAATTAATTAATAACACTTTTAACAAATTTCATTAGCGGTTAGCAATTAGTTAATTCAAAGTTATAGGTCCAAATGTTCTGTAGGGGTGGCAGTGTATATTGTCTATGGGTTGCAGATCTTAAAATCATACTCAGTCTTAGATGCTGGTAAAGTGCAAGTGCCAGTGCAGTTGGTATATAAACACACTCCTCTCCTCGAATCTCTTGTGGCTCGACACACTCCTGGGCTCCCCTGAGCCCCGTACAGGGCTTCTCCGTCGGGGAGTATCCAGGCCGTTGAGTCGGCTACTCTAGATCACGTCCATAGATGGTAGAGAGATGGGGGGGTGGAATGAAGGTGGAGGGAGCAAGGAGGGAGGAGGAGGGGGGAGCGGGGAGGAGGGCGAGAAGGCAAGGGGGTGAGGGGCGGGAGTCGGAAAGCGCCCTAAGGACGATCCACCGCCCACTCACTGTTCGCGCTGCTCTTCACTTCACACAACTCCGCAGCCATTTCCCAGCCTCCGCTCGTAACAGCCCCCAGCCGACGCCCACAGCTCGTCTTTGGCGTTCTTGCCGGGCCACCTAGCTCCTGCCTCCGTGTCACAATGGCTCCACACCTCCCGCAGTCTCTTGTCTCCTCGACCTCGTGGCTCCGCACCGTCCGCAGTCTCACTCGGGCTCCCCCGCACGGCAGCTCATGGTTGTGTCTTTTCTCTGCCTCAGCACCAGGCCCAGTCTCTGCCTCCGTTGTTTACAGGTGGGTTCGGCATTCGTTTAGGTGTTTGCTCTCGGTTGTTGTTTAGTTGTTACTGCTGTATCACTCAGATGTCTCAGTGCAGTCGTTGTAGTATGGATATTGAAGTTGTTAATAGTTGTTAAGTTGTTAAGATATTAGTATCGATGGGAGCCCTAGCGTCTAGGCTTCCACCGCCGTTGCCATCCACAAAAATCCAAGCGTAACCTTGGAATGTATCAAACTCAATCTGCTTGTACCCCAGACCACTAGTTCTTGAATAAACAAATTAATTTTGCAACAGAATGATTCGGGCTTATTTCAACGTTCAATGTCTGACATTTTGAGTTTTATCCTTTTGGAGCTTATCCAAAACTGGTAATTTCGGCTGGATGGCCGCCAAAGCACCAGATAACGGAGAGGCCACAGATCCAGCAGAAGAGCCGACCGTGCCCTGAGGAGTAATGGTAACATGGAGAAGAGCAAAGTCACCCGTGCACTTCTCCACGCTCCTCTACACCCCAAAGCAGTGGAAACCGCGCACCTCGACGGCCCTGATGGATGAAGCGGCCGGCCACTTCAACAAGTTACTGGCCGGAGCAGGCACCGAGGAAGAGGAAGACGCGGTGACAGGGAGTGAGAGAGGGGACCGAGATGAGGAAAGCAGTCAAGCCACGAAAGGTGCTGAGCGGCAGGTCGTGGAGCTGACGGCACCACCGAGGGTGAGAATAACGGGGGAACTGCTTTTTATGTCTGTGACACTAATGAACCCCAAACTGAAGAGGTTCATGCACACCCGAGCCCTAATTGACTCGGGTTGCATGCGGGAGATCATCACCCCCCGCTTAGTAGAAGCCCTGGGGTTCGCTAAGGTCCCACTCCCCCACCCCATCCAATTCGAGCAGATGGACGGGACCACGATGAGTGGAAAATGGCGTTTAACACCCCCATGGGCCAGCTTGAGGACCGAGTGATGCCGTTTGGGTTGCAGGGGGCGCCAGGGGTGTTTATGAACTTTATAAATGAAGTACTACGTGAATACTTGTACAAGGGGGTGGTGGTGTACCTGGATGACATCATTATTTATTCCAAAGTCCTGAAGTCCCATGTGCCATTAGTACAAAAGGTGCTAACGACCCTCTACCAGCACAAACTATATGCCAAACTATCCAAATGCGAGTTCCACCAGACGGAACTAGACTACCTGGGGTTCCGGGTCTCAGGGGAAGGCTTAGCGATGAACCCAGCCAAAATCCAGGCAGTGCTGGACTGGGAGACTCCCAAAACTAGACAGCAGCTACAATTTTTCCTTGGATTCGCAAATTTCTATAGGGGGTTCATTAAGGGGTTCGTCCAGATAATGCTACCCCTAACCGACCTGTTAAAGACCAAGGGGAAGGGGTTAGAAGCGAAAAGGGCCAGGGTGCGCCTCCCCTGGACCCCACAATGCCAAGCAGCATTTGAAAAACTAAAGAGGGCGTTCACAAGCGAACCTGTGCTCGCCCACCCCAGTGACCTAAAGCCCTTCGTGGTGCAATGCGACGCCTCCGATGTAGCCATTGGGGCAATATTAATGCAAAAGGACTCAGAAGGGAGGCTCAGACCCTGTGCCTATGTCTCCCGCAAATTCTCGAACGAGCAGAGAAACTGGTCGGTGTGGGATAAAGAGGCTTTCGCTGTGACCTATGCTCTAAAAACATGGAGGTCCTGGTTAGAAGGAGCCCGAGTCCCGTTCGAAATCTGGACAGATCACAAGAACCTAGAAGCCCTGACCAGAGAGCAGAAGCTAACAGCCAAGCAAATCCGTTGGGTGGGGTTCTTTGCCAAATTCGATTTTGTGCTGAAACACATACCCGGGTCGAGAAACTTTCTGGCTGATGCCCTGTCCCGCCTCCCGCAGCACGAAAGCCAGAAGGAAGAGGTTGTAGATTCCCTCACCCCTCCATCAGCCGTAGTGAGGGGGGGGGGTGTGTGTGACCACCAGGTCAGGAAAGAAAACGGGACCATCCGAACCGTAGGGGGGCAACTGACTCCAGGAAGAAGCAGAAAAGGAGGGGGAGGAAAGACTGGAGGGTGTAGAGAAAGGAGAAGGGGGATTCTGGTACCACAATGGAAAATTTTACGTGCCCAGAAGCCTTAGACAAGAAATACTGCAGCATTGTCATTGCAGTAAAATAGCAGGGCATTTTGGGTACATGAAAACCCTCCACTTGGTAAATCGACAATTCTGGTGGCCTCAAATGAAAAAAAGACATTTCAGAATTCATTGGGTCTTGCCCCACATGCATCATGGCAAAAAAGAGGGGCTGGGGAACCACCAGGCTTGCTACAGCCACTACCCATGGCGTCCCGACCATGGGCGGTCATGTCCACGGATTTTATAGTCGAATTGCCACCCTCACAAGGGAAGACAGTCATACTGGTAGTGGTGGACACTTTTTCCAAACAAGCGCACTTCATCCCGTGCAAGCAACTTCCTACGGCCAAGAAACTAGCATATCTTTTCTTCCATCATGTTGTTAGGCTACACGCATTCCCTGAGAAGGTCATTAGTGACCGCCGGCCACAGTTCGTTGTCAACTTCTGGCAGGAATTTTGTAAACTGGCTGGGATAGAGCAGGGATTGAGGTCAGCCTACCACCTCCAGACGGACGGACAGACGGAGAGGGTGAATGGGCTTCTAGAGCAATACCTGCGCTGCTACATTAATTTCCAACAATCAAACTGGGTGGAGTTGCTGCCCTTCGCTGAGTATGGCTATAACAACAGCCTGCACAGCTCAACCAAAGCCTCCTCCTTCCAAATCGTGAACAGCTATGAGGGGAAGCCATTCCCAACCCTGCCAACGAGTGAGGGAACAGCGCCACCTAGCTCATGCCGGCAGTGGTGGGAAAGAATTAGGAAAGGGTGGGAAGTGATCCAGGAGAACCTCGAAGCTGCAAAGAAAGACTACAAGTTCCAGTTTGACAAAAAGCACTCACCACAATGGGAACTCAAGGAGGGAGAAAGTGTATTTTTGTCAACCAAAAACCTGCCCCTACCCCAAACTTGCAGAATACTAGCATACAAGTTCTTAGGGCCTTTTAAGATCAAACGGGTGATCAACAAGGTGACAGTGGAGCTGGAGTTACCCAAATTATTCAGTAAGATCCACCCTGTTTTTCATTGCAGCCTTCTTCGCAAAGATCCTGGGCCCACGTATTGGCACCCCCACCCTCCAGAGCCACCTCCTATTCAAGTGAAGGGCCAGAGCCACCATGAGGTGCAAGAGATCCTGGATTCTAGGATCCAGAGGGGGGTACTATACTACTTGCTCCGCTGGAAATACTTCCCTAACAGCTGTGATGAATGGGTCAAGTCATCCGACCTTCGGGCCCCCCAACTTCTCAAGAAATTTTACCTACTGCACCCAGACAAACCCTGAGCACAAGCTTAGGGGGGGGGGCAGTATGTCAGACATTGTACCTGCTTTAACTCACTTATAGCCTATTGACCTGACTAACGCCATCTTGTTTGCTATTACTAACCATGAGTCTGTAACTGTGCATTTCAAACGGGGAGGGAAGGTTGTAAATCCCATGGGAGGAATTTCTCACTTGGCATACACAGGCTCCCCAAGCCTTTGAAGATGGCAAGCCTCAAGGTAACCAGCGGGGAGCCTTCCTGGGAAAGAGATAACAGAATGTGGGAACAGACAACTGTCTCTCAGGGTGTGAGAATGAATTCTTTGTTATGCTATCTGCCTCTACAAAAATCCAAGAGTAACCTTGGAATGTATCAAACTCAATCTGCTTGTACCCCAGTCCACTAGTTCTTGAATAAACAAATTAATTTTGCAACAGAATGATTCGGGCTTATTTCAATGTTCAATGTCTGTCACTCTCAGCCACCTCCTCTCCAGGCTAAACATCCCCAGCTCCTTCAACTTTTCCTCATAGGACTTGGTCTCCAGACCTCTCACCATCTTCGCCCTCCTCTGGACCCGTTCCAGCTTGTCTATATCCTTCTTAAAATGCGGTGCCCAAAAGTGAACACAATACTCCAGATGAGGTCTTACCAGAGCAGAGTAAAGCGATACCATCACATCACGTGATCTGGACACTATACTTCTGTTGATACAGCCGAAAATTGCATTCGCCTTTTTAGCCATCACATCACACTGTTGACTCGTTCAGCGTATGATCCACTAAGACTCTTAGATCCTTTTCGCACATACTACTGCTAACACAAGTCTCCCCCATGCATTGGATTTTTCCTACCTAAATGCAGAACTTTACATTTATCCCTGTTAAAATTCATTTTATTGGTTTTAGTCCAGTTTTCCAGCCTGTCAAGGTCATCCTGTATCCTGTTTCTGTCTTCTTCTGTGTTTGCAACCCCTCCCAATTTCATATCATCTGCAAATTTAATAAGCATTTCCTCTATTCCTTCATCCAAATCATTGATAAAGATGTTGAACAAAACAGGTCCCAGGACAGATTCCTGAGGCACTCCACTTGTCACTCCTCTCTAAGAGGATGAGGAACCATTCACAAGCATTCTTTGGGTGCGATCTTTCAACCAGTTACAGATCCACCTAATGGTAACAGGATCCAAACCACATTTTACCAACTTGTCAACAAGGATAGTATGTAGAACCTTATCAAAAGCCTTACTGAAATCAAGATAAACGATGTCTACAGCATTCCCCCAATCCAGCAAGGTAGTCACTTTCTCAAAAAAAGAGATCAGGTTAGTCTGACATGACTTGTTCTTGAGAAAACCATGCTGGCTCTTAGTAATCACATCCATTCTTTCTAAATGTTCCAGGACCGACTCCAGTGTGTGTATCAAACTGACACTCTTGCAGTATATATGCATTCATACCACTTAAATCTCAGCAATGCAAGGTTGTGAGACAGACTGGGAAAAGCACAGCTTTCCTACCACACATCTTATCAAGGTCACCTACTTTGTCATACATGGGAAGAGATGGAGAGTCTTTTAAGAACATGAAGTAAAGCCAGAGGACAAAAATCTGTTCCTACAAACTGAATAGTTTTCTGTCATGTCTTCTCTACTGTTCATCACTTACTCAACAATATTTGGCTTTCTTCTCCACACAATAACATTGTTTACTTATAAAAAAAATAGATCACACTGCTTTGCTGCTTTCCCCTCCTTTAAGCAGGTGACTACAGACAGAGAAGCAAAGATGAATGGGTAAAGAAAAAAGAAAGCAAAGGGGACTCACAAGCTCCTGGTACCGGTCATCACCTAGTGTTATAAAAAGTGCCATGTGGTCTGCAGTAATGGCCTTCAAGCTAAGAGAAGCCTCTATAACAATAAAGCAAATGCCCTGGCCACCTTGGCTGGATGTTGCCCTAATGACACACGCATGCTCCCAAGCCGAAGAGTATGCCTGAGCAGGGATAGGAGGAGAGAACAAAACACACACACCCCCATCACAAAGGCGACACTGTAACTTCTCAAAGATGGCATTGTCTTCCTCCCTGGAAGGCTTAAAAAGTCACTTCTTTTTTATTTGGGCTTCCTTGCAAACCCCGTGGTGCACAGAGAGAGCAGCAGTAGCTGCTGTCTTTTTTGGCAAGAAAGCTCACCTCATTAGAGTGGATTAAGTCACAACACTGAGAAGGATAAAAGGTGAAGAGCTGGAATGGGGGAGGGATAGTGAGGGCAGAAAGCTAAGTGTCATTTGTATGCTGACGCCATTATTGAATGGAGCCCATGTGAGTCTCACTTTTCAATTACCATCTGCTAGAAAGGTGGTCCGTAATTGCAAAGGCTGATGCCAGGGCTCAAAATGTCAGGGGAGCCTCCCTAACCTCCATCACCTTTTCTTGATGCTTGACTTGAGGATGTTCAAAAGAGAAAGAAAAAACCCTGCCTATAGATCTCCCTGAGGAAGGAGAGAGAGAGAGAGAGAGAGAGAGAGAGAGAAAGAGAGAGAGAGAGAGAGACTCATTTAGCTACTACTCATTAAATTAGCAGCATGGTGGTCAGATTCTGATCCATAATGATAATAGCAGCATGGATTTGAGCTGCAGACATCTGAGCACTCAGTCAACTAGTTATTAGGGGAATGTAGAGCAGCATTGTCTGCATAGGTACTCCTGCCTTCCTGCAGGCTGGCAGCACAAGTTCAGGACACTCATGAATAAAAGTAGATATGGGGGAGGGGGAGGGGGTTTCAAGCGCAACACAGAAGCTTTGTTGAGCAGTGGGGGGCAGTTGGCTGAAATAACTGGCATAATTGAGCATTCATGCTCCTCATTCCAAAACACAGATATCTCTCAGCAGAATCTGATCACTTACCTATCACTCATGCCGAAAGAATACTTGCATATCAGACCTCTTACCTATCCAAGACTGTTCTCCCCAGCAGAAAATTATTTATTTAAAACATTTATATCCCATCTTATCTTCTGCAATTCAAGGCAGCAAATAAAGTAACAGAGTTGCAAATAATCTGTTTCTAGCAGCCAGCAGCAACGCTGCTAGGCTGCAGGAACATATTTGCCTCCCTGGAAGGGAAGGGAGGGCTTTTGCAGCCCGTTTGGGCATGCTTTGGAGGGGGCGGGGCTTTGCTGTAGTAACGGCAGGACCACCCGCTCCCTGTCTCAGTCCACGGCTGAAGGTCAGGCGAGCAGGAGCACTGTGTTCTGGCTCCTGCTTTTCCTTGTCAGTTTCAGTGCTGGGGACTGAGGGGATCGTCGGGAGCGTTCTTTTATCACTCCTGGCCGTTCTTGTTGCTGTTAGCGATCACAAGGCCGGGAAGAGTGTTTTCATTTGCTCCTCCTCCGGCCCTGTCAGTTCCCTTATCAGCGATCCGATCTTTGATAAGGCAGGAAGGCCATGGCGGCATTGGCCTTGAGATCGAGGTTTCTGATCGGGTGGCTGATAGGGCGGTTTTTGCAGTGTGCATGGAGAGATCGGGGCTGGGACAGCCGACTTTATAAACGGCCTGTTTGCAACCCCTCCTTCTCTCCCCGCCCCCTTCCAGGATGGAAGGGAAGCGCTGATTTGAGCAGTGTGGTGGGCAGTGTTTGGCAGACTTATTGAGCTGCTTTTTATGGCCTGCACCCCCCCACCCTCTTTGCCTGCAGATTTTTTGTCCTTAGTGCTGGCTTTTTATCTGCTGGTAGAAGAGCAGGTAGTCGGTGATGTGGAAGCCCCTTATCTTACGTTTTGTAGGGCATTAGGGGGTTTTTCTTGTGAGCCATTTCAGCCTGGTGGGCTTAGTTGGGCTGGGTCAGCCATATTTGCTTCTTCTTTCTTCTCGAGTAGGTAGGTGGCCATTTTAGGTGCTTTAGAGCAGGGGCCATTTTGACTGCACCTATTGTCAGCTTCCCTGAGGGCTTTCTTCCTTACAGGGCAGTGGCCATTTTAGGTGCTGTTGTGGCAGCAGCCATTTTAGGGGGAGGTATTTTGTGAGTTTCCTGCATTGTGCAAGAGGTTGGACTAGATGACCCTGGAGGTCCCTTCCAACGCTATGATTCTGTAAGTTTCCTGCATTGTGTAGGGGGGAGGGGTTGAACTGGATGACCCTGGTGGTCCCTTCCAACTCTATGATTCTGTGAGTTTCTTGCATTGTGCAGGGAGTTGGACTAGATGACCCTGGAGGTCCCTTCCAACTCTGATTCTATTAATTTGGGACAATTTTGAGCAGTTTGATTCTTAATTTATATTGTTCATAGTGACTTAAAAAAGGGATTGGAAAATCCAAGGGTAAACACCCAGCACCTAAAGCTCCTAGGGCCCCACCTAAAAGGCCAGCCCCCCCCCCCTTATTGTCCTCAGATGAGGAGAGGGGATTAATACAGCCATTTGCAAAGGCTTGGGGCGCTGGAGCAGGCGGCTGGCTTCCATCCCCCTCCCCCCCCCCCCCCCCCAGGACTCAGGCATAGGCTTGGGGAAAATTCTAAGGTTGCATTGCAAGCAGATATATTGACAAGGTTGTCTATCCTTGAGGGCAGGTCTGCTGGAAGCATCATTGGAGGAGCCGGTAGTCCTGGCAGTTCAGACGGGGTGGATGCTGGATCAGGGTCGGCAGTGGTACCAACTGGATCTGTGGGTAAGGCTGGAGACACTCCACAGTCAAACACTGGGCTAGCTTGGCTGTGGGGTCCTGCCACTCCAGCTGCATCTAGCGTCGCCACGGGTCTCCTGGTATCTCCCGCTCCCCAGGCATGGGTACACAGCAAGCTTGGTCTTGGCCATCAGGGCAGTTTGGCCCCTATGGGCCGTAGCTTGCGGCTGGGCAACAAGGCTTGTCAGGCTCTTCTTTTTGGCAGGGGGGAGGCTTTCCTTCCCCCTTGGGTGCTTCTTACGAATCGGTCCCCTTTACTGCCTTGCCTTTTGGGGACGTGGCATTTCCTTTAGGCGATCATTTGTTGCTTGCAACGAAAGAAAGGATTTTAAAGGGTGAGTACGTAGATATCTTCTCCCTCCTGTTCTGTGAGTTGGAGAAGAAAGATAAGGAGGATTTGGATGACAAAGAAAAATAATAATTGAAGAAGTGCAAAGTGGATCAGACTTGGGCCAATTGGCTGCCTGGGTTTTTCATATATGCTGTTGGGATGGCATGCACCCAGCCTTGGAGAGCAGCTTCACTTTTCCAGAATATGAATATTATTTATAAGGGGTATACAATATTTAATGGGCCTGCCTGGATTCACTATAATGAAGAATTCAGGAGACTGGCTGCTTTATACCCTTCTCTTCAGTGGGATCGCATCCACCAGCAACCTTGGCTCCAGGTCATGTCCCCTGCACATCCAAATTTGGGCGACCGCTCTGATAGCAGTCATTTGGTGGCCAGAGCATCTGCGACTTCATCATCCTTTCCCCATAGTACTGCAGGGCAGGTGGTTTAACCCCGTTTGCTCTGCTGGGAGTTTGGCTCCCAAGGAGTATGCAGTGGGAAGGCTTGCCAGTACAAGCACAAAGGCCCCATGTGCGGTGGCTCTCACTCCTTTAGCAGCTGCCCAAGAGCCCGGCCACATAAGGGCCATAAGAAACAGGGTGAGGGGCGGTAATTACCAAGCTGGAAAAGGGGTCCAGTCCGATAACGGTGGGACCTCTTGAATGGTGGCTGGCCAGATATCCGCAACGGGTTGATAAGGCTTACCTGTTAAAAGGTTTTATGTTCAATTTTAGGATTCCTTCCTGACGCTTAGGAAGCCTATTTTCCCATTGATACTTAGGGGCTTGAAGGAGTTTTGGGGCACAGTGCGTACATCCTATTTTGAATCCACACTGTTTCATGCCGCTTCCTTGATTGCCTTCTTTGGGGCCCTTAGAGTCAGTGAGCTAGTGGCAGGCTCCAGAAATGATGTTCTGGGATGGTTTTGTTGCTACAGGACCTGGGGTTAGTGGAGAGTAAGGCGGTCATCACCGTTCGATGCTCTAAGACTGACCAGTGTCACAAGGGAACCATTTTGGAGCTGGGCACATGCTCTGAGCAGGAGTTGAGTCCTGTTTTCACTTTGGCTGCCTATTTGGACGTACGTGGCCTTAGGAATGGATTTTTGTTTTGTCACCTCAATGGCAGTCTGCTGGCAAAACATCAGTTTTGGGCTGTGCCTTCTTGGGCTTTAGCTAAGTTTGGGTTGTCCAGGGTGCGGTTTGGTACCCACTCCTTTAGAATTGGGGCAGCCTCTACGGCCACTGCCCTGGGTTATCCTTCATCCACCTTTCAGCGCCTGGGTCGTTGGCACTCATCAGCTTATGAATCCTATATTCGCCCCCTGCTCTATCACTAACTTTGTGTGGTTTGTACATCAATTTTATGGTTATTGTTTCTAGTTTGACTGTGTTTTCTCTTTAGATGCTGTTGTTCCTGGCCAGAGGAGCTGAGTTCTCATCTGTGGACACAGTTATGTGTTTTGGGCTACACATCAGGCTCGGAGAACTTCAGTCAGCTCTCAGCTGGGACTCAGCCAATGGGTTATTATTGAGTGTTGTGGGCACTGGGGTCTTCATTGGCCTGGCCTGATCCCATTGTTATTCCATGGAAATGTGGGCCCTCCTCCTCAGGTTTTAATCATTCACCTGGGAGAGAATGATCTTGGGCTAGTAAAAGGCAAGGCTTTAGTCTTGCAGGCCTGAGAGAATTTTTGGTACATTAGGGAGAGATGGCCCAGGACCACTATAATTTGGTCAGCCATGATTCTCCACCTTGTTTGGCGTAGTGCTTGGGACCCTCCAGGTATAGAGAGGGCCCGCTACAAAGCTAACAAAGACATTAAGAAGGCATTGGAAGGGGGGTTGGGCCACTCTGCCCCACCCAGATATTTCTACGAAATTTCCTGACCTCTACAGAGGGGATAGGGTGCATCTCTCTGAAAAAGGTAACATGCTTTTCTTGAGAGATCTCCGGCAAGGGCTGCAGGTGGCCTTGGGCCTCCCGGTGGGTGCTAAGGCCTAAGTAGAGACTTGGTCTTAGTAGTGGCAGGTTTTACTGGGTTTATGGTATTATGCGGCTAGGGGAGGACCAGAAAGCATCCCCCTTTTGGGGAGTTAGGGGTCTGGCAGGATCAGCCTTTGGGTTTGATGACCCGGGCTGGGAGAATGCAGACCGTCCTGGAAGCTCGACTAGAGGGTGCCTTCCATTGAGATGTGCGTCTGGTGGTTGAGCCCTCTGAGGCTTGCTTCCTTGCTGGGCCAGCCTGGCGGGAGCTGTGACACATGAGTCCGCTTGCGGAGTCCGCTTGCGGAGTCCGCTTGCGGAGAGGGCGGGATATAAATGCAAAGTAATAAATAAATAAATAAATAAGTAATAGCTCCGGCTGGGGGCTGGGTCTCTCGCTTGCTAATGGCAGAAGAGTGGTCTGTTGAGACCCCTGACCAGGCCGCAATTCTGGTTGCCCTTGCCGTTTATTATTATACTTAATAAAGTGGCCCTTAGTTTACACCAATACCTTGTGTCCGACTCTTCATTGCGACTTGGAGGGCAAATAAAAATACAGTAATCAACAAGATGAAAACAGCACAGCCAAATCTTCCCATTACCTTCCACTGAACACCTTTTTAAATAACTATCATAGAAGGGTCATTTAGTCCAACCCCTTGCACACTGCAGGAATTTCACAAATACCTCTCCCACAAACATACATCTTCAGTGTCCACACCCAGAAGATGGCAAAAACTTCCAAGATCCCTTGCCAAACTGGCTTGGAGAAAAAATGGTGTCTGACCCCAGTGTGGCAAACAGCATTTCCATGAGCATGTAAGAAAGGGCCATGAGAATTAAGCACTGATGCAACCCTTCCTGCCCCTCTTCTCATGATCTCCCTAAGGTCACAGAATCAGCATTGCTGTCAGATGGCCATCTAAACTCTGTTTAAAAACCTTCAAGGAAGGACAGAGTTTCTTTTGTATCAAGAGTGGAAAATCACAGATACTCACTCTATCACCAGTCAATAATTGCGTTCAACCATCTATCTATCAGTTCAGCTTTTGTTGCACCTGATTGTCACTATCAAAGAATGGATTATTCATCAAGTTGTCTAGATGCATCTCTTTCCATGACTACATTGCTTTCTTGTATCTGTCACATTCCCCATGTACAGTACCTGTCTGATATTGCAGCCAGATTTTAAAGGAAGGGGGGATCCATTTGGAGTTCAGACTTACTATTAAGGTGTATCACTGTGCCTTTGGTGGCTGCCCACAAATGTAGTTAATCTTGTGATCAGTAGTTGTGATCACTTCATGAACAGATGCTGCTGACTCTGCAAGCACAAAAAGCATATTCATTGATGGCTTAAAGGATGTATCCTACTGCAGAGGTGCAAATAGGTATGATTTACAAAAGTCAGTTTAATGATCTCATCATGACCTCAGGGATACATGACTTTACTTCACTAAATAACTGGATTGCCAAGAGGCAATGGTTCTTTTCCTCTCAGGGATATGGAGACAATGAACAATGAATGAATGGCAAAGCAAAATAAATGTTATTAAGCAGGTAAAGCAGTCTACAGAAGAAAATCACATATACAGAAGAAGAAAGGAAGAAGATAAATATATTTCTGTCCCTTCAGTTTTCAGGAACTCCTGGAGAAAGGTGGTGGACACCCTTCCTTCAATGACACTGGCCAACTGTACAGCAGAGGTCTGCTGTTATAAGTCTATGCTTGTATATGGTTTTATATGCTACGCTCAGAGGTATTAGGCTCATCCATGCTCATACGAGATTTGTAACTGATCAGGACAAGAATGATCTATTGCCGTATTAGGTCAAGTATTGTGAGATCTCTCTACCAGCGAAAACGGATTTAGTGGCAAGCAAAGCAGGAAGTATCGGATGGAAAAGGGAACTCATTGAAGCAGCCAGCCTACTCTAGGACTATAATATCGTAGAAAAACATCGGCGGCCATTGCTAGGAGGCTAAAAATTAAATACATTTTTTAAAGTGTTCGGGACATTAAAAATTAGTGGAGCCGACAGAGGTGACGATTATAAGGTAAATACTATTGGACATTACTGTTAATAACTTTAGAAGCCTCTAGAGGAAAAAGGAAATTTTTTTTAAAGTGAGGCAGAAAGTCACGACCGCCATTTTGGAAAAAATAAAAATTAATATCTGAGCCCAGGAGGCTCTGAGGACAGCGAAATTAGGCTTATTGAAAAGAGCAAGCCTCACTCTTTTAAATCTGATAGTTGAAATTTAATTTGGTGAGATCAAAATTTTCAGTGTTTTTACATGTCAGACCATAAGCAAACCTGTGCAAGGACTGCTTCACTGGAGAAAATGCAGGACCAATTAGATGCAATGGAAGCCAGGATAATGAAAGGGATGAAGGAGATGATAACTGCTTCCAAAAAAGAAATTAGAAAAGATATTGAAGAGCTAAAAAAAAGATATAGAGGATCTCAGAAATGAGACTGTGGTGACATCAAAAAAAGTGCAAGAGGTAGAAGGAAGAGTGAAAGTACATGATTCCACCTTGTTAAAAATACAAGAAAAAGTGGCAATTCATGACTGCAAATTGATGGAGACCCAGATACGTCTGAGAGGAGTACCTGAGGATGAAGAAACTGATTTGAAAGAATATATAATAAAAATAATTGCAGAATTTTTGGAGGAAGATCCTGAAGGGACTAGAAACATGTATGACTATATATAGAGAATGAACTCACTATATGCCAAAAAAAATAATCTACCAAGAGATGTGGTTATAAGATATATGACAAAAGAAATGGTGGGAAAAATCATGAATAAAAACTTTGAAAAGACATTGATAGTGGGAGGCAGCAGAGTAAAAATTACGAAGGTGTTGCCAAGGCAAGTGATAAATGACAGAAGAGCATATAAGAAATTGACAGAAAAATTACAGGACAATGAAATGAGGTATAGATGGATAATACCTGAAGATTTGAGCTTTGAGCTACAAGGAAAAGGATTACAATTACAAGCACACAGGAATTGCATGGATTTTATGAAGAACATAAAGAATTTGCACCATGATGGGTTACAAATTATTATCTTGGAATGTAAATGCTTCGGTGGGGTAGGGCGGGATATAAATCGAATAAAATAAATAAAATAAAATAAATGGACTAAATTCACCACAAAAAAGAAAGGCAACGTTTCATTGGATTAAAAAGCAAAATTGTAATATAGTTTGTTTACAAGTACATATCAAACAAAAAAATTACAATTTTTATGGAATAAGCAATTGGGAATAGAATTTCATTCATTGGCTGAACAGAAGAAAAGGGGAGTGATTTTTTATATTAAACAAGAATTGGACCCGAAACTAGTGTTTAAAGATAAAGATGGAAGATTTGTAGCAATGGAAATAATATTAAATGCAAAAAAAAGTTGTTACTGGGACTGTATGCATTAAATGGAGCAAAAGATGCTTTTTTAAAAGACATTATACAACAATTTGATGAAGTGACATATGATGAAGTTTTGATAATGTGGGACTTTAATGGAACAATTAAGAACACACTGGATAGGTCTGGGGAAAAAAAATAATAAGGAAGGAAAATTGCCAAAGTCTTTTTTTGAATTGGTCAAACAAGAAAATTTGGAGGATATATGGAGGAAATTTAATCCTGAAGTGCGGGACTATACCTTTTTTTCAGCAAGACATAAAACTTTTTCCAGAATTGACATGTTGTGGGGTACTAAAGATTTAGGCCTTATAACAAAGAAAATAGAGATTTTACCTAAAATAGGGGCTGATCATAACCCAATAATGTGGATTACAAAATTGTCTAAAAAGTCGAGAAGATGGAGATTGGATGAAGATTTACTACAGAATAAAAAAATAGTGACATCTCTAGAAAATGAAACTAAAGCTTTCTTCCAAAAAACGATAAAGCTATAGAATTTCAGACCGTGTGGGGTGCTTATAAAGCAGTAATGAGAGGAATATTGATTACATTGAATAATAAAGACAAGAGGGCAAAAGAAAAACAGATGCTGGACATTCAAAATGAAATAAAGAAAAAAGAAGGGGAACTGAGAAAAAGGCCAGGGAAAAAGAAAATTATGAGGGAGATTACAATATTACAAACACAAATGAGACATTTGTTAAATAAAGAACTGGAATGGAATCTGAAAAGATTGCAGCAGAAATCTTTCGAGGGAGCAAATAAACCTGGAAAATATTTGGCATGGCAACTGAAGAAAAAGAGAGAAAGTAAAATTATTAATAAAATTGTGGTGGATGGAAGAGAGGTGGTAAATCATGAAGGAATAAAAAGAGAATTCTTTTAGTATTATGCCAAATTATTTAAGGGTGTTAAAATAAAGAAAGAAAAGATGGAAGAGTATTTACAAAAGATTAAAATAGCACCCTTAACAGAAAATATGGGGAAAGTCTTGAATGAGCCAATTGAAAAATTAGAAATTGAAGCAGCAATTAATGCAATACCATGAAAAATGGAAAAGCACCTGGGCCAGATGGATATACAGTTGTGCTGTTACTCAGAAACTCAAGGAAAGTCTGTGTAACCTCTCTGCTGATTTTTGTAGCTGCAAAATTTGCCATGGATCTGATACCATTTGCACATCACCAGCATGAGCTTCATGGATTTCCTACCAAAAGCCTAGGTTGCTAAAGGTGCTGTTTAAAAATGTGTGTTGTTTGAGGCTTCGTTATGAAACCAGTCTGTTAACCGTCCACCTTTAAAGTCATTAGAAGTGGATGCACTGAGTCAGGCTCAAGGTGTATCTTTTTTTTGAGCCATGGCTAATAAGATGCTTCTGACAAACAAACAAGTAGTGCAGAGACATGGTCTTCCCCTGTTGCCTGTCCTCAGCAGCTGGTAGTCAGAGATATCCTGCCCCTGTACATGAAAGTTCCACTTGGGTGTCATACTAGTTGCAGAAAAATCAACCATTTGTTCAGGATCATCTGAATATTCAGGTATTTGTCAAATATTTGCATAATGGTTTCTGTTTGTATTTCATACCAATGATATTGCCAAGCATAATACATTTCTTGGGTATTTAACCTTGACAGGGACAGAAAAGAAAAGGTGTGATGTCTCTCAGTGTGTGGTGGTGCTAGTGGTAGTGGGTAGCTAATTACCTGTGCTGTTTAATAAAGAATCCCAATGGGATTTAATTTTATTTGACAATACAGGTCAGTATGTCTGTATACAGGTCAGTATGGCTTGTATTTTAAGACTGATTTTTCAATGCGAGTCACTGAGTAGAACTCTGGGGAGGTGGCACATTAATATTTTTTAAAAACCCTATAAATATGTGAGTTGCAGGTTCTCCTCAATTTCCATGTGAGCAGCAGTTCCTGATTTGGGGTGTGCATGTTGAAGGGCTTAATCCCCTATCCCCATTTTCCTGAATGGAAAGATCCATGGGTGGACACCATTAGACTAGATGGGGAAACCCATGACTATGCATGTAGATTTTCTGAACCGGAAAGCAAACAAAAATGGTAATACACCCCAAGAACCAGTGCTCATAAAAAAACAATGCTGGAGGGAAGGCTAGAGCCCCTCCTTTCTGTGTGACCTGAACAGGGCATCTAACATTGTGGGTTGAGAACTCACAATTCACATCCATCTGTTCAACAATTCTGCTTTAGGTTTTAAGAATCCCTCAAAAAGGGGGGAGGATTCAAAATTAAGTCCCATAATATTGTGCCCATTAGAGAATAGTCTTATAATCTATTCTTATAGTTTAAATAAAAATGAAGATCCCCTAGTTCAAAAATTAGGATATCCATTCCAAGATGTTATGTCAGATTCATAATATTATGCTCATGCCAAGCCACTGTATGGTAAGAGTTTATATTCTCTTCTTCTTAAAAGCGTTCCAAGTCTTAATCCTTGTTGTTGGACTTGTTCTGAGGCTGTAGATTTTAATTGAGTCAACTGATTTTTCCCTTTCAATGCTGAGCATTTTTACCAAAAGCTTTGGAGCTGAATCGAAGTTACTCCCCCCTTTCTTTGTCTCAGTGAACTGAAGGTTTCATTTCTCCTGCATAAGTGCATAAGCTGCATTCATTTTAAAATCAGGCAAAGCAATCTCAGGCAGTTGTCTTTTCACTTTTGCCTGCTTCTCAGGCAGATTTTGTGCTCCATTGATTCTTCTGTTCTTGTATATTTTCCATATTTTCCATTTCTTTACAATTCTCCAGGAATTTACCCATCTGTTTCTTTACCAATTTTGCTAAAAGACCAAGTCCCTGCCTTACGGAGAGTATAGTAGCCATAAAATCTTTTAAATTATTCATCTCTTCCCTGTTATAATCTGTATAATCAGTTATAATCTGTTATAATCAGTATGATAGTAGAAATCAGAGAATAGGTTCAGAGTGCCAGGTTGAAAATGTCAGTATTGAATCTATCTTTACACAGTCTGACAGCTCTATTGTGACAGCAGATGATCTAGCTGGCAAGCTAGGTCACAGTGACCTTATCTACAAGCCGGTTCTAGCCGGCAGAGGACAGGTGAAAAAGACCTGCTGAGTCAGCATGACTGTGGACTGCCAGGATTCGCTGAAGGAACTATATATGGACTGTGCTGGCAATGCACAGGCCTCTCTTCGAGGAGACACATGCTGACGGAGCACTTTGGTCCTGTATTTGATGTATCTTTCTGCACTAGTGAGCACGTTGTATATATATTGTAAATACACTGCTTTAGCACTAGCCGTAGGTGTCTGGCTCACTTCTGTACTGGGGCTCACCATTGCACACATCACACCGCTCACTCTGCAAACACCAGCACCGACAGGGTTATGGGCCCAGCACGCTTCCGCTGCGCGGAGGAGCAACGTGAGTGTTGAGCTGACCAAGAGTTGTGAAGGAGCCAGAGGCGAGGAACGCCGTTGAAGGACAAAGCGTACCAGCTATCTCAATCCGAGAGCCAGAGGGAGGACGGCAGCCAGCTGTGTGGAGGAGTCGGTGTCATGGCTCAGCAGCAGCTTGCAGTGGCCATCGAGAAGCTTAATTCAGCCAACTACGCGGTGTGGAGCCTACGAATGGAACACTATCTCAAGCGTGAAAGGCAATGGCTGTTTGTAAGTAATCCCCCTGCCATGTTATCTCCTGACCAGACTGTGTTGGCCGAGAAGGTGCTGGCAAATATTGTGCTAGCAGTGGGAGATGACCAGTTGATATATGTGCGTGGGAAGGACACTGCCAAGGCTGCCTGGGACGCACTCAGTGGGGTATACGTTAGTACCACTGCAGGCTCCCTAATGGCCTTGACCAGGAAGATGTTCCGCACTTTAATGCCGGCTGGAGGGTGTGTGAGGCAACACATCAAGAAGCTGACAGACTGCTTCGTGGAGCTTGAAGCCCGGGGCAAAACTGTCGCTCCTGACGACAGAGTGTATATTTTGTTGTCTTCGTTGCCGCCAGAGTTTACACCACTAATTACCTCCCTGGAGACGGTTGATGTCGCTACTCTGACCATGGAGTATGTGTGTGCCCACCTGCATGATTTCCAGGAGAGGATTGCAGCTGTGAGCCATCCGGGAGTGTCGGCTGGTGAGCGTGTGGCTATCGGCTCGTCTGGGAAGGCATCCAAGCAGGAGCCGGCTTGTGCTGCTGGCAGACAACCAAAGGCTGAAGAGGAGCCGACTGCACTGTCGGTCAGGCGTTGCTTTGGTTGTGGCTCATCCTCGCACCTTTTGCGCGTTTGCCCAGAGAGCGTGGGCGGAGCGTGTTAAAGCAGCGTGGGCGGAGGCAGCGAGAGCAGAGGACCACCAGCAGATGTGAGGAAGAAGCCCGGCTGGTCACTTCTTCAGGAGAGAGTACCGGGTCTTTGTGGATATTAGACTCTGGTGCAACAAGCCATCTCTGCTGTGACAAGGAGCTGCTGAGAGATGTTGACATTCCTGAACTCACTCATGTGAGATTAGCCGACGGTGTGACTGCGGCTATTACATGTACTGGAAGTATAAACTTTCCTGTTTTGAATTGTACATTCCAGCATGTATTGTGTGTCCCCTCGTTAAGGTCTAATTTGCTAAGTGTCAGCATGCTAATTGATGATGGCTATCAGGTAATATTTGAGAGAACCTGTTGTAAGACCTTAGGAGGTGGGGGGAAGCTGCTTGCTACTGGTAAGAGAGATGGGAATGTGTATGTGGTCCAGAGTCATTGTGCCCAGGCTGCACAAGTGTCTAATGTGCCAGTGCACGGCCAATGCATCCATCTGTTCCATAGAAGACTTGGGCACTGTGGGTTTCACGCATTGAAAAAGACCCTACAGATGGTGCCAGATCTGAAGGTGAAGCCCTGCAGGTGTTACTTAGACTGCCAAATCTGTAAAAAGACCAAGAGCAGGGCTTGTGCAGTTGCTAGACAAAGCAACAGAGAAAGCAAGCGTGCTTTAGAGCTGATTCACCTCAATGTGATTGGCCCATTTCCAAAGAGTCTGTCGGGGAGGCAGTATTGCCTAGTGGCTACTGACGACTACACAAGGTATTCCTGGGTGTTTGCCATGAAGCACAAGTCCGAGGTATACAAATAGTTTGTTAAATGGGCCACAGCAGTTGAAAGGGAGTTGGACTTGCGTGTCAAAGCAGTTCAGAGTGACCGCGGGGGTGAGTTTCTTTCAAATGAGTTCAAACGTTGGCTGGAAAGCCAGGGCATTGCTCACAGATTAGCTAACCCGGCCACGCCCCAGGAGAATGGACTGGCCGAGCGGCATGGAGCTGTCTTGCTGAACTTGATGTAGAGCATGTCGGAGGATGCCAGATTGCCAATTGCTTATTGGGCCGAGGCCATGTACTCCGCAGTATATCTGTACAATAGAATTTGGAGCAAGGCTGTGCATGACATGCCTTACAGAAGGCTATATGGTAAAGTCCCTAACTTGCGTTTTCTAAAGGTCTTTGGGACGAAGGCATGGGTTAACATTCCCTCGGAGAATAAAAGGGAGGGAGCTGGCCGGGCAGTACGCCTAACTTTTCTGGGCTACAAGCCAGAAGCTAGGTGTTATCGCTTTTGCGATAAGAGGGCCAAGCTGACTTTCAGTAAAACAGCTAGGTTTAACGAGCACACCAGCTGGCATGAGTTACATGCTACTGAAAGAGAAACTGTATTGCTGCCAAGTACTGATAACAGTGCTGGAGTCCTGCCAAGGGTGATTAAGCAGGAACAACAATCTCCCGGCCAAGAGCTGGCAAGCAGACAGCCAGAAGAAGGTGAGCCCAATGCTGGCACAGAGCCTCAGGTGCCAAGTCAGGGAGTGGAACTTCCAAGTCAGGAGGAGGAACCTCTGAGCCAGGAGGTGGAGCCAGCCCAGGAGGTGGCAAGCAGACAGTCTGGAGAAGACGAGCCCAGTGCTAGTGCAGGGCCTTGAGTATCTGCCAGAGCCACAAAGGGTATCCCTCCTGTTAGGTATAAAGTGCCATATGTAACCCTAATAACTAAACCAGATCCACCAGGGTTTCAGGAAACGCTCAGGAAAAATGCTGAAGCGTGGAAGGTCTGGGTTGCAGAGTGTGAGGCACGTAACAAGGAGGCTGAAGCCAAACACCAGAGGGAACTGGCTGACCAGGACAGTGATGATGAGTTCCTGGGTTGGAAAGTGTAAATCTGTAAATGTCAAAGCACAAATGTATAAGTGTATGATCCTGCTGTCCAGGAAACAATGTGTAGGCATGTGTGTGTAACATTGCATAACATTGTGTATAATGTAAAGTTGTCAAGTGTGTATGAGAACTATGTACAATACTTAGGTTTACTGTGTACGATAGATTAGGAGGTGTGTCAGTATTGAATCTATCTTTACACAGTCTGACAGCTCTATTGTGACAGCAGATGATCTAGCTGGCAAGCTAGGTCACAGTGACCTTATCTACAAGCCGGTTCTAGCCGGCAGAGGACAGGTGAAAAGGACCTGCTGAGTCAGCATGACTGTGGACTGCCAGGATTCGCTGAAGGAACTATATATGGACTGTGCTGGCAATGCACAGGCCTCTCTTCGAGGAGACACATGCTGGCGGAGCACTTTGGTCCTGTATTTGATGTATCTTTCTGCACTAGTGAGCACGTTGTATATATATTGTAAATACACTGCTTTAGCACTAGCTGCAGGTGTCTGGCTCACTTCTGTACTGGGGCTCACCATTGCACACATCACACCGCTCACTCTGCAAACACCCGCACTGACAGAAAATCCAGCTTTTCTTATATAAAGTCACATTCCACCTTTATAATAATAATTTTTATTTCTATCCCACCCTCCCCGCCGGAGCAGGCTAAGGGCGGCTCACAACATAAAATACACATTACATCAATTATACTTATAAAAACATAGTTAAAACAATTACAAATTATTAAAATTAGCAAACAATAAGGCGTTAACAATAAAGCATTGTAAACAGGTTATCAGTAAGTTTCAAGGAATAAAAGCTTTGTATAGTATGTTTGATCAAGCTTTGTATAGTATGTTGATAGTCCAATTGTCACTTATTTAATTTTAAACCAGATCTATCCACAACTATATACTTGGTCCAATTCCTTTTACTTGAAATAAAGACAATTGTTATAAGCTTGTTCCTTTAATTTTAGAAGCCTCTCTTGTGTGTGTGTGTGGGGGGGAGTCTTTTAGCCTCCTCCCCCTCTTTTGAACAGTCAAATTTGTCTTATAATAGGACTTTAGTCGATAGGTTACATTCCAAAGTGAACTTACTTACAAGGTATAGTTCGTTAGTTGAAGTAGAAAGACTATTAGAAGAAAGTATTTTGTTACCGGTGGACACAGCTAGTGCCATACAAAATGGCAATTGTCGCAGTGAGGCTTCAGCATAGACAAAGAACCGGGCTTCGCCCACTGACGAAATCCCTGGGAATGTCATTTCCTATGCTGTCAGAGCTCCCCCTCCAGGGGTCTCCTCGGGTATCTGGGCTTCCCAGACCCCCTCAATCTGCTCAATTCGGGGAGTTCACAAGAGCTGCGATTACCCCTGCCTTGCTGAGCCGATGCCGGAACAGGAAGTCTAGCTGTTACTTTTCTACAGGGCCATGGATTAGAGTTGTCCACTGAGATGGTGACAAACAGTATGGACTGCCTGGCAATGTCTCGAGGCAGCAGGAGGAAGGTTGCAGGCCTAACATGCCTGAGAAATTATAGATGTTTATATACAAATGCTAGAAGTGTCAGAAAAAATCAGGGTATTGGAATAGTCTTAGGGGGAAATATAGACATTGTGGGCATTTCAGAAACTTGGTGGGATGAGGAGAATCAGTGTGACACAGTGATTCCTGTCGGAAGGATAGGGAGGGAAGAGTTGGAGGTGGGGTTGCTCTGTATGTCAGAGGAGGTATACAGTTCAGTAAGAAGGTCAGAGAATTAGATTCCCTTCTAGAAATGCTTTGGGTCAAAATAGTGGGCCCAAAAGGAAGTTTAACTATGGGAGTTTGTTATCGCCCACCGGATCAAAAGATAGAGGATGATTATAATAACAAATGCTAGAAGTGTCTGAGAAAAAATCAGGGAATTGGAATAGTCTTAGGGGGAAATATAGACATTGTGGGCATTTTAGAAACTTGGTGGGATGAGGAGAATCAGTGTGACACAGTGATTCCTGGATATAAATTATATCGGAAGGATAGGGAGGGAAGGGTTGGATAGATAGCGGTTAGACATAAAAACTGTGTCATAATACTTGATTTTAACTTCCCATATAGTGATTGGGTCAATATGTGTTCAAGTAGGGAGAAATAGATTGAGTTTCTAGATGCTCTCAACAACTGTGCTATGGAGCAGATGGTAAAAGAACCTATCAGGGAAGAGGTAATTTTGGACTTGGTTCTAAGTAATGCCCAAGACCTGGTGGGAGATGTAATAATAATAATAATAATAATAATAATAATAATAATAATAATAATAATAATAATAATAATAATAATAATAATAATAATAATAATAATAATAATAATAATAATAATAATAATAATAATAATCATGAACAATTAGTGTGGTACAGTCTTCATTTTCTTTTCCATAATGCCAGTCATGAATCTTGCAACTTGGAGGGTAATATGTCTATCTCTGTCAGACAGCAAGAAGACTAGTTTCTCCTGATTTGACTTACCAAAAAGAGAAGATAAAATACGATCCAGAAACCTATTCTGTCAATCTTAAAATCAGGACAATAAAATAGGGAGTGATAGAGGTCCTCAATGGATGTTAGGTCACAAGTACAAACTCTTTCCTGAAAAGGAATCTGCCTAAACCGGCCTTCATTGGCCAGTATTGGCAGTAAATCAAAGCGAGCCCTCGTGAAGGCTTTCCGGTGCTTAAAGTTCGTCAAATTTACAAAATATGGGGGAAGTAACAAAAGCGAAAAGGGCAGCTGGCTATAAATCAGAAGTTTTCAGTTCACCTATAATTCCCCTATCGGCTTGGATAGATTTGTCTATTAACCTTTGCTTAACCAAGGATTTAGCAATATCAAACCCAAGGGAGCCCAGGGAATCAACTGAAAACCCAAGCTTAGCCACTATTTCCAAAATAAAACTGCGCCACGATCTATCCTTCATTTCCCCATATGCCAAAATTAACAGTTCTGATGTCATATGGAAAATAATCTTCAGCCAGAAATTAATAGCCAATTAATAGCCAATTTATAGACTTACATGAGGGAGGGATATCTCCAGTCTAGTCATTGGCGAAGGTATTGAAGGAGGAACCGCAAGAAGCCTACATGTAAATTTATTCTGGGAGACTTCTAGAGAGTGGAGATTTCCAGAGGCCCATACTGGTGCTCCATAGAGCAGCTGCGGTAATAATTTTTTTTTTGTAAATTTCTACAGTTGGGCGTATAAGGCAGATACCTTTTCTTATCGCAATAGTCCCACTGCAGCTTTTTCAATATTATGCTTAGCATGGTCTATATGAGCGCCCCAGGAGCATGAAACATGCTGATGAAACATGACACCTACGTATTTAAACAAGGGAACCTGTTCGATTGGTTGATGTAAAAATGATTGCAACACTTTGGAACAGTGACTTTAAGTTATTGAGTTCACCATTTGTATAAATAGGGAGTTGCCCGAAAAGAACAACACAACCACTTTTAACTTTAAAAGGGGTAACTTCTCTGAGATGAGAAGGCATGTGAAGAGGAAACTGAAATAAAAGGTAAATAGGATCAAAACCCTTGGGGAAGCTTGGATACTATTTAAAACTACAGTCCTAGAAGCTCAGATAAAATATATACTGCAGATTAGGACAGGCACAAATAAGTATAGAAAAAGGCCTGCATGGTTAACAAACAATGGAAGCTGTAAAAGATAAGAAGGATTCCTTTAAGCAGCGGAAAGCTAGTCTGAGTGAGGTTAATAAAAGGGAACACAGGCTATGGCAAATAAAATGTGGGTTCAGGCAGGCAAAAAGGGACTATGTGGAGCATATTGCAAAAAACATAAAGACCAATAGTAAACATTTCTTCAAATGCATTAGAAGTAGGAAACTAACCATGGAGGCAGTGGGGGCCTTGGATGACCAAGGGGTAAAAGTATTATTTATTTATTTATTTACTTACTTACTTACTTACCTTTGATTTATATTCCGCCCATTCCAAATGGACTCAGAGCAGCTGGGATGACAGGGAAATAGCTTAGAAGTTGAATGCATTTTTTGCCTCCATATTCACTGTGGAAGATGAAAAGTGCTTGCCCACTCCAGAACCATTGATTTCTGGAGGGGTGTTGAAAGACCTGAATCAGATTGAAGTGACGAGAGAGGAGGTCCTACAACTGATAGACAATTTAAAAACTGATAAGTCACCAGGTCCAGATGACATACATACAAGTGTTCTGAAAGAACATAAATGTGAACTTGTGGCTCTCCTGACAAAATATGTAATTGTTAATTAAAATCTGCCTTCTTTCCTGAGGACTGGAAGATAGCTAATGTCACTCCCATCTATAAAAAGGGTTCCAGAGGAGATCCGGGAAATTACAGGCCAGTCCGTCTGACTTCAATACCAGGAATGTTGGTGGAAACTGTTATTAAAGAGAGAATTAGTAGATGAAGATATTGGATTTATATCCCGCCCTCGACTCCGAAGAGTCTCAGAGTGGCTCACAATCTCCTTTACCTTCCTCCCCCACAAGAGACACCCTGTGAGGTGGGGCTGTTTCAAAGACAACCTCTGTCAGAGCTATGGCTGATCCAAGGCCATGCTAGCAGGTGCAAGCGGAGGCGTGGGGAATCAAACCCGGTTCTCCCAGATAAGAGTCCGCACACTTAACCACTACACCAAACTGGCTCTCCCCACATCGATGAACAAAAGCTAATGAGGAAGACTCAGCATGGGTTCTGTAAGGGAAGATCTTGTCTCACTAACCTGTTAGAGTTCTTTGAGGGGGTGAACAAACATGTGGACAAAGGGGACTCAATAGATGTTGTTTACCTTGACTTCCAGAAAGCTTTTGATAAAGGTTCTCATCAAAGGCTCCTTAGTAAGCTCAACAGTCATGGGGTAAAAGGACAAGTTCAAAAAGTGACTAATAGGAAACAGTGAGTATAAATGGGCAATTTTTTCAGTGGAGGATGGTAAGCAGTGGAGTTCCACAGGGCTCAGTACTGGGTCTGATGCTTTTTAACTTGTTCATTAAGGATTTGGAGTTGGGAATAAGCAGTGAAGTGGCTAAGTTTGCAGATAACACTAAATTGCTCAGGGTGGTGAGAATCAGAGAGGATTGTGAGGCACTCTAAAGGGATCTGTCAAAGATGGATGAGTGGGTGTCAGCACGACAAATGAGGTTCAACAAGTGCAAACTAATGCACATCAGGCCCCAAAATCCTAAGTATAAATACATGTTGATGGGGTTCAAACTGGCAGAGACTGACCAAGAGAGAGATCTTGGAGTTGTAGTAGACAACTCACTGAAAATGTCAAGACAGTGTGTGACTGCAATTTTTTTTTAAAGGCCAATGCTATGCTGGGGATTATTAGGAAGGGAATTGAAAACAAATTAGCCAGTATCATAATGCCCCTATATAGATCAATGGTGCAGCCTCACTTGGATTACTGTGTACAATTCTGGTCGCCACACCTCAAAAAAAATATTATAGCATTGGCAAAAGTGCAGAAAAAGGCAACTAGAATGATTAAAAGGCTGGAACACTTTCCATATGAAGAAAGGTTAAAGCACTTGGGGCTCTTTAGCTTGGAGAAACGGCAACTAAGGGGTGACATGATAGAAGTTTTCAATATTATGCATGGGATAGAGAAGGTAAAGAAAAAAGTACTTTTTTCCCTTTCTCATAATACAAGAACTTGTGGAGACTTAATGAAATTGCCGAGCAGTCAGTTTATAATGGATAAAAGGAAGTACTTCTTCACCCAAAGGTTGATTAACACATGGAATTCACTGCCACAGGAGGTGGTGGCAGCTACATGCATAGATGGCTTCAGGAGGGGATTGGATACACATATGGAGCAGAGATTTATCAGGTACAATTAACCACATGGTATAGATGGAACTCTCTGTCTGGGGCAGTGATGCTCTATATTCTTGGTGCTTGGGGGGGAGGGGCAACAGTGGGAGGACTTCTAGTGTCTTGGCCCCACTGGTTTGCCTCCAGTATAAATCTTCATTCAAAACTGGAAGAAAGAATTGATTTTAGCTCCTCTGTAATTTTAGCTTGGATGCTGTCTATAACGATGGGTGTGGTTATGATTGCCATATCTACTAGTACAGGACTCTAATCAGAAACTCTAAACCAAGCACTTCTCTCTATGGTTGACAGTCAGAGAATGAAACTGTAGGCAATTCAAGACAAGACACAAATGCCACAGACACAACTTTCTTTCTTTTCTTTTTCTTTTCTTTTGGAGCTGGGGGATTTTAGGATATCAAACTAATAACTCTGCCTGCTATATAATAGTTTAAGAACATAAGAGAAGCCATGTTAGATCAGGCCAATGGCCCATCCAGTCCAACATTCTGTGTCACACAGCGGCCAAATATATATATTTATATATATATATATATATATATATATATATATATATATATATATATATATATATATATATATATATATACACACACATACACACTGTGGCTAATAGCCACTGATGGACCTCTGCTCCATATTTTTATCTAACCCCCTCTTGAAGGTGGCCATGCTTGTGGCCGCCACCACCTCCTGTGGCAGTGAATTCCACATGTTAATCACCCTTTGGGTGAAGAAGTACTTCCTTTTATCGGTTTTAACCTGTCTGCTCAGCAATTTCATCGAATGCAATATAGTTTGCTATATTCTGTTCTTTAAGTCTGGCTGCTAGGCCTCCCACTATAAAATTTAAAAATTGGTGACATTGATTGCATTGCTATGTCACTTCTAGGAAAAACCTGGAAGTAACATACAGTAGTTCTAATAGCCAGAGAGACTATAAAGTTTCCTGAAATTCCTAGCAATACCCTAGGTCACTTTAGGTTTTCCCTTGAAGTGATATGCAGTCAATCTCTAGCATCATTCCAGGAAAAGCAAATAGAATTCCTTCATACATCATGCCACTGAGGCAAGTTCTAAATAAATAAATTATTTAGGTGGGATTTTTGGACCCCTACCATTGACCACGATCATAGTGATGGACGTTTTTAAAAGAGCAGTGATGATAGCTGGAAACTCAGTGAGATTATCCCAAGGTTAGAACTGATCTAGATGCTATATTTAACACAATTGTCTGCATTCTCATGTTGAATTTTTCACCCCTGGCTACAGAAGTGTTCATAAGGAAACTCTGAAGTTTTGTCCAGATAAGACTCCTTAAAAATATAAGCAGAAGAAGCTTTATTAATAGATCAGGTAGTTACCATTATCAGCATGCATTCGCAGGACTGCGTCTTGGCAGACTAAGGAACAAACAAAAGTTACAGGTAAAATATAATCTACCACTAATGGCTCAGCGCCTTTTTCCGCCTAACCCACTCCCACATAGAGTGTCTTGATGGCACTCTCTGCCAAGGCCACATTCCAATGGTTCACACACCTCCAGTTGGTATCAGTCTTCGTTTCCAGGAAGACTAGATTAGGCCAGGCTCCCTCCTGCAGATGGATCTCCTACTTCCCAAAAGCAACCACACAATGCTAATTAAAATGCCTATAATACAAGGTTTTATAAATGACAGTAAATGATGATACAACCATCTAGTGCTTAACACTCTAGACCAGGGGTGTCAAATAGGCAGTTTGGGGGCTGAATCAGGCCCCCTGAGGGCTCCTATCAGGCCCCTGAGCAACTGGCTGTCATCTGCTTCCTTTTCCCTCTCCCTTGCTTCCTTCTGCACAACAGCTTGCTTTGCCAGGCTTCCTCAATTGCACAGAAGCTACAGAGCAAAACCTCTATTTTCTCCATTGGCTGAGGCTCCTCCCTTGGGCTTGCTTTGCCAGTCTCTCTCAATCCCACAGCAGAACTACTGAGCCAAGCCTCTCTTCCTTTTATTGACTGAGGCTGCTCTCCCTCGTAGTCCCCTGGGGAAGGAAGGAAAGAACCAGAGCCTCCTTTGCTCAGTTCCTTGGATCCCCTTGGAGAAATACAAAGAAAGCACCTTTAAGACCAATGAGTGCTAACGTTTTAAGTTTTTAAAAATATGTATATTTGTGTTTGTCTGTGTTCTTTATAAAATTTATATCTCTGTTACCTAATCTTAAATAAATACACACATGGCCCGGCCCCTCAAGGTCGCATTTGTGTCAGATCCGGCCCTCATAACAAATGAGTTTGACACCCCTGCTCTAGACTATATTAGGATAAAAAAGGTGAATGCAATTGGTAAATATGAATATTGGTGTTACAATAAGCAAAAACAATACTATTGAGAAAACCAATATAGTTCAAATTGCAACCACAGTGAGACATGCCCTTGCTAGGGTCTTGTGTCTGACAGTCACAACAACTAAGCAAATCACGCACATCTTGTCAGCTAGCAAGCCAAGGACAGCACAGCAGCATGTCCAGTGAGTCCCTGTGGGACAAATAAACCTCCTGACATGACGACTTGTTTGAGACTGCAGACTTAAAAAGGGGTGTGAGGTACTTGGTAGAACTTAATGTGTAGCTGGTGTGCAGTGTTCGTATGGTGGAGCAGAATTTCTACATGTTTCACAGAAATGTTTAACTACATGATCGACCTGACTTATGTGGGGAGTTCCAGTAGATGGTACAGCCAAAGATGGGGGGAATTGACCACATCTATGCAATGCATTTGTCCCATAGAATTCTCCCCATGTTTATTCCAATGCTGCATTAACCAGCAAATGGGATTTGTCTCTTGGAAAGAGAAGCTACTTGCCAGACAAGTTTCTCTGTATGATTTCGGAAATTGATCCCCATAGGAAGCCAAAGTATTCACGTCTATCATATGCATTTATATGCTGATCAGTGGAGAGTGAGATTAGAGTATAAACACAGCATTGTGCCCTTCAAGAGACCTTTTTAAAATATTTCTGAAAATGAGACTCTTTTTTTTTTGTGCTTGCTATCTGGGCTATCAATGAATTGAGGGACAGCTTTCAAAGGAAGATCATAGGCTTTTTGGCACTGGTGAGGCTGGTTACTCCTTGAGTTGCATCTACATATTGTCCCTTTTAGTTAACAGAAGCAGCTGCATATTAGATGACTTTCCTCTTTAAATTGCTAAGTAGTGCTAGTTCAATTCCCCCTACCACCATTGGTGAGTCGCCAGTAGGCTCCGGGGAGAAGTGTTATCTCCCTTGGCCCAGAAAATTGATATTGAACATGGAAGTGGAGGAGGGGGGATCTCACAAACTGATAGCAATTAGCTAAAAAGGATTTGTGATTCCATGATTCATCACACTAGGGGAATCAAAGTCATTTCCAGGCACTGTTTCCACAGTCTCCATGTCCTGCTCCAAAGATATACCTCTGTTTATCTTCATACCACAGTGTGACATTTCCTTTCTCAAGAGCCTGTTTTCTTGGAAAGAGCAGTAGAATACTGCTGCACAAGCTGCCTTTGATTATCCCTGGACACAATGGTTTTAATAGCAGGCTGTTAAGAGTGTGCTCAGGATGGGAACTGGGACTGGCTATTTGCATAGCTGAATGGCCACGACAAGTGCAGTGCTCCTGGGCAGACAGGACCGTCTCTCCTGCAGCAGATTAAAGTAGAGTTCCTTGTTTGGATCCTTTCTTAAATATTTAAGGATAAATAGAAATTACATACCTTCTTTCATGCTCTTTTGTGAACTGGGGATAATTTGGACAGTGCCTTTGATTTTCTTTCCTGGTATTTTTGGCATTTTTCTTTGTAGGGCTGCCAAGCCGCTGGTCTGAGAGGCGGTTCCCCCGCCCGGGAGATTCCCAACATTGTTGGTGCAGTACCATAGAGTTTTTCCTTCCAACATGGCTAGAGCGTCCAGGAAAACCATGGAGTTTTCCCAGAAATGCCTAGAGCAGCCACGAGTGCCGTCGCTTTCGAGTGACGACATTGCGTCGCATGGGTGCTTTGTGTGCACGCAAAAGTCCCCCACCGGAGAGTGGAGGGGACTTGGCAACCCTGAGTATTGGACTGGATGGGCCATTGGCCTGATCCAACATGGCTTCTCTTATGTTCTTATATCCACAGGATGCAATCCTATCTCCCATGCTTTCCCAATTTCTATGTAAAGATCTTAGGACAGATTATTCATAGATTTAGTTACCACTGATATACCAATGATAGCCAGCTTTATAAATCCTTATTCATACATACTGGTGGTGAAGTTGAGGTTTTGAATGCTGCCTGGCTGCTGTGGTTAAATGGCTAAGAGCAGGGCTTTTTTTGTAGCAGGAACTACTTTGCATATTAGGCCACCTAATGTAGCCAATCCTCCAAGAGCTTTCAAGGCTCTTAGTACAGAATCTACTGTATGCTCTAGAACAGGGGTGTGGCCCGCGGTCCAAGCCAGGGTTTCAGTCAGGCCCGTAGGGCTTTCTTCTACCCCTCCCCCCTCCTGTCCTCACCCTGCAAAGCTCCAATGCTGCCCACGATATTCCCAGCTCCTTCTGCCTTCTCTTTGCAGAGGCGAAAGCAGGAGCGAAGTTGCAAAGAAAATGTGGAATTGATTTCCTATTCAGTCCCATTAGCAGAGCAGACTGGAATGATAAATCTACTCCACATGTTCCTTGCAACTTTGTTTCAGTGGAGAGGTTTAACTTCCCAACATTCCTATGGCCAATTGAAGCTTCCTGGAGTTGTGTGCTTGCAAATCAAGCATCCATGCCCAGAGTCAGCTTTGTCTCTTCTCAGTGGAGTGAGAACTAGTGCCTAGAGTCAACGAAAGGGGGATTATTACGCAGGAGAGCCATTGCTACTCTGAGGAGACCCGGAGGGGGGGGGGCTTGCAATGCCTTCCCATTTCATGTTTTCCCAGGCTGAGAGCATTTTAATTTTTTTTTTTTTTTAGTTTTCTGCTGTGTGATCCTTGTGCTTTTCCTTGATGTTTTATTTTTAAAATTGCTTTGTAAAATCCCATTATTCTCCTACCTTTCCATTTTAACAAATTATTTCAAGAGTTTTAAGCATGTTTGTATTTCAGGTTAAAAATAATATATTTGTGTTTGCTTGTGTCCTTTATAAAGTCTATATCTCCTCTATCTGGCATTACATTTTAGGGTATGCATGGTTTGGTCCCACAAAGTCCCATTTCCGTCAAATCCGGCCCTCTTAACAAATTAGTTTGACATTCCTGGAGGATTGGCTACATCAGGGGTGTGTGGCAAAGGGGTTCCTGCTAAAAAAAAAAAAAAAAGCCCTGGCTAAGAGAGAATAAATTGAAATTAAAGAATGAAAGACAGAGACAATTCTAGCTGAGAAATGTGCTTCCCACATTTGATGAGGTTCAGCTGATCGTCACTGCTTCAGTTAAGGGTCTAGGCGTTATGCTGGATTCAGCATCTTTGCTATAGTAAGCAAATGCAGCTGTAAAAAACTGGTTTCTTCCAACTAGGTTTAGCCTGAAAGAGGGCCCCCTGCCTTGATACAGTCAATTTGGCCAGATGGATTTCTGTAATGCACTCTACATATGCCTCCCCTTGAAGTCAACTGGGAGACTCCAGTTGATGCAGAATGCAGCAGCAGCTCTTGCTCTGTTATTATTGGGCATGTGTATTCCTCCCTTTCTTCAGTGACTCCAGTGGCTTCCCATCTGATACCAGGACCAATTTAAGTTATTCCCCTATGCGCCACCATGACAGCTTTGCTCATCTGAGCAGGGCCTTCTGCAGGGGCCACCCTCTCCTCCACTAGCGGATAGGAGCTAATGCCTGCACATGTGCTTCCTGTTATGGTCCCTACGTCAAGGAATGGCCTGCCTAGTGAGGTTGAGAAGGTTCTTCCTCTGCTGGATATTTGCAAATTATGCTAAATTAAACTGTTCTGTCAGGTTGTTGTTTTTTAACACAGGCAACAGGGCTGCACTATAACAAAATTGTTCAGAATAATGCCTGGGTAAAAGGGTTATGGATGGTCGATTATACCATTGCATACAGTTTGCACTGCCTGTTGTTGTAAGTAGCATCCTACTATGTAATTTTTCTGTTGCTTAAGGTATCATTTCAATATGTATGCTTTGTTTCAGCTCTATTCAGATTTCTGCTTGGTTCCAGATTTCTGCAGTCCAAATCCTGTTGCACTGTTCATTGGAACTCCCATCATATTAATTGTATATTGACTCATGTTGTGTAATCCACCCTTAGTCCAAGTGAGAAAGGCATACTGCAAACAGATGCAGCTCCTCTTCCCTTTTTGTTGCCCCTCATAACATGGTGCTCTGGCCCTAGGCCTAGAGGCTGGGCTGGCCCTGACACAGACACATGGCTTCAATGTGTATTTAGCTGAGGACTCAGTGTATCTTTACCATGCAGCCTAAGTGCAAAGCTTTAAAAGCAGGCTGGGAAGTAAGGAGGGAGAAGAAGAAGAAGAAGAAGAAGAAGAAGAAGAAGAAGAAGAAGAAGAAGAAGAAGAAGAAGAAGAAGAAGAAGAAGAAGAAGAAGAAGAAGAAGAAGAAGAAGATGATGATGATATTGGATTTATATCCTGCCCTATACTCTGAATCTCAGAGTCTCAGAGCAGCTCACAATCTCCTTTACCTTCCTCCACCCACAACAGACACTCTGTGAGGTGAGTGGAGCTGAGAGAGCTTTTACAGCAGCTGCCCTTTCAAGGAAAACTCCTGCGAGAGCTATGGCTGACCCAAGGCCATTCCAGCAGCTGCAGGTGGAGGAGTGGGGAATCAAACCCAGGTCTCCCAGATAAGAGTCCGCACACTTAACTACTACACTGAACTCTCAGGAGAGGCACACTGGCCTTCTAATTTACCAGAAAATTTCCAGGTGGGAACTTTTCTGGAGGGTCACTAGCGACCATGTGGCCCCTGCAGTACTGGTAGTGCAGCAGAGATGACTCAGCTTAGACCTGGCTATGCTTATTGTCATCACCATCATCAACATGGCTCAAGTCTCCAGCCTTTGTGGCACTGCCAAAGCAGCAGGGTCTCCTTGGCTAAGTTTGATCCGTGATTGTTTCAATGCCTCAGGATACATAAAAGAGAAATGTTCATTTAATAAAATCCAAAAAAGACAGGTGTCTCCCTTGTGCTGTTTCTATATACCATTCCTCGGGGTTTCTCCCCTAGATGAAAGGTTGGGGGGTTCTTCAAACTGTTTGCTATCTCCCTCTCCCCCACCCCCCCGCCCTTGAAGACCTTACCCTTTCTCCTGAAACCAAGCAAGCAGTTTGGGAGAAGCAAATAATCAACAGACTAATCCAGTCACAGCACTGTCAAATTCACACTTTTCACCTTTCTGCCCTAAATGCTTTCATTATCACAAGTGTTTTTGTTGCCAAAAAGACCCACACAGTTCACAAAGGACAACACACAATACATGTTTTTCATCTTCCTGTGGTCGGTTGATGCATGTCAAGATGGAAGAAATAAATAAATTATGAAATGTATTTTGTGAACCAAAGACACCAATTTTTGAGCAAATAAATGGGTGACCTATTGTGGTTTGTTCCAAGTTTTACAGACAGCAATTAGAAAAGAGTAAGAGTACAGTAGCACCTAAGGACTAAAAAATTGTGGTAAGGTGAGCTTTTGTGAGTCACTGCTCACTCTTCGGATACCAGATATGAAGAAATAAGCAGTGATTCCTGAAGGCTCATACCCTAACACATTTTTTAAAGTCTTTTAAGGTGAGACTTTACTCTTTTCTATTGCTACGGACAGACTAACATGGCTATTTATCCCGATCTACCTTCATGGAAGACATCCATTGTACTATGTTTCACACTAGTAATTTTTGTATCTGGTATAATTTCCAAAAATGAGTCCAACAATAATATTGCAACATTGCAAAAATTCCTGAATTTCTTCTGTGTTTTCATTGTTTGGAAAGTCATATTACTATATTACAAGACAAATATGAGAACTAATTTTAGTGCTTTGTTGTGAATGAAAACATGACTCTTCCTGCCCTGAAATGCTTTCATTATTGCAAGTGTTTTTGTTGCAAAATCCATTGCAACCAGCAGTCAGCTGTAACTGTTAATGGAAAGTGCAGGGTTCATCTGTGAAGGCTGCAGAAAAGACTGAAAGTGGGCAGTCCAGTCATAGGGCTGGATGCCACTTAAAGTGGGTGCCACATGAGTATAATTGTTGTACATGAGGAGTGCTGCCAGCTCAGAGTTTCTGCTCAGAACTACCAGTGCAATTCTAAGCAGTTGCACCCTTCTAAGTCCACTGATGTCTACCTGAGGTTATAGGGAACAATGTAATCATTAGTAGAAAATGCACAGAATCTCCAAATCTGAGTGATCATTTTTGGTGAAAAGACAAGTTAACTCTTCTGGCTTCACATTGTCCCTGTCAAGCCCATCTCTCTGCATTCACTCTCTTCTATTTCTGCCCTCCTTCCTCCTGCTGCCCAATAAAATGAAGTACCAAGATCACTTTTACATAACATAAATAATTATGTTCTGACTAGAAATAATGCCTGTTGTGAGGAGAAATATAATGGGCACTGGAAATCTGCTGTGGGTGAGTGTCCTGGCCTTGTGGTGGGGGGGGGGGAGGGAAGGGAAAGATAGAGGGAGGTAAGGTATGTTAAGAAGGCAGCTGTTGGGAAGGGAAATTACGAAAATAGGGAAATGTGGGGTAGGTTATCAGGGAAGGGAAATAGATTGAGAAAGAAGGGTTGGGGCAAAAGAGATGGGGGTCGATTGCTTTCCATCTGCTTCCCCTTTTCTGCAGCCTTGACCTAGGAAAAGTGCAATTTTCTCTGCAGTAGGGACCAAAGCAGCTTACATCATTCTCTTCTCCCCCTTTTGATCTGCATAACAACCCTGTGACGTCAGCAAATATTGAAACCATGGAGGTGCGGTAAGTGAAAAAATAGCAAACACTCTCTGTTTACAAGGTGATACAGTATAATTAAACAGTCTTCTTCAATTTCCAAATAGGTTTTAGATACAATACAATACGCGGTTGAAAGACCATCCGGTGCACGACATAGCTACTGTCCACAAATCATAATAATTTTTAATAAATTCAAATGATAAAACGTGGGTGGCCAATGGTAGCTCTCCAGATGTTTTTTGCCTAGAACTCCCATCAGCTCCAGCCAGCATGGCTGATGGCTGGGGCTGATGGGAGTTGTAGGCAAAAAAATCTGGAGAGCTACCGTTGGCCACCCCTGCGATAAAAGAACCTGTCCAATTTTGTTTCAGATAGACTATCCTTCTTCAAGGGACCATCTTGTCATGTCCATGGGTTCAGTAGACTTGAAGTGCCAAAATCTCCTGGCATCCTGTGATTTTTTTTTTGTTTTTTGTTTGTTTTTTTATGGAACGCCTCTGCCAATTTCTGTCCATCAGCAATTTGGGGTTTTTTTCCCCATACATTCTTAGTGGCCATGCACATACGGATGCAGCTTCACTTGTGTCCTTCTACTTCCAGATGGTGAGGAGGAGACTGGTGTTTGGCTCAAAAATTTGCTACCACTTTGTAAGTGGTAGCTTTTTGAGCCGCACTGCAGAGGCCAGAGGATGGGGTGAGTCAGGATGAGGACAAGAGGCAGATGTTTGTGTGGGGGAGGATTTCTCTGGTCATCCCTGAGTTGGCCCAAAGTACTGGTCTGTAATCACCCTACAAGTGGTACTGCAAAGGCTCCAAAAGTGAGCATTGAAGTGTTCTTTTATTCCACCTCTGTACAGTATTTGGAGCATTTTATTGATGCAAAAGAACTCCACCCTGTCAGTGATAAGGTGGGGGTTATTTTAGAAGCCCCAACACCAACATCTGTTTCAGAGCTAAAAGCCTATCTAGGCCTTTTGAATTATTATCATAAGTTTTTGCCCAGCTTCTCTACAGTATTGGCCCCTTTGTATGAGCTGTTGAAGAAATATATTCCATGGACATCTGGACACTGTACTTTTGTTGATACAGCCCAAAATCACATTGGCCTTTTTAGCTACCACATACACTGCTGACTCATGTTCAGTGTATGGCCTACTAAGACCCCTAAATCCTTTTTGCACATACTACTGCCAAGATAAATCTTCCCCATCCTATAATTATGCGGTTGATTTTTTCCTACCTAAACACAGAACTTTACATTTATTCCTGTTTAAATTAATTCTATTAGTTTAGCCCAATTTTCCAGCCTGTCAAGATAATCCTGTATCCTGACTTTGTCTTCTACAGTATTTGCTACCCCTCCCAATTTAGTATCATCTGCAAATTTAATAAGCAGTTCCTCTATTCTTTCATCCAAATCATCTATAAACATACCCCAGCACAGGTTCTTATATTGTACCTTTAACAACTGTTGTAAGAGGGGGAGCTTGGTGGGAATGTCGGCTTTGAGTGGGATGCTGTTATCTAGTCTCCTAGGAGATAGACTGAGGCAGTACCACCAGATGCTACTACCTGCTCATAATTAACCTTGGAGTAGATGTAAATAATGTAAGGTTTGCACTAACATCTTGCCATCTATCCATAAGAACAAAGGAAGAGTCCTGGTTGATCAGACCAGCTGTCCATCTAGTCCAGTATTCTGGCTCACACAGTGACCAAACAGTTCCTTTGGAGATCCAACAATGGGACACACAATCTTTTTAAAAGTGTTAAGCTCATGAAATACAAGGCGCACAAATGCAACTGATCTAGGCATCTATAAATACTCATTTAATTTCATTTGTGTCAGTTCTGGCAAGGAAGACCTTGCCAAGTGCTTGCTACTGATCTTTCAATAAAAGCTTCTTTTGCATTTATCAGAGAAGCCTCCCTGGCTGATACTGAGCAAAACCTCACACACAGGCAGACAGACACACAGAGCTTCTGCTTCCTTCTCCAGGGCTGCTCCTCTTCTTTTGGAGAGGAAGGGAGGGGGAGGGAAGAGAGTCCTATGGCAGGCTTATTTTATTTTATTTTTATTTATTACTTTAGTTTTCTATCCTGCCCTCTCCACAAGTAGATTCAGGGCGGCTAACAGTCAGTTCAAAAACAATTTATGATTATAATTTAAAACAATAAAATAGCAATTAAAATACATTTCATGGTGCTGCTCAAAACTACAATATAGGTGGGTTCATAGCTTTCTTTCTTCTAACAGTGATCTTGTAGTGATTGTAATACCTCATGAGTGATATTGCTCAGCAGTGTAGGGTGGCAGTCATCTCCCATTTAAGTGTTAAAGGCCTGTTTAAATAGTTTAGTTTAAGACCAATGATGTTTTATTTCCAGTATAAGATTTTGTGTGCAGGCACACTTCTTCTTGGGAGAGAGGGAGGGTGGACAAATTCTTCTGACAAGCACAATGTACACTGAGGAAATTATTTTGACTTATTCTGAAATGTTATGTGTGTGTGTTAAGATTGGATTTCTTTGTTTCTATCTGGATTTATTTTCTTTCAAAAGAGACCCTGGTTAGGAATTAAAACACTTGGATTTGTCCTTAAATCATGGAGATGCCAAATGATAATAGCACACATTGGTAATGAGACAAGAGAACTAGCTCTCAGTTCAATCCAGGAGGATGCATTGACTTGAGCTTCATTGTCAACTGCACTTCAGACGTCTGCTTCTAATCTCCCTTTGAAATTCCTATGTATGAACACAGCTACTCTTAGGTCAGCAACTGAATGTTGTGGTTTCTAATGCCAGATTTACGTCCATTTATTCTTTGCATCCTCCTGGACTAAATCTTTCTGAATGGAATTGAGACCTAGGTTTCCTGTCTGATTAACAACACTGGTATCTCCACACCTACTACACCTCTGCATATCACACCTAATCCAATCAAACCTACAATTGTCATTCATGTGCTATTGCCATTTGACATCTGAAATCAGCTATACAAAGTTTATATCTCTGGTACCCCATGTTACATTTTATGGCAAAGTGACATGTCAGATCTGGTCCCATAACAAAAGAGTTTGACATCCCTAAATTAAGTAGGTTTTCCTCATATTGAACAAAATCTACCCTCCTGTAACTTAAACTTGTTATATTCTTGTCCTATGGAGTAGCAGAAAATGAATTTTTGCCCACTTCCATGTGACTGTTCTTCAGATATCTGAAAAGCATAATCATGTCTCCCTTCAGTCTTCTTTTGTCCAGGTGAAACATTGTGAGTTCTTTCAATCTTTTGTTGAACTTATCCTTCATCCCTGCAGAGCACTCAGATTCCAGGAAATACAAATAAACGAAGACTGTGAATGCTGGCTAACACTTTTAGAAAAACCTTTTAAAGAGTCATATAAATCTTTTGTACACGTTATAAAGAAGTACAACTTCATAATATTACAAAGAAAACTCCATCCAATGAGCACCCAGATATAGGCTCATTTTGTCAAAAGTCTTCCTCAGGAGTAATCCTATTTTCTTCAAAGTTATCAGCCTCTTGTTACAATTCAGTGTTGATATTGGGAGCAGGGCAGACCTTAACCTCTTCTCTAACCAGATACAAAAGCCTTCTGAATTTGGCTGGCAAAATGCTTTCTGCAGCCTCCTTATTTTCTTCAAAAATTATCATCCTGGAATAAACCATGGTAATTACAGTGAAATACAACACAAAGCTGAAAAGAAGTAAACAATTTTCCAAATATGTTATTGATTATTATTAAGAATTTACCTCTCAATCTTAAGTGTTTGTATTTATATTAGGGACAAGCCAGTCTTGAACTTTTTCTCTAACCAGATGCAAAAGCCTTGTGAATTTTGATGGCAAAAAGCTTTCTATGTTAGGTTTATATAATTCTAGCACTTTGCACTTTGTGATGTCGGCACATGCACAGCCAACACTACCAGTTCTAGCTGCTTCCCCAAAAATACTTGTTTAAATTAAGTCTTTGTGGGTTTGTAATAGAGATACTATAATTTGTATTTTAGTTCTTGTTAATACTCTCAGTGAAGTAGATCTATGTATACATATATAGCATTTTAACTCAAACTTAAGGAAATTTAGGAAAACAGAGAATGTTCATTATTCTATATTTTTTGGAGTAGGAAGTTGAGTCAGCATATTTACATACAAAGCTGATAATATTCTCCTCCCTCCCCCCCAAAAAACCCCCTCAACTGGAATTATTTTCAAATTTCTTATTGCATTAATGGGGGGGGGGGAGTTACAGACTCTAATTTACATATAGTTGCAACAAAGTAAGTTTAATTGAGATAAGTTAACAGTATAAGGAGGGAAGAGCATAAATAAATTGCACATATATATGCAATTAACTGTTTTTGTATTATAGCACTGTAATTTCCATTCTCCTAATCAAATCATAAAATCATAGAGTTGGAAGGGGCCTCTAGGGTCATCTAGTCCAACCCCCTGAACAATGCAGAAAACATCTCCCCCTAAATTCACAGAATCTTCATTGCTGTCAGATGGCCATCTAGCCTCTGTTTAAAAATCTCCAAGGAAGGCGAGCCTACCACCTCCCGAGAAAGCCTGTTCCACTGAGAAATTGCTCTAACGGTCAGGAAGTTCTTTCTAATGTTGAGCTGGAAACTCTTTTGATTTAATTTCAACCCATTTGTTCTGGTCCTACCTTCCAGGGCCACAGAAAACAATTCCACACCATCCTCTAGATGACAGCCCTTCAAGTACTTGATGGTGATCATATCACCTCTCAGCCACCTCCTCTCCAGACTAAATAAAATATATATCTAATTTATTTAAATTATAATTGGTATCTCTAATTTATTAAGTAACCAAGAATACATTAGTTGGTCTTTTTGGTGTTTATAAGCTATTTTGTACAACTGTATTTCAGCCATATAAATTAATTCCTATTTACTGGTCCTAGAAGGTTTAAGCTTATTGAATATGAAAAATGATCAGGGGAGGTATTTGTGAATTTCCTGCATTGTGCAGGGGGTTGGGCTAGATGACCCTGGAAGTCCCTTCCAATTCTATGATGAATAAATTTAAAATTTTCTCTCTAAATGCAAGAGGGCTTAATAAAATTATTAAACGAAAAAGAGCTTTATCTACTGTATTGAAGCTTCACCCTGATATACTTCTATTACAGGAAACACATCTACAAAAAATCTACCCAAAAAGTTTTAAATTCATTAAAATTCTAATACCAGTTTCTGGCTCCAGGTTCTTCCAAGGCAAGAGGGGTTGCAAACCTCATTGCACAAAATGCACACTTTACTTTCCAACCTAAAATGTGTGACTCATGAGGTAGGTTTTTATTTATCAAGAGACTTTTAGGTCAAAACCAAACAACTATAGCTATAGTTTACACACCCAATGAAAACTAAATTGCTTTTGTACAAGAGGTTTTGACTAAATTAACCTCTTTTGCAACAGGAGACATAATATTAGGAGGGGATTTTATTATAATTATTGATAACGGATAGATCACAACACAATCTGAAGACTAAAAGAGCTAATAATAGTTTCAGTAAAATGACAGAACTTTTACAGCAAACCCAAATTATAGATATATAGAGGCAATCTCATCCCACAACCAAAGATTTCACGTATTATTCAGCAAGGCAGGTATACACACGCATTGACTATATCTTAATTTCACCTTCATTGCAAAGGGAAGTAAAACCGGTGGCTGACTTTTGGCCATTTAAAAATGGCGATCAGAATGCTGAGGCTTGGGAAGAGCGGGATCAGGAAGCAGCTGCCTTTGCTGGCATTCCCAATCTACCGCTCCAATTCCCCTGCCTTCTGTGACCCTCCCTGGGTCACAGAATCGGGTCTACCTTAGAGGGGCGACCCCTCAATGGACCAATTTGAAGGCGGCTCGGGACACGACGGTCTGAACCGCTTTCAATGGCAAGCCGCCGAAGCCTTTCTCAATAAGAATTTGTTTAAAGGCTGGTTTAATTTTTTTTACTTTGAAATTCTGCTTTTGTGAATACACAGTTAATCAAGAGTGATCTGAATAGTATGATAGCCCAATATCTGTGGATAGAACCCATATATGCCCAGGAGGTCATTATGTTCAGCCTCCCAACATCTGTTGGCCATCCCTTGCCCAAGAGATGCCCACCTTGCCTCAACTAGGGCCAGGGCTTTTTCAATCCTGGCCCTGACCTGGTGGAATCAGCTCCCTACAGAGATCCAGGCCCTACCTGGCTTATTAGCCTTCTGTAGGACCTGTAAAATGGAGCTGTTCCACCAGGCTTTTAGTTGAGGCTGAGGGCATCTATTCTTGATCTGGTTGGCCTCCCCTATAGCCCACCTGTGCTATAAAATGGATTATCATCTGCCATCTCTATGAGATATCATGATGTGAGATGGCCAGGCTGGACAATATGTGATGATACAGTAAACTTCTCTGAATGCTGTTGAGTTGTCTGTTTTTATTGTATTAATGTTTTTATTGTATTAAAAATAATAACAACCACCCCATGGTGCAGAGTGGTAAAGCTGCAGTACTGCAGTTGGAGCCCTCTGCTCATGACTTGAGTTGAATCCCAGTGGAAGCTGGGTTCAGGTAGCCAGCTCCAGGTTGACTCAGCCTTCCATCCTTCCAAGGTTGGTAAAATGAGTACCCAGCTTGCTGCGGGGAAGTGGAGATGACTGGGGAAGGCAATGGCAAACCACCCTGTAAAAAGTCTGCCTTGAAAACGTTGTGAAAGCAACGTCATCCCAGAGCCAAAAACAACTGGGGCTTGCACAGGGGACTACCTTTACCTTTTTAATTGTATTTTTTGTTTTATCATATATTGTATTCCACCCTGAGCCCTATGGGGAATGGGCGAAATAGAAATATACTAAATAAATAAATAAATTTTGCAATGAAGGATGGAGGATGAGTTTGACCAAGTTAGAAGGGTGCCATCGAGTTATACAAGATGAAACAAACTACCTAGTGAAGTCCACCTGAGGCTTGCAAGAAAAAAGATTAAAGATGACATCTTGAAACAAGTAAGAGATAGACCCATGATGATAGCTGGAAACATGGTGAAAATTTTAAGAGAGGTTCCTTGGCCAGTGAGACAAAAAAGGAGAGAATACCAAGCATTAACAGATTTTCTGAGACGAGAGATACTCTCATGTGGCTAATGCCAAAAGGACTTTTTTTTACGTACCAGGAGAATAGATATAGGATTAATTCCACTTTCAAAGCTCAGAACTTTTTGGAAAGTATAAAGAACAAAGAAGGCAAAGAAAAGGATGAGGAAGAGGAGCAAGAAGAAGAAGGTTCTGGTGATGAAGATCCAAACCAACCACGGAGATATCGTAAAAGACAACAATACGAAAAAAAGATAAGAAAGATAGTGATAAACAAACTCATAATGGCCTCATTTGTTTCAATTAATGTAAATAACGATAAGAGAGCTTGGAGAGACATTAACTGCTCAAAAGAATGGCAAATCAGCAGGACCAGATGGACTACCGGCAGAGTTCTATAAAGCCTATGAAGAATCTTTACTTCTACCATTTAAACACCTCATTGCAAAGATACAGGAAGAAGGCCAAATTCCAAACTCATGCCAAGAAGCTATGATATCTTTTATTCTGAAAGAAGAGAATGATTTGAAAGATATTAAAAATTACCGTCCAATCTCCCTTTTAAATGTGGATTATAAATTTTTTGCTGCAATATTGGCACAACGTTTGAATAAAGTTTTGCAATCTACAATACATGAGGATCAAGCAGGATTTTTGCCTAAAAGATACTTGAAAGATAATGTTAGAACAGTTTGTAATATCTTAGAATATTATGAAAGCCATCCAGAGAAGCAATTGGCTTTAATTTGCCTAGATGCTGAGAAGGCATTTGATAATCTTCGTTGGCAGTTTATGTTACAGCAATTGAAAAGTATGGAATGTGGGGAAAACTTTTTGAGAATAGTAGAAGCAATATACTTCTCACAAAATGCTAGGGTGACAGTAAATGGTGAATTAACCGAAACAATTGATATACAAAAAGGTACAAGACAAGGCTGTCCACTGTCACCTCTACTCTTCATTTTATCCTTAGAGGTATTGAACAATCAAATAAGAGAAGACACAAGTATAAAGGGTGCTGTGATAAAAAACCGAATATAAACTTAAAGCATTTGCTGACGACTTAGTTTTTATATCAGAACAATCAATGGACTCTATAGACTGTCTCATAAACAAGATCAAACAATTTGGTTGTTGAGCAGGATTAAAGATTAATTACTACAAAACAATTTTTTTTTACCAAGAACATGACAGCAGAACAAATTCGGGCCTTTCAGCAAAAATCAGGATTTCTTCATGAAAAAAAAATTAAATATCTAGGTGCGGTGATTTCAAATAGATGTAGCAATCTAAAAGCAGACAATTATGATAAATTGCTTAAAGAAATCCAAAAAGATCTGGGAAAATGGCATGACTTGAACTTCTCTTTAATGGGAAGAATAGCTCTGATAAAAATGAATATTTTACCAAGACTATTATTTTTCTTTCAAACTATTCCAATATTTTTAAACAGTGGATTTTTTCAAGAGCTAAATAAGATGGTTATCAAATATGTGTGGCAAGGCAAAAAATCCAAAATTAAATTAAAGACTTTGCAGGATTCCAAATTAAAAGCAGGTATGGGTCTGCCAGACTGGCAATTGTACTATAAAGCATCTGTACTTTTGTGGATAAGAGACTGGATGTTGTTGAAAGATAAGAGACAATTGCTTTTAGAAGGTCACAATTTGAATACAGGATGGCATGCTTATTTGTGGTATCAAAGACTTGAAGGCCACTCTTAGTTTAAGAACCATTGTTTTTGGAAATCTTTATATCATACCTGGTCATGGTGAAAACCTAACATCTATTCAAAAGTTCCAAGATGCGTTTCACCAGAAGAAGCATTTACTCACCCAAATCTTTTAAAAGCAAATCAGAATTACAGGTATGAGGATTTGTTGGGTAAAGATAATCAACTGAAAACTAAAGAAGAACTAGAAAACATGGACATTAAAATGAATTGGTGGATGAGAATGCAAGTTGAATCCAGATACGCTAAAGACAAGGCGATAGGCTTCACCAGTGAACAATACTTATTTGATAAAATTCTTTTGGGACCACAGGAAAAGTTAATTTCCAAACTATATGCATATCTACTTCAAATGAAAACACAAGATGAAGTTGTAAAGGATTGCATGGTTCAATGCGCGAAAAAATTTGGCTACAACATTACATTAGAACATTGGGAAAGATTGTGGAAATTCAATGTTCCTCTTAAAGAGGCGATAGTCCATCCCCTCTTGAAAAAATCAACTCTAGATCCGGCCGAATTGGCACACTATCGGCCGGTATCAAATTTACCCTTTTTGGGTAAAATCATCGAGAGGGCAGTGGCGTTGCAGTTGCAGAGCTTTCTGGAGGATGCTTCCATTCTAGATCCACACCAGTCTGGTTTTCGCCCGGGCCATGGGACGGAGACAGTGCTGGTCGCCTTAGTGGATGATCTCCAGTGACAACTGGATCGAGGCAGGTCAGCGGTAATGTTGTTGGACCTGTTGGCGGTGTTCGACATGGTCGATCACCAGCTGCTGGTTCATCGCCTCACTGATGCAGGGATTCAGGGGTTGGCCTTGCAATGGCTTTCCTCTTTCCTCTGTGGTCAGGGACAAAGGGTGGCAATCGGGGGACGATCATCCCAGAGGCATCCACTTAATTGTGGGGTGCCTCAGGGGGTGGTGCTTTCCCCGATGTTGTTTAATATCTATATGCGCCCCCTTGCCTAGATTGTCTGGAGATTTGGACTGGGTTGCCATCAGTACACTGATGACACCCAGCTCTATCTGCTGATGGATGGCCGACCTGCCTCTGCCCCAGAAAATCTGGCCCTGGTGTTACAAGCCGTGGCTGGGTGGCTCAGGCTGAGTCGTCTGAAGCTGAATCCAATGAAAACAGAAGTCCTTTGTCTGAGCCGCGGTGGTCTGGGAAGGGAAATCCCTCTACCAGCCTTTGATGGGGCGCCACTGATACCGGTGCCCAAAGTCAAGAGCTTGGGAGTGCTACTGGAGCCCACATTGGCTATGGAGGCCCAGATAGCAGCCACTGCAAGATCTGCCTTTTTCCACCTTAGGCAGGCACGACAGTTGGTCCCCTTCCTAGAACACAGCGATTTAGCAACAGTGATTCATGCAACGGTCACCTCGAGACTAGACTACTGTAATGCCCTCTACATGGGGCTGCCCATGTCTCGAATTCGGAAGCTGCAGCTGGTGCAGAATGCAGCGACCAGTCTGTTATTGGGTCTCCCTATTTGGGACCATGTATAGCTGGGGCTGCAGGGATTGCACTGGCTGCCGATAGTATTCCGGATTCGCTACAAGGTGCTGGTTATCACCTTTAAAGCCCTATATGGCCAAGGACCTGCCTACCTTAGGGACCGTCTCTCCCCCTATATTCCCTAGAGGGTACTTAGATCTGGATTGCAAAACCTACTATTAATCCCTGGGCTGAGGGAGGTGAGATTGAAGGCTACTAGAAGAAGAAGAAGAAGAAGAAGAAGAAGAAGAAGAAGAAGAAGAAGAAGAAGAAGAAGAAGAAGAAGATATTGGATTTATATCCTGCCCTCCACTCCAAAGAGTCTCAGAGCGGCTCACAATCTCCTTTACCTTCCTCCCCCACAACAGACACCCTGTGAGGTGGGTGGGGCTGGAGAGGGCTCTCACAGCAGCTGCCCTTTCAAGGACAACCTCTGCCAGAGCTATGGCTGACCCAAGGCCATGCTAGCAGGTGCAAGTGGAGGAGTGGGGAATCAAACCCGGTTCTCCCAGATAAGAGTCCGCTCACTTAACCACTGCACCAAACTGGCTAGAGAAAGAGCCTTCTCTATTGCAGCCCCCCACTGGTGGAACCAACTCCCAGACGATGTTAGAGCCCTGCGGGACCTTGCCCAGTTCCACAAGGCCTGCAAAACAACGTTGTTTCGAATGGCTTTCAACCAAAGCGTGTAGATGCCCAATATCATTGAAGAATGGCATGATTTAGCACTAAACTATTGTTCTATGACTGTACTTTACAAAATTTTAAATTGTAACCTGTCTTAATTTTTAATTGACATATGATGGTGATTGTTTCATATTTTATTGTTGACGATATGATGCTGTTAGCCGCCCTGAGCCTGCTTCGGCGGGGAGGGTGGGATATAAATATGAAAAAAAAATAAATAAATAAATAAATAAATAAATAAATAAATAAATAAATAAATAAATAAATAAATAAATAAATAAATAAATGTTAAACTAACAAGATCAGGGACTTTTAAAGAAAACCTCTATAAAATGTTTTATAGATGGTACTTGACCCCACAGAAACTGTGCAAGATCTATACTAACATGTCTAATAAATGTTGGAAGTGCAACAAACAAATTGGTACTTTTTATTATATGTGGTGGATGTGTGAGATGGTGAAAGACTACTGGAAAATGGTACACGAAATGTTACAGAAGATTATGAAAACTCAGATATATTTTAAACCAGAACTTTTTTTATTGAACATATTTCCAGAGGACTATTCTAAAGAAATGAGACACATGTTGGCACATTTTAACACTGCAGCTAGAATCCTTTTAGCGCAGAGATGGAAATCTCGGGAAATTCCCTCAAAAATAGATTTGGTGGGAAAAGTTTTGTAGACTGCACAGCTTAACTTTTTATCTCAGCTGATGGCTGGGAAATCTGAAGAAGCGAGAAAAAATTGGATGAAATTCTACGTTTGGTTGGACACTCAAGACTCTTAGGATTCTCTGGTGTGATCTGATTTCTTTTTTCCTGTGCTTATATTATAATATTTATCTTGAATCGAATTTTCAAATTTTGTTTGATTAAAATTGACTACTAGAATATAACTAAAGATTTAGATTATATAACTTTAAAATGTTTAGATTAAAATAATAATAAGAGATAGCATATGTTAAGAAAATATTGTAGAACTATCCTTTTACTTTTTGAAGGTATATTATAAAAATAAGACCAGCATGTATTGTGCTTTTATCCCTTTCTTTTTCTATTCCCTATTTTCTAAACTTTTCTGAAACTAATAAAAACTTTTGAGAACTAAAAAAACCAACCCCCCCCCCAAATTCTTATTATTAAATGCTGCCCTGAGAGAGGAATTGGAGAAATACATAAAGAATTATTTTAGAGAAAATAAACAAGGCAGTATTTCCCCATCAATATTGTGGGAGGCTATGAAACCAGTCCTGAGGGGCATTTTGATTTCCAAGGCTTCATACCTAAATATATATATATATAGAGAGAGAGAGACAAAAATTAGAAATGAACATTACTACAAAAATTAAAAATTTTAGAAAGATTGAATAAAGAAAGAAGAGGGAACAAACTATATCAGAAACTGTTACATGGATGTAAGAATCCAGAACCTGAAATTTCTAAAAAACAAAAACACTTTTCACAAAGCAAAAATATTGGTGAAGTTGACCAAACTCTTTAAAAGAGGCTCTTACTAGGCAACCACATGAGAATTGCAAGCCTTTAATTCCTTGTTTCTGCCAGTAAAACATGGTGAAGAGTGAGGCAGGGTGCTTTCCAGGGCTGCCTTTGAGAGAGGCCCACCAGCAACCCCCAGGTGACTTTCTACCATGCTATTCGCAAGACTCACCAAGGCCCAGGTGCTTGCTGTGGTTTGACAACAGCCAACCCATGATAGTTACTGTGGTGTAGGAGCTTCAGAATAGGATTGCATTAGATTAGAAGACACAGTTTTGAATCTCTACTCTGCCATGGAAGTTCATTGGGTGTCTTTGGGCCAATCATTCACTTTTAGCCTAACCTACCTCAACTGGTTGTTGTGAGGATGGAATAGAGAAAGGGAGAATGATGTCAACTGCCTTGGGTCCCCATGAGGGGGAAGTTGGGGTGCAAAGAAAGTAAGAAAAATAAAATAAATGCTATTTGGTGTGTAAGGCCAGCAGGCACAGGGAGCTCACTAGTGAGTGTGCTTGCCCTTATGTGGAAAACAAATGCAGGTGGAGTCAGGAGGACCACAAATATAGCAAGTACAGTGCTTAAATTTCTGTATAGTGGATCTAGGTGTACAGGATTATTTACCTGTTTTTTCCCCTTACCAAAACCATACCTTCTTCTCCAGCTAAGTGGTGATCAGGTGGGCAAGCCCCAATCTATTAAACCCAACCTCATTGTCATATTGATATGAGATCTTGCAGGAGAAATAAACTCTTACTATGTTGAACTAATGTGAGAAGTGGGGGACACTTGGACATCAAGGGCTGGAGCAGAGGTGTCAAACTCATTTGTTATGAGGGACTGATCTGACATAAATGGAGAAAATAAAGGCTTTGCTCCATAGTTCCTGTGCAATTAAGCAAGCCTGGCAAAGCAAGTTGTGATGTAGAAGTAAGAGAGAGAGAAGGAAGCCTGATAGGAGTCCTCCAGGGGTCTGATCCAGCTCTCAGGCTGCATATTTGACGCTTCTGGGCTAGAGTTCCAGAGCTGAAAACAATGGATAACCATGAGCCAGCCTTCCCATTGTAGCTGATACAGCAATTCCGTATGTTTGAAGCACAGGGTGATGGAAACCAAACAGGGCACAGGGTGAAGCATTTTAGAGATCTCACAATCCCACTTGCTTTACTGGGGATGCCACTTTAACAACTATTGTTCTGGGTATCATGGCACTTGCCTTTGTTGGAAGGACTCTTCTCATGATGCAAGTTGCACAAAAATATTTACACTGGGATCAACATAATCATGGGCAGGCTTAGTAAACATGACCCCTCCATTAATTGACTGAATACACAAAGAGGGAGCAAGGGTACAAGCATGCTGGCTCTGCCCCTGATCCTCCACATAATCACCAGCTCATGAGCATGGCACCAATGCATGGAGGCAGTGTTAGGGCTACTGCTCTGGAGATTTCCTGGAATTACTAGTGATCTCCAGAACTCAGAGATCAGTTTCCCTGGAGAAAATGGCTGCTTTTCAGAGTTCACAAACCCCGCCTTCACCATGCTGCCCCCCAAAATGTCCAAGAGTTTCCCAACAGTTGGAAATCCCACATCATGGATGTAAGCACATGCTTATCATCTGGCAATCTGCCACTGGTGGGGTTGCATGATGATTAATGACTAAAAATTTTTAATTAAATTATAGTTATGTACCTTCATCTTTGTACATATTCTGCAATCTAGCTTTCACACTGATACTCTGAATCCTGATTTGCACTCAGATCTGAAACATCTGGACACCTGCATTGCTGGTTTCCAGCAACCTCATTGAGTGATGAGGTTGCTGCAGTTGTTGCTAAACCTGATGTCTGCACAGACACTAGAAATCTTAAGGTAGCTTTTAAAAATGTGTTTTTAAAGGCTTTTCCAGATTCTTCGCAAATATGCTGACAGTAGGGGAAAATACACAATTAATAAAACTTCTGTGGTCAGCTTTAAAGAAAGCACCTAAACACAGAAGTGACATAAGATTTATGTATTCCAGAAATTAACATTCTGTTCCACCAAAAATACTCTACTTCCTCTGAAACAGAGTTCCCTGAAAGAAGATATTTAGGACATTATTGTCAAGCACGCTCATTTCTAAACCACATTTTAGTATATAGAAAGCAGGTCATCAGCTCTCCAGCTCTCCCCATTATTTACAACCCAGAGGGCACGTAGCGAAGACATCTGGCCCTGGGATGTTTATACTAGAGGCTGGTCGCTGGTACCTCCAAGCCGCCTCCCCCCCGGTTTCACACAGACAACCCTTATCTCTTAACAGAGAAGTGTGAGAAGGTTTGATGTTTTCAATAGCCTAGGATTCCTTAGCAGTAAAATAACTTTTGAACCTGTGACTCAAGTATGCATCTGTAATGTAACCTTTGATGACATCCTATATAGCAACTGTGTAACCGTTTGTAACCGTTTGTAACCGTTTGTACCCCATTACTCCCAAGGCTCCTGAGTTTCTTACAATAAACCTATCTTTTGATTCAAAACAAAAGGACTGTTATTGGGAAATATCAGCGCTTGACAATTATGTAGCCAACATGGGAAATTCTAGGTGGGTCTTACGTAGGCTTGCCATTCCCCCAGTGGGGGATTCCCTAGCCTCCATTGGCATTCTCTGCACTGCTATATTCTTCCAGGGAAACATAGACATGGCATAGGGTAGCTCTAGGAATCACCAAAATAACTATGGTAAACATTCAACTGAAATGATGACCACCACTGTGATACTGGATCTAAATGGATGCTTAAGATCACTGAATGCCATCTTTAAACTGTATTGAAATTAGCACCAAATTATTTTAAATTGTTTTAATCTAATGTTTTAATGTAAATGTTTTAATTGTTATTCTACTATGTACTGTGAGCCGCCCTGAGCCTGCTTCGATGCGGAGGGCAGGATATAAATCCAATAAACATAAACATTTCTGGCAATTAATAGAGCTTTCATACACCACTTACTGGTTTTTCCAGGAAGTGATCTAGTGGCACAGAGGTTGTTACGTATACCGTTTCCATGCCAACAATCCTTCTGCTGGGCAACCCTAGTCTTAGGTCACACTTAATATAAAATTTCTGGGACATGATACAGTCACAATGAAGCCCCTTTAAGATAATATCAGTGAGGAAACTGAGCATGTATTTAAATTGCTCCCATTGAAATACATCTTGAAGTCTTGAAATACAGCAATTTAGAAAACTGACTTAAAATTAAAACCTATAATTCTGAAGATTCCATCCAGCCCAAGTGATTGCTTCAGGCTAAGTAGGACTGCTCAGGTCTTATCAACAGGGCTTGCTCCCAGGACAGCGTTCTTAGGATCACACTGTAAGATTAGGAATTCATCATGTCCTGTACCATTGGTGAATTGGAGCCATTCTACCATTATATGAAGGCTTTTTCTGCATTTCTTTTTATTGTTCATCTCTCCCTGCATTTCCATCACTTCAAAAATTCTGTTTCCGGATACACTCTCACATCCCACTTTCCAGTAGAATTTTAGTTTTCCTTCCACATTTTTCTTCAAACATTCTACGGTCACATTACTATTTGACCACAGTTTCTAAGACTGGTTCTTCAGAGGAGTATTTCCTTCTCCTCCATTTAGTTCACTTCCAAGCCTTTAAAAGCAGATACATTTCCTTGGACTTTTCTTCCCCCCACCCCTGGCAGACTAGTTGGTCTCTCCTTATTGGTCAATTTTGAACTAGGCATGTCTTTTGAAATAGATTTTTTTGTCTGACTTGTTTGCAGGAATGGCCAGTTAGCTCAGTGCTATTGACTAGGGGGGTTTTGTTTGATTTCCCTTTTGGGCAATTATGTATTTTTTTTTAAAAAAAAGTTTCCTTTTAAATTGACTCTGACCTCAAACATTTCAAACATGATAATGCTGAGGAACCTACTTTGGGGCAGCAGCAGCCTGTTTAAAAGAAAAAAGAAAAAAAGTCTGGTCCATCTCAACATCTTGTCTTCCCCTTTTGTCATCTTAAAATCTTCTAAATAGCAAAGTGGGGGGGACTCAGGCTGCAGAGCATTGACTTCTCCACCTCCTCCCTCATGAATCGCCTGCCAGTGATTTTTTTTCCTCCAGCCATAGTAACCCCACAGTAAATTCAGCTGGAAGTATCTCCTAGTTAATGAACATATGAAGCTGCCTTATACTGAATCAGACCCTTGGTCCATCAAAGTCAGTATTGTCTTCTCAGACTGGCAGCAGCTCTCCAGGGTCTCAAGCGGAGGTTTTTCATACCTATTTGCCTGGACCCTTTTTGGGAGATGCCGGGGATTGAACCTGGGACCTTCTGCTTCTATAATAGATTTGCATATTCACACCCAGTTAAAGATAGAGGTGCTTACAGGTAATGAAAATCTCTTTGGTTGGATTGGCTGTCAGATATTATGAACCAATTGGTATGAGGAAACTTGCAGACCTATTGAAATGGGAGTGATTATAGAAATCAGATTCCTAGCACTAATACAAAAAAGAAAAGAAAAGAAAACCCTGTTCCACAATGGTACAAAAGAGCAATTCTGTGTAAGGAAAAGGGCAGTACCCTGATTGAAAGATACCATTCTACTGGCTGAGAGCATGGCCCTTTCTGCATTCTGCTTTTCCTCCATAGTTTCCCAGCTCTCAAGTCATTATACCTTTGATTCGGGTCATTTGCTTTCATTCTGCATATGTTGAATTGCCTCGGTAGATCACACCTGGAACGTCACTCTCTCCGGATTATGCTTTCTGCATTTCCACCCCATGGTGGGGCAGGGGGAGGTGGAATCTGCAGCTGCTAACTGTAGAGCAAAGCACCTGGAGATTGGCAACCTGACTGATTCCTTTCCAATGGTTCTTGCACTGTTTCCCTTATGCCTGCATCCTACAAACCGTCCAAAAAAACTATTAAGGAGGTTAGGAAGATCTCAAGATGATATTAGTTGAATGCTGCTGGTGTTTTCCTCTGATGAGGCATGAAAACAGAGAATAGGACAGTGTACCTTTAAGAGGAAAGGAAAGCAGGCAGTCACTCTGATGACCTCACAGTTCAGTAAATTTTTTTCACTAGTGATCCCTGAGTTTTAAAAAATTAAAAGTTTTTTTGTTTTGTTTGCAAAATGTACCTGTCCAACACAGGGCTTGAACAGGCAACTCTTGTATAATGAGTACAAGGCTTTAGACTTTGAGGCAATTGGTTGCTTTGTTTAAACTGAAGAGAAAGGCGAGCATCTTTCAAAGCTTTTAATTGCAGACCCAACCCCTCCCTTCCTCTGTGATTCTGCGAAAAAATGGAAAGACTCTTTTGTCTTTGGAGAAGAAGAGAAAGAAAACAACAGGGGGAGGGGGGCATCAACATAAAGAGAGAGGCAAAACCAGGAGGACAGTGGGCAGCACTTAAATGCACACAGAAACAATTCTGCTTTAGAAAAGATTAGCGATTCAAAAGTGGATGAGAACAAAGAACACAGCAAAAGGAGTTTTGCTTATCATGGGGCAGTAGAGTGCTGGAAGCAGTCTGGATGCTGAATGATGATATACAAATACAGAGGACATAAGAAGGAGTGCAGAAAGAAAGATGTGAAAGTGGAGTACAATGTAGAAGATACTTAGATGTGCTCCAAAACCAAGGCAAAATACAAATGCAGAAAAGGCCCTTGTCTCTCTTCAGGGAAAAAATGATGTAATTTTGTAAGTGCAATGGAAGGGACTTTTAACACACTGTACCTGCACTTTAAAACCCTTTTCAGAGCAGGAAACACTGGTAACTATTGAATTATTGAAGTCATGAAGTTGTCCAGAGTTGCCAATTGGGATGGGCACAACTCAGGGAAATGAAGGTTCATCCCAGTTCATGGTTCATGAGGTCACACAAACCTCCCTGAACCTCCGCATTTACTGAACCAGTTCAGTGCATGAGGTTTGGGGAGATCTTCCCTCTCTCCTTTCTGCTGGTGAGGACTCCCCAAGGCCAACAGAGTGAAAGGGAGGGAAGATCTTGTAAAAGCCATTTAGAGGGAATGTTCCCTTTAAATGTTTTCTGCAAGCAGGCGCTGCACACAAGTGAACAGATACAAGCCATTTCAGTGATCCTTCTCACTCCCCCCCCCCCCACTTCCCTTCCCAGCATGGAGCTCATGAACCTCCCTGAAACCATATGGAGGGTTGTGGATACAGATTGGCACAAACTGGTGATGTTAATCATGCAGTTAGGTCTGTAATGAGGTTTGTGCACATCCCTAGCTGCCAATTCTGCCTTGGAGAATCCGTGGAGATTGGGGGGGGGGGGGTTACTGGAGAGGGCAGAGTTGGGGTGGGGGGTGGTGGAGGATCTCAGTTGTTATTTCCTGCAGGAGATAATTATCTTGGTAGTTGGGAGATCAGCTGTAATTCTGGAAAAACTCCAGCCAAGAGTTGGGAAATTACTGAAGAATTTTTTTGCCGGGGGGGGGGGCACCTGAGGAGTGTGGTGTTTGGGGACAGGAGGGACCTCAGTGGGATATAATCCCACAAGAGTCCAGGAGTTCCCAGGAGAAAATGGCAGCTTCAGCATGCAAACTCTATGGTATACTGTTGATTCTAGGTGAAATCCCTCCCCATACTCCCCCTTCCACAGGCACTGCCTCCAAATTTCCAGGAATTCGCAGGCCAGAGTTGGCAACTCTACTTAATCCTGGGCTTGCAAGACACCCCTGTGAAGGTGAGGGTCCCCTGGTTCCAGGCACCACCACCCTGCTGCTGATCAGCTGGTCTGCAGGGGGGGGGAACTCACCCTGAAAAAGAGGAAAAAGCCTCCCAGGTGTAGCAATCTGTCATATGACACAGGAGTAACACTATCATTTCTAGGACATTGTGGGTGACACTCTGGTATATGGGCAAAAACTCTATGGTAGAAATCAAGTTTACTATAGAGTTTTTCTCCAGTTATAAAAGTGTCATTCACAGGGTCCTAGAAATGATAGTGTCATTTGTTCTTATTTCACTGCCACAGGAGGTGGTGGCGGCCACAAGCATGGCCACCTTCAAGAGGGGTTTAGATAAAAATATGGAGCAGAGGTCCATCAGTGGCTATTAGCCACAGTGTGTGTGTGTGTGTGTGTGTGTGTGTGTGTGTATATATATATATATTTTGCCACTGTGTGACAGAGTGTTGGACTGGATGGGTCATTGGCCTGATCCAACATGGCTTCTCTTATGTTCTTATGTGACACAGAGTGTTGGACTGGATGGGCCACTGGCCTGATCCAACAGGGCTTCTCTTATGTTCTTATGTGACACAGAGTGTTGGACTGGATGGGCCGTTGGCCTGATCCAACAGGGCTTCTCTTATGTTCTTATGTGACACAGAGTGTTGGACTGGATGGGCCGTTGGCCTGATCCAACAGGGCTTCTCTTATGTTCTTATGTGACACAGAGTGTTGGACTGGATGGGCCACTGGCCTGATCCAACATGGCTTCTCTTCTGTTCTTATGTGACGCAGAGTGTTGGACTGGAGGGGCCACTGGCCTGATCCAACATGGCTTCTCTTCTGTTCTTATTTATGTGTCTTGCAGCCAATAATGTATACATGTTGCTGTAGGCTGGATGGGCCTCTCTCTGTTCCCAGTAAGTCCCCATCCCTCATCGGTGGCCAGGAAGGACCTGACAACCCTACTTACTCCTCACCAAGCACAGGGAAGCAAGTAACAGTGGTATTAACCCTGTTCACAGATCACTGTGAATACATGATCCATCCATGTACAGTATACACATGATTGTTCTTAATCCATGCATTGGGTACATGTTATATTCAGTGCATATACAGCTGAATGTGTGACATAAACCCCACATTTATCCAAGGATTGTTTCCCAGTTTCAGCAGCAAAGGGACTATGCAGGGCTTTTTTTGAGCAGGAACTCACAGAAATGCAGTTCTGGCTGGCTGGGCATTAGGGAGTGTGGTCTAATATGCAAATGAATTCCTGTTGGGCTTTTTCTACAAAAAAGCCATGTGAAGCAGCGGTGACATTACAGGGTGTGGCCTAAGGTGTAAATGAATTCCAGCTGGGCTTTTTCTACCAACAAAAGCCCTGGGGATATGCGTTGTCTCTTTTTTACAAACAGGTGTTCACAAGTGCACTGTAGCATATGAAAAAGGTCTGTACAATCTGGCTTTAGCCATATGTTGGATGTTGTGCTATTGTTGCACTATAGCAATCATTGACAACTGGCTTTTCCTCAGAGGTTGCAAACAATCCAGTTGCAAACAATCACCATCACATGATGGTGGCACAACACCCAACAGTATCCATCCTGAATTCTTCTATAATATAACCCTCTTCTTCATTGTCATTATCCCGAGGGGGTCTCTCTCTTTGTTTGCATCTAGGTGATTTTTCCCCTAATTGTAACCAGGGGAAATGGGGCAAACTTTTAGATTCCAATTTGATCTGGTGACCTAGGTCACAGAGAATTACTCCAGAGCTGAAATCCCATCTGTAGGTGGCACAGCAGCTCTGTCTGCATGCAATAAAGCACCCACCTCCAAACCACTATGAGGCCTCACCGAAATGCCCTGGATTCTCCTTGATTTCATTCTGCTGAGCTACTTAAGGCTACTGAAACATGCCCTAGCAAAACCTTTGTAGTTTTCCCCTATAAACCAAACACCAATTCAGTGGGAGATGACAGATTACTTCATATAGCATGCAAGCAAGCCCAGACAATAGCCGTAGCCATGACTGATTGCCTCGCTGTAACCCACTTTATGTTAAATGCATTCTTGCTGTTCAATTCCACAACTGTAATTTTGTTCTTCTGCATTGCTCAGCCCTCTGTGGACTAACCAGGTTCCTTCAGTAATGATTTCTTTTCTATTGTATTGTTTTCTGCATAATCAAGTTGGTAGGTAGGGGTTTAGGTGACACCACCATCTGTCAAGTTCATTTGCTCTGAAAATGCATGGGATAATGGCCCCTACAACTTGGGGCTATCTGTTATGAAGGGAGAATATCAGCTTTTGCCCTCCCTCACCTTATTGTACTTTTCAAATTACTATTTTTACCCACTTCTGCCATATAAAAATGCATAAAAGTCCCTCAGTGTCACTGATGAGGATTTTTTTTATTTTTTTTTAAAAAGCCATCCCATGATTGCCTTGTATAGCAACGTATGCAAGCAATCCAATTAAGGAAAACAAAACTAACATCTCAGCTAATGCAGCTGTCTTGAAATTAGAGAGGCAGCTGCAAAACAGAAGCACCACAGAGTTATCGCGGCTGTTCTCCCTGACATGTTCTTAAAGTTTGCATAATGCAGAAAGGTAATGCAGGCTGGATGATGCTGAGAAAAGAGGGAGAAAACAGTGATTCACTTCTCCTTGCTCAAATGAAAGAGCTCATAATAATACCAATAAAACCGTTATCAAATGCTGAATGTTTACTGAACTGACACTTTTTCCTAGGGAGGAATAACATTTAAAAAAGAAAACAGCTTGCTGTGAAAATGTTTCACTTTTACTAGGTATACAGCTGAACGAGGCAAAAATTGCTTGCAGGTGGTACTCTGATGATGCTTTCTCTTGGAAAGAAATAGAAGCCTCCCAGCTGATTTTTGCCTGAGCACTCTTCCTGAAATGGATGGCATTCCAACTTTTGGTTAGTTCTGGGCAGTCACCAATGGCCACCACTCCATATGAGCAAAGGTGGCCAGGTCTGGGCTCTGCAAACCCTCCGCTGCTGCTGGGAGGAGCAGTGAAAGCAAAGCGAGAGAAAAGGCAGGACTGCTGCGAGGTCTCTTCTGGCAACATACCTGAAAGTGACATGGCTGCACTGTGGCAGTGCTCAAGGAATTCCCCAAAGCTCTCCATAGAGATTCAGAACAATTCTAGAATGCTGTTGTGACATATTTTCCAGGCACGCTATTAGACGTGACATCACAGTGTTGCATACTGAAATGGCACTATGCCCTATGTCTGGGGGAGGCCCCGCCCACCTCCTCACTTCCTAACCTAGGAAGGAGCAGCAGCAACCTCTCCCTCAGGTACTGAGACGATCAGCCAGGTTCAGAGCTACTAAGGTTGCCAACCTCCAGGTGGTGGCTGGTGATCTCCCAAAATTACAACTGGTCTCCAGCCAACAGAGACCAGTTTCCCTGAAGCAAATGGTTGCACTGGAAGTTGGTCTCTGTGGCAATATACCCCTGTTGAAGTCCCGGCACAACATTCTGCAGGAGTGTGTATGTGGGGGTGGTGTGTGACGGAGAGGCCCCAGGAGAAGGCAGCACGGTGACTGGCAAGATCTCAAGAGACAGTGCAGAGGGGACCTGAACTGAGCATCCTGGGGGAGTAGGATTTCCAATCTCCAGGGGGTGCCTGGAGATCTATTTCAACTGATCTCCTGGTGACAGAGATCAGATCAGCTGGAGAAACTGGAAGGTGGATTCCATGGCATAACACCCAATTGAAGCCCTTTCCCTTCCCATGTCCCTCCATCCTTAGGTCCCATCTTCCAAATCTCCAGGTATTTCCCAACCCCAAGCTCTGAGAGCCAGCAACCCTAATTGGAGACTGATGGGCAGATGTATCCTTACTTGTGCAATGCTGAGGGTAATTAACTGAGAGACTCTGGCATTACACTCCGTCTGTCTCCTCTCAGGCTGGAGGCGACCTTACAGAATCTTCTTTGAAGTGGGCCCTACCTCAAAGAAGTGGCTGTACTGTTGCCTTCAGGCTTGAGAGGAGACAGAAGGAGCATAATGGCCAAGTCTCTCAGTTAATTGCCCTCAGCATTGCACAAGTAAGGATACATCTGCTCATCAATCTCCAATTTTGAGAGAGAGAGAGGTAGGGAGGGAGGGCTATGGGCCTCCTGCTCTGATTGCTCAGGCACAGGAGCATCAGCTGGAGAAAGAAGAAGGATGGCCACCGGGTGGTGGCAGCTCCCTCCCCGCCTGTCCCCTGACATATCTACATGCAAGTTGGGTGTGTGTGCAAGGAGCAAACTGAGGGCAGGGGATCAGCACACTACTTCCACTGTGATGCCTCTGCTGAGCAGAGTCTGAGACTTTGCATGCTCTGCAACTGTTCCCCTCACAGCAGCAGGGCACTGGGCTAAAATGTCAGCTAAGACTGCTGTCATGTGCTGCGGCTCTCCTGCTCCCTTTACAATCCTCATCACGGCATGAAAGTTTTTAAAGTGCATGGAATTAATCCATTAATGGATTAATTTTGTTGCAAGCAAAGACAAATTAAGGACAAGGGGTCCTGAGAGATCTCACCCCGCTTCTTCTCCCACCAAGTCCTCCTGCTGGTCTATTTATTTGTTTGATTTGATTTATATCCCGCCCTCCCCTCTGAAGCAGGCTCAGGGCGGCTCACAACATAAAATCCCACAAACAATTAAATTAATTAGTATTAAAATTACACATTCAGCAATAAAATAGATATGCAATGATTAAAACAGTTAAAACAGAAAATATATATATATTGAGTAGGTGCTATTCCGGTGGCGACGGCCTTCTTTCACTTCTCTTAAATACCAGTGACGAGTCAATTGAATTCCAGCCGGAAGAGGACAATCTTGCAGGGGCTGTGGAACTGCACAAGGTTTTGCAAAGCCCTCACTTCATCTGGCAGTTGGTTCCACCAGCAGGGAGCTACAATTGAGAAGGCCCTGTCTCTGGTTGATTTCAATCGGGCCTCCTTTGGCCAGGGGATTACTAATAGATTTTGTGATCCCAATCTGAGTACTCTCTGGGGAACATGTGAGGAGAAGCAGGTAGGCAGGTCCTAGGCCATATAGGGCTTTAAAGGTAATAACCAGCACCTTGTAATGAATCTGGTATGCTATTGGCAGCCAGTGCAGTTCCCATAGTCCCAGCTGAATTTGCTCCCACCTGGGGAGCCCCAATAACAGCTGGGCGGCCACGTTCTGCACTAGCTGCAGCTTCTGGGTTCGGCACAAGGGCAGCCCCATGTAGAGGGCATTACAGTAATCCAGTCTTGAGGTGACCATTGCATGGATCACTGTTGCCAGGTCACCGTGCTCCAGGAAGGGGACCAAGTGCCTTGCCCGCCTAAGATGGAAATACGCGGATTTAGCAGTGGCTGCTATCTGGGCCTCCATTGTCAAGGCAGGCTCCAGTAGCACCCCCAAATTCTTGAACTTGTGCGCCATTGCCAGTGGCGCACCATCAAACACTGGTAGGGGAATTTCTCTTCCCAGACCACCATGACTCAAACAAAGGACTTCTGTCTTCGCTGGATTGAGCTTCAATTTACTCAGCCTAAGCCATCCAGCCATGGCTTGTAGCGCCAGGTCCAAATTTTCTGGGACACTCAGGCTGGCTGTCCATTAGTAGATAGAGCTGGGTATCATCAGCGTACTGGTGACAACCCAACCCATACCTCCAGGCAATATGGGCAAGGGGGTGCATGTAAATGTTGAACAACATTGGGGAGAGCACCGCCCCCTGAGGCACCCCACAGTCAAGTGTGTGCCTCCAGGAGAGTTCACCCCCAATCGCCACCTTTGTCCCCGACCATCAAGGAAGGAGGAAAGCCATTGAAAGGCCAACCCCTGAATCCCTGCGTCAGTGAGACGGCAGGTCAGCAACTGATGGTCAACCGTATCAAACGCTGCCGATAGGTCCAACAACATCAGTACCACCGAGCTGCCTTGATCCAGATGCCGCTGGAGGTCATCCATCAGGGTGACCAGCACTGTCTCCATCCCGTGATCTGGGTGAAAGCTGGACTAGTTAGGGTCTAGGACGGAAGTGTCATCCAGAAAGCTCTGTAACTGTAGTGTTACTGCCCTCTTAATAATTTTACCCCAAAAGGGTAAATTTGAGAACGGCTGGTAATGTGCCAATTCGGCTGGGTCTAATGTCGATTTTTTCAGGAGGGCGGACCACAGCCTCTTTCAGAGGTGTTGGAGAACACCCTTCCACAAGGGATCTATTTATGATATCCTGTATAGGATATCTGAGCTCCCTCTGGCAAGCTTTAATTAGTCAGGAGGGGCAAGGGTCCAGATCACAAGTTGTTGGGTGTAAAGTAGTGAGGATCCTGTCAACTTCCTCTAGGCTGAGTCTATTGAAGCGGTCCAGAACAGAACCAGAAGACAGGCATGAGGCCTTGAGTTCACATACTGTCTTCAATGTGGTGGGGGGGTCGTGGTGCAGCGACGAGATCTTATCTGGAGATCAGCCTCACAGCTGATCTCCAGTTCCCTAGAATTTGGCCTGCCTTGTGGCAGTGTTGTAAGGGTCCGAATTGTACCGGGCATGAAATTGCAGACACAATCTTGGCCGTAAAGTAAGTTTTCTTTGTGGCTTTGACTGCCATCTCATAGGACTTCATAAACTCTCTATAAGATGTTCTAGTCGCTTCGTCTCGAGTATGTCGCCATTGCCTCTCTAGCCGTCTGAGTCATCTTGCCAGGACTGAGTCAGGTCATTCAGGGAATCACCAGGGGGCCAGGAATCCCGTAGAGCCATTTGGAACCATTCTGGGTCCGTTTGGCTCCGCGGGTGAGTTAAAATGTGCTCACTGCCTAAATGGGCTTGGGGTGGAACATCCACACGAGCCTTGAGGGCATAGTGGTCCGACCATGGCACTGCTTCAGCAGTAATACCCTCCACTAAAACTCCTGCCGCAAAGATCAAATCTAGCATGTGCCCTACCTGGTGAGTGGGCATTGTAACAAGTTGGGAGAGTCCCAGTGTCACCAGGGATGACACTAGGTCCATCGCCTGACTGCAGGTCACGTCATTGGAATGGACATTGAAGTCACCCAGGATCAAAAGCCTTGGGTACTCCAATGCCCAGCCTGTTACGGCATCCATCAGGGATGGTAAGGCGCTGGCTGGTGCATTAGGCGGACGGTACACCAGCCGGATCGCAAACCCCTCCCCAACATCCCACGCCAGACTGGCACATTCAATGCCATTAATCTCTGGGGCCGGAAGAGCCCAGAAGGAAGCCTCTCGTATGAATACAGCCACCCCTCCCCCCCACCAGCTAGTCCGTGACTGGTGAAAGACTGAGTATCCTGGGGGAATCGTCTGGGAGAGAGCTACAGTCTCCCCATCTCACACCCAGGTCTCAGTCACGCAAGCCAAGTCCACATCCTGCTCAAGCAAGAACTCCCGAAGGATTGAGGTCTTATTATTTATGGACGTGGCATTACATAACACCAATGACGGAGGTGAGTAATTCAACCTGACCCCTCTACATGCCACCATCGGGATGGGACGCAGACTGGAAGGGGGCCGAGCGCTATCATGTCTCGGCCTCCTTCCCTTATAATTCGGTCTGTTCCCACCATCATACCTTCCCCTCCCCAGGAGTACTGGAATCCCCAGGCCGGTCATCCCCTGCTGGTCTCTGCTACAGCCTCAGACCAGCTGTGAATAGGCGCGGCTCATCACCCTACTCTGGGTGTTAAACAACAAGCTAACTCCCCAATCCTCTCCTCTCTCGCCAATCAGTCAGTTTCCTAATTTAAACTAACCTGCTAATAATTTAATCTAATAGTTAATTTAATCTAAAACCCCAACCCCACAATCTTCCCTTTATTTAATCAGCTAAAATAATTTAATGAATTCTGATGGCTCCTTAATTGCAAAGACCCTCCCAGCCAGTTACCCTCCCCCAATTAATTTGCCAGAAATATAAAATTCATTGGATAGTCAGTTAATTAACCAATAGTCCAAACTTAATTAACCAATATGACAATTCCTTAACAATCAATTTAGCAGTCAGCAATTCAAATTCCCCTTATGTATTGGTGGTTAAGAACAGGTTAAAATGGTGCTGGATAAAAACGCTGTAGTGCTTATGGTGCAAGGTGTTTTTAAAGTGCAAGGTGTTCTTAAAGTGCGGTAGTGCTGTCCGAACTCCAGCCCCCCCCCCTCGCCCCGCACAGTTTAGGAGACCCGCGTGGGTGGAAGCCTCCACAACTCTTTCCCTCCCAGACCCTGCTTTTCTGCCCACCCAGATCAGCCTCCAGGGTCAGAGTGACCAGGCATTGTGGCTCAAGCAACAGCCAGTCCCGGGGGCCTGGGCTGAATGGGAAGTTGGGGGGTCTTGACAGGAAGTTGGGAGTAGGACCCCAGGGGATCCACCAGCTACAGTCCTGTCCCCCCCCCCACAGTGGCTTAGACACAGCGATCCATACAATGGTCATCTCCAACTGTAACTCGGTCTATGCAGGGCTGCTCTTGACCCTACTCCAGAAACTTCAGCTGGTTCAAAATGCAGCAGCATGCCTGATGACTGGGCCATCTTGTGGGTGGAAATGCGGCTGGTGTTGTGCCAGCTGCATTGGTTGCCATTCAAGAACCAAATCAAGTTCAAGGTTATAGCATTAACCTTTAAAGCCCTATATGGTCTGAGACCATCATACCTGCAGGGCCGACTCTCCCCATACATTCCCCGGCAAGCTTTGCACTCCTCTGAACACCTTCTGGTGGTCTCTGGCCCCAAAAGCATCTGCTTAGCCACAACCAGGACTAGGGTCTTTTTGGCTCTGATCTCAGTCTGATGGAACGCCTTGCTGGGTGAGATCAGGGCCTGCAGGACTTACTACAGTTCCACAGGCCTTTGGCAAAGGCGGTCGGTGTCCAGTTAGACTGGCCTCCCTGGCTTCACCTGTCCCTTCCGTTCCATCTTAATCATTCCGTCTTCCACCCCCCAATCAACTGTTCCATCTGGCCATTCACACAGTGTCCTCTGGGAGCTTCTGGAATACTTTTTGTCATCTTGTGGTTATGCTATTGGGGTTTTAAACTGGATTATCGTTCAACTGTTTCAAAATGTTAATTATTTTTCCAAATGTTTTTACTCTCTAGAATTTTGTTGTAAACTGTCCTGAGCTTGCTTGCAGAGGAGGGTGGATTAGAAATAAAACAAACAAACAAACAAACAGGATCCTTCATAGCCATCCCATGGCCTACTTACTCAGCCGTGAGTAAAACCTGAACTGGAACTGCTCTAGATTCAAGTATCCTGGAACTATCACAGGTATGATGCCAACACAATCCTCTTGGATTCAAACAAAACTCATTTCCCCTTCCCTGCCCCCTCCCTCTCCTGCAGGCTGCAAGGTTGAAATGCCTCCACTAAAATGATTTTTTTTAAAAAAAAATCAACAACAAAAAGAACCCCACCAAAAATGGCAGCATTGAACATAGCTCTTTGGAAAAATTCTGCCGTATAACATTAGCATGCATGTGCCTCATATAGCTGACAAATTTTGTAGCTAGATAATTGTAGCTCTATATCATCTATCTATCTATCTATCTATCTATCTATCTATCTATCTATCTATCTATCTATCTATCTATCTATCTATCTATCTATCTATCTATCTATCTTTATCTAGGATGTGGAGAAGAAAAGTATATTATTATGCAACTGGAAGCAACAGGGTTGACTGGGAAATGATAACATTTTTATAAACTCTTATTCGGGAAAGAACACAAGAGGAAAATAAAATGAATGGGGATGAGATCAGACCAATGCTTTAGAAGAAACATGGGCCTGCTACCTAAAAAAAAATGGTATCCCTGCATCAAGATCTCCCTATTCTCCTCCATAACATTATCATGAAGCTGATCTCCTATCCTGATGTCACACCCTTTATACATTTGTTTTTCTCCTAATCACCAGTATTGACAGCCCCTGGAATGCTCCAGAAAATGACTCCCTTTATTGACTAAGAAGAAAGGGATTGAGATGTAAAATTCAGGACGACTGCCTTCTGCAGTGTTGCCAAAGCAAGTGTTCTCAAGCTCTGAATGAATAAGACAGAATCTGTGAAGAAAATATTCATTTCAATTTTTTTCAAGGGGAGAAAAATGGCAATACTTTCACACATTCAACACTGTCCCATAGATTTATTTCCCTCTCAAACATTTCTCACAAATTTGCCAAAAGCTTCTCCCTACCTCTGCGACATGGGTAATCTCCCACCTGTCGAGCATTAATATGGTGTACAGAATGGCAGATTTATGAGTTGTACCAAAGACAAGCATGAAACGATATATTTTCCCTTTGCTTGATAGAGACTCGGCATGAGATCAACTAATATATTACTGTAGCCAAGCGCTCTTGTTAGCCATTTCCCTTCCCTGAATTAAAACAAAAGGGAAGGGGAAGAGAGAAGGGGGGGGAATCCATCCTGCATTGTATACACTCATCCTGGTTACTGAGCCTTTAAAGTTTATTAAAGTTTATTGACCATGTGTATACATTTCTGGATTGCGGCTCAATTGCTTCTCTCCAAGCTGGAACATTGAATTAAGATGCAGAGCCTCGCTGTGGCTCTCGTGGACTCCAACTGAGCTACAGGTAGCAGAAGTCTCCTTCAATTAGACATAATCATCACTCACCGTCAATAATTGTGCTAAAGGCAGCTTTCAAATCTGCGAGGGATTCGCATTTAATGTACTGATTCAGCTTGTCTGAGCCAAATTCACTGTGTACTGAAACCAAAGCAATTTAGATCTTGCCTACGGCCCTTCTGGCAGTTCATCTAGTACTCAACACTGTTAGGACTGTGAGATACAATTTAATCGGAGACATCTGTGCACAGAAGAGAGGACCTTCCCCCCCCCTCCCCATTGTAGAGAAAAAAGCTAAGTAATGGCTAAGCTGTAGCTTTATTTGGAGAACCATACCTTATCTCTTCCCTGAAAAATAAAATATTTAAGATACAGCAGAAAGGATTTTTGGTTTTGTTTTTTAAATGAAATCTTGGGTTTAGGAAATGCTCACTAAGGGTATGTGTAGTTTTTTTTCCCCTCTCTAAATGGCATAAAGTACCTTTGAGCCTTGATTGTGGATAAACCATGTAAAGACATTACAACCTTTATCATCAGCTGCAACAAGCCGGGAAGATATGTTATTAAGGATGAAAAGGAGATGACAACTCACTCTGCAAATCTCTTGAATATCTAACAGTGAAATCCAAAGCAGACTTACACCCTTCTAAGCCTATGAAAGTTAATTGCTTCAGTGGTAGGGCTGCCAGTCTTCCAGTGAGGGCAGGGAATAACCTGTTCCCAGCTGCTGCCTCCTGCCACATTGGCCAGTGGGGGGGGGGGGCTGAGTGGCAGCGAAGGGAGGCCTTGACTGGCAAGGCAGTGATGTTGCTGGTTATGTGGTAACATAACTTCTGGCATTCACTGGAAGTTATGTCATTATGTTGCTAGTAACATGGGATGCTCTGGTATTTGGGTAATAAAAAAGGTAGTTCCCTGTGCAAGCACCAGTCATTTCCAACTCTGGGGTGATGTCACATCACGCTTTCACAGCAGACTTTTTTATGGGGTGGTTTGCCATTGCCTTCTCCAGTCATCTACACTTTACCCCCAACAAGCTGGGGATTCCTTTTACTGACCTCGGAAGATTGGCTGAGTCAACCTCAAGCTGGCAACCTGAACCCAGCTTCCACCGGGATCGAACTCAGGTCGTGAGCAGAGAGTTTGACTGCACTACTACAGCTTTACCACTCTGCGCCACGGGGCTCCTTATTTGGGTAATAACTCTATGGTCAAATGGCTGCTACCATAGAGTTTTTGCCCAGGGTGAGAACCTGAAGTGATGTCAGTGGCATCACTGTTATGATGCCAGGGTGCCCCCCCTTGATGCTATTAAGTTCCTCTTGCTTGTTGTCAGGGGGAGCTGCCCAGAGGGGACCTGGCTGCCCTATGGTGTAACTCTGTTTAGAAATGCACTGGAGATTTCTCTTACAGAGAGGTGTCTGGGTCTGCATGTATGTGTTTGGTGTGTTCCAGAAGTATTTTAGAAGGCTCACTTTTTCTATGTGACCTTTAGTGTTCTGCATTAACATACATAGCACATAATATTTTGGAGTTTTCATACCAAAAAAGCTAGTACGATCACCTTCATATTTCAGTGTCTTAAACTAACCAGTTAAGCAACTATAGACTGAAAACAGAATTACTTTTTTCTTATTTAATCATTTAATGCTAAGTATTAATTATTTGCCTCCTTTCCAGGGAATGAAGTGTTCTGTCCAATTATTCACACAAATACTTTTCACATTTGGAGTGAATGTGGGGGCGGGGCGGGCAGCATTTCAGTTATGGAAAGATCAGACTATGAAAGTGATGTTGGATAAATATCATTTCACTTTTCAGTATTAGTTCCTGGTTTTGTTTGATATTTTTTTTCTCCCATGAAATTCAGCTCAAGAGATGCCTCTTCCCTACTGAGGGGTGTCATAGGGTGCAGTCAGATGGGGAGTTTGCCATGGCAGTATCTTGACTTTAAATATGCCACTTGAGTTTGAGGTGGTTTATGTCCATCAGACAGCACCCCCTAAGCCGGCATCATAGTGCCACTGGCCTGTGGTTAGTCATCCATATCGCTAATACGCTGCAACCGCAGACCTGCAGCTGGGTTGTTTTTTCCCCCAGATTCTCTCTGTGCAGTGTGCAGAAGCAGACAAGTGCACAGATGCTCCTGGCCATGTTCTATGGGGCTGCTGAAGCATACGTTGGAGTGGGGTTGGGGGGATGACATGCCAGAAAGGGAGTGGAATGACCATGCCATTCATAGATGCCCAGAAACCTGCCATGGAAGCATTTTGCCAAGGTAGTCATTTGAATTTGCCAGTGGCTATTTAATTATTGTGGGAGTCGTTGTAGCATGAGGTAAGGATGAGTGGGGCATGGGAGCCAGATGTGCCCGTTTGATCATGCCCATTTAATCTGGAGGGGAGTGGTAGCCATGTCAGGCCAAACTACTCATGTGATCACACCCATAGTATGGATCTATGCCAGCTTTATATATCAGGGGAAGCACCAATTTTCCAGCACCGGTCTCTGATCATTATTGCCTCCAGAGAAATGTTGAGCTTGCTTTTTAGTGGTGTGTTCATAATACATTATTGCTTCAAAACACACTCACCCCAACCTTCCTTTATAGACAATAGAGTTGAAAGCTGCTAACCTTTGAGGTTAACTGTAATTGGAATACCCTTAAATTAGGGCTCTAATGGGTAAATAAGATCATTATTGTTTAGGTCAGCTTCTGCTAATTTAGTTTTGTGTACTGCAGGTGTTTTGCTCATCTTAAAACAACAGCAGTAATATGATTATGGCACCCATACCCACCCTATGCAATGTGGGCCATGTTATCCTGGGTGCCAATTTGGCATCTTGTATGCATCTTCTTAATAAGGTGGGAAAGACATTGTGCAGCTAAGTTTATCTTCATTTCATAGGCTGCCATATTCTGTTCAACAACACCAAACATACAGCCTCACTGTGAAATGTGCTGCAAACAGCTATATGTTCTAATACTGCGTGCAAAAAAACATAATAAAACATCAATAAAGTTATATGAAAATTCAATATATTTGTGTGTGTGTGTGTGAGGAACAGTCAGGGTTCACGTGTTAAATTTTGTCCCCTTTACCCAGTACCTCAGAACCAGAATTAAACCTTGTCAGAAAATAATGAAGCACCAAAACCCAAAGATTGAGGTTATTAAGTACAGAAAGCAAGCAAGGAATGAAATAATAACTGTTGGATGGTTATAAAAATCAGTTGACAGGCAGGAATTCAAATTGCAAATAATCTGAGTACACTAAAGATGTTGGCAGGCTGAAGTTGTACTATAAAAACAAATGAAAGTGTTTCCCTCTCACTGGTTAACACTCTTAATTAGAGAAAGATTTATAAAGTAGTTTCAGGCTTTTCGTATATAGATCCACACACTGAATCACTGACACAGAGGACTGACTGAACCTGTGACAGATACATCCCTTCACAGACCCTTTCCTCTAGTAATCAGGTACACTCCAGTTGGTAGAGCAATACCCAGGAAGTAACACCCCTGAGAGCTATTCACTCCAGCACCTCAATCCCCTTGTGTTAAGTCCCACACAGCTAGGATCTCTGACTTTTGGGATTTCCACACAGCCCCAAGAACCCTTTTTGTCCCTCTCCCAGTGTGTTTGTGTTCTATATTAGAACCAGGAGTCTGTCCTTTGGCACTGACAGAACTCCTCAGCAGAGCCTTAAAGTTTCCCTCTGCCTTGTGACACGATGTGCCACAGCTTTGAGAGCTTTCCTTCAGAAACAGCTTTGGATTTGCCCCTTCTCACAAAATAATTCTCTTCCAGACAAAAACTACAAAAACCATTTCTGTCTCAAGGAACTGAGCTGACAGTCTGTTCTTAGCTCCTATCTCCAGCTGAACTTCAACTGAACTCAACCCTGAGGAGATTTTCCCCCTCTGCCAGCCTCCTTCCACTAGATACATTCATTTCCATGGAAGCGGCTCAGCCAATCAGAGTGAGTTTTTCAACCCTCACTCAGATAAACTGCTTTAAGCTTTATATTTTATCAAAAATCAATATTTTCCTCAAAAATCCACCATGTATCATTGGCACATAGGTGATACTTTAAACAACATATATACAGATTGGAAGCTGTACAATGACCCAAATATCTATATTTCAATAAATGATGCTATGGATAGTCAACAATTACTCAGTCCATTTCAGAAACCACTGTTCTTTTTTCAAGGGTCCAAATGTATCCAACTCTTCTGGTCATGCAACTTCAGTAAGGCTTCCCATTTTCTTAAGGTCTGCCATTAGATTGAAGCATCTTATATGTATGTGCTCTAGAAAAAGTGTTATAAATATTGTACAAAGCATAACCAAAGTCTTCTAAGATTTGTAAAAAATTATAAAACTGGGTACAATTCACATTTACTCACCACCACAGAGACACTGGGTAGAGCTTCTACACAAAATCAGAGAAGTCAGCAATTTTTTGGACAGTGTCCCAAGAGGGGGAGGGGGGGAAAACCTCAGTAGTAAATTTATCCCATAGCACACTGTCCCAGATAGAACTTAAAGTTCTAGGTCAGGAACATAATTTCATTCTGGCGCCACATTATGATGGTTTTCAGGTGAGAGTGGAATTGTTTAAATTGCTGAGACTCATCAAATTAAGAGCTTTTTAGGGGAATAAGAAAAAATTAGATTAAGAAATTACACTTGTAATCAACATTTTAACCTCAAGTCAGTGATCCAGCTATACCTACATTTGAGAAATTGTTACTTAGAGACCTCTCGTGTTTGGAATGTAAGGATCGTAATAGGTTCCAAATAGGTAATTGTCTACTATCTGTAGGGTCATTTATGAAAATATAGATATTTGGGTCATTGTACAGCTTCCAATCTGTATATATGCTGTCTGAAATCTAGCCTATGTTCCAGTGATACATGGTGGATTTTTGGAAAAAAATATGGATTTTTGATAAAATATAAACAACACATACAAATATAGTGAATGTTTGTATAACTTTAGTGAAGTATTTATTATGGTTTTTTAAAGTAGTAGCAGAACATACAGCTGTTTGCAGCACTTTTCCAATGAAGAAATTCCACACACACTAGATAGCAACTGCCATGGAGAGCCCTTCTTATTCCATTAAAATTTCCATGCTCTGCAGACTGTCCTTCATGCATGGAAATCATTCATAGGATCTAAGCACTTGTTTCTTACAGCAAGATGTAGCGACTATGTTAGACCCATATGAGGTATGATGTATGTAAGGGCTGTCAAGTTGCAGCCAAATTAGGGAACCCCTGGCAAGGGTCGTTCAAGGCAAGTGAGAAGCAGAGGCACTTTGGAGTCTTCTGTGGTGGCCTCCCAACCAAGCTCTGAGCCTGCTTAGCTTCTGAGATCTATTCCAAGTTGCCTTCCCTCCCAGATTCTTATACAGGACTGGGCTATGGGGCATCATTTTGAGCTCCACGGCTGTGAGACAGTACTGAAGAGGGATTTTCAGAGTATTGCAGTTTTTGTTTTTATTGCATATATACAGGGCTTTTTTGGTAGGAAAAGCCCAGCAGGAACTCATTTGCATATTATGCCACATCCTCTGATGTCACCATTGTTTCACATTGGACACTTTTGTAGAAAAGGCCCAGCAGGAATTTATTTACTACTACTACTACTACTACTACTACTACTACTACTACTACTACTACTAATAATAATAATAATAATAATAATAATAATAATAATAATAATAATAATAATAATAATAATAATAATTTTATTTCTATCCCGCCCTCCCCACCTCGGCAGGCTCAGGGCGGCTAACAACATTTAGGCCATCCCCCTGACACCAAGCCAGCCGGAACTGTGTTCCTGCTCAAAAAAAGCCCTGCATATATATTATCTGGCTAAGACTGATGTCAATTTTTTTACTTTGAACCTTTGAGAATAAAATTAGACCCATCCAAAATCATCACTGCCCTTTGGGAGGCAAAGCATTGAATGTTCTATTAAGAATTCTTGATTTCCTTCTTGGATCTTTTTAAGTAATACAGATGGCATACTTGTAATAAGAACAAGACAGCAACCACCTCACCAAATGTAAAAGTTGGGAAAAGCCCTGTTTTGAGCCACAGGTCAAGAGCAGACTGCTGTTGTCAGACAAACAGGTCATAAATCCCATCTTGAAAGCATTACACTTTCTACACAGGAAGTGACAAGTTCAGCGATAATTAGTTGCATCTTTACGGTGTGTTTAATTTTCATGATGCTGCAATCACTCTGACAGCCTGATCACAAAGGCAATAGAGTTGAAAGCTGCTCACCTTCGAGGTTAACTGTAATTGGAATACCCTTAAACTAGGGCTCTAATGGGTAATAAGATCATTATTGTTTAGGTCAGCTTCTGCTAATTTTGTTTTGTGTACTGCAGGTGTTTTGCTCATCTTACAACAGCAACAGTAATATGATTATGGCATCCACACCATGCAATGTGGGCCATGCTTGCCTGTGTGCCAATTTGGCATCTTGTATGAGTCTTCTTCATAAGGGGGAAAGGACATTGTGCAGCTAAGTTTGTCTTCATTTCATAGGCTGCCATATTTTGTTTAACAGCAGATTACAGCTAAATGGTTTTTAAAACAAGGAATTTCATGTTTAAGGGCCAGTTCACATTGCCTTCAAAGTAGGTTGGGAGTCAGCTTGAGAGAATGCATATTGTCCTCATGAACTGGTCACATCATAGGCACATAGCGGCTGCTTTTGTTTGGGGATCAGCAGAAAACTTCCTTTTGGATCATGACTCAGAAACAACATCAACAACAAAAAGGATGTGTAGCTCCTTAGAATGAGGGAACACCATTCATGCCAACTGACTTAAAGATGCTACTGGACTCAAATCTGGTTAACCCCAGTGAGAGAGAGCTTTGAGGTTTGAAGTGGGGTTTGGAGACAGCACGTGAAACAAGCATACTAAAGTAACATCCTTTACTTTCAACTTTGATTTGGCAAATTCATCCATGCCCACCTTGTTTTCATGTTATGGAAGGCAGCAGGTGGTGGGTGGGGCACCAAGTTCATGGATGGTCTTGCTTTTCAGTCTTAGTAGATTTTTAAAAATCAACACAATAAACATGGATGTTGACTCTGCGGCATATAGAACCCAACATGGGTTTCATAATTATTTTTTTTTCTTTTTTAATAGGGAAAGGGTGTGTGGTTAGATGGCATCCTGTTTTGCTTTTTCCTGCCAAAAGCCTCCACCAGATAGTAGTAAAAGGGCCTGTAAGGTTAAAGACAGATAAGTGCAGGGACACAGTTCAGAGTGCTGAAGTTTGAAGTCATCTGCCAGTATAACTAATCTTCAGTTATGTGTCATCTCCCAGGCATGGTGAAACGCAACATTACTTTTCACAATAAACTACATGAAAAGTAGCTATTAGGAATAAATACTTTCACTTACTGAACTGTTGATGCTTGCCCTTTGTAAATCCCAGCATTGCAAAATTTCTCCTAAGATGAACAGCACATAAAAAGGTTTATTGTTTCAGCAATCTGCTGATTACACATTCCTTAACCACTCCTGGGTTGCAATCCTCAGAAAATGCCGGCTCCCTCCCAGCGAGCGGCCAATGGCTGCTAAAGCTGAGGGCCACCCGTTGCTGCCCCGGAAGGAGCAGAGGCAGGCCGTTCCTCCCCAGCCATCTGGGAGCTTGGGGGGTGCGGCACAGCCCTTAACTAGGCCAGCCCCGCCCCCTGTGGCGCACTTTGAATGCCGCTCTCGTCCGGGAAGGAAGCCTTTTGCTTCGCCAGTTTCACAGCGAGGAGGATCCCGGGGTGAGGCTTGGGGCCCGCATAGCCAAGCTCCAGTGAGACGGGCCAGTCTGTGGGAACCTTGGGCATTGCAGGGGGGCTAGCAGGCGTGGGGCAAGCAGTGGCCCAACGGTAGGGTTCTCTGGAGGGCGTTTCAAGGGGCATTCACCCAGTGCATTCCCCTGTGCCCCACTTCCCTTTTATCCTTCGAGTGGCCTTTGGATTTCCTAGCTGGTGGGCCTGAAGGGTCCTGGTTAGGTATTAGCCGGGTGTAGGGCAGTGTGATCATGGCACCCAAGAAGGACCAGGGCAAGCAACCGGTCAAAAGCCCACCAAGTGTCCACTTCCCCCCCCCCCCCAGCCTATGTAAGAAGAAGAGGAGGACAGCCAGATGAGGCAGGCCATCTTAGAGCAACTAGTGGCTCTTGAGGAAGCTAAGGGTGTAGGTGGCCTGTTGCGCAGATTTGCAGGGCTGAAAGATTCGGAGCGGGTGGCAACTATGTCTTTTCAGAAGGAGGTGCTCGTATGTTTATCTGCTTTACAGGAGGTGGGTGAAGGCTGCAACAGCGCTATGGATACAAGACCAGTCGAGGAGGAGACTGATGTGGTGGCAGTGGTCCCCCCCAGAGGTGGATGGTAGGTTGGGCATGACACAGCAGGATCCAGTTTGGCCATGGGGCACCTGGGGACCAAGTGGGGCAAGTCTGCAGGTCCCAACTGTGGTGGCAGCGAGCCCTGTGCCCAGTTGATTCCTGATCCTGACCTACTTGATTTCCTTGGCACTCTGACTTTTTGGCTTTTGGACACTTACTTCTGATTCTGGTTTGTGATTCTGCATTGGTGACTTGACTCCTGCTTGACTTCTTGGACTTTGACCTTGGACTGGCTTTGGACTCCTGCCTGCCTGCACCCTGAGAATGTGACACTTTACGAGTTTCAGAATTGGTAGTTATGTCCCGTAATGATGCCTCAGTTAGGGCCTTGCAGGTGGGGGACATCAAGTTGGAAGATGATTAGGTGGCCCTATATGTGAGATGGTCTAAAACCTACCAAAGGCAGAGGGGTTCTGTCGTGACCCTTGGGGTCTGCTCGGAAAAGGAGTTCTGCCCAGTACTCGCCCTCAAAAACTATACGAAGCTGCGGGGGGACGGGTCAGGCCCCCTGTTTTGTCATGAGGATAACATTCATTTGACGAAATACCAGTTCTGGACAATCATGTGTCAAGCATTGGCTGTGCTGGGTTTGGGTGGCGTGAAATTCGGCACCCATTTTTTCAGGATTGGGGTGGCTTCTACAGCAGCAGCCCTGTGGTATGGGAGTGACGACATTCAATGAGTGGGCCGCTGGAGGTCCAGGGCTTATCGAACCTATGTTCAGCCCCTGACTTTGCAGTGATACCAGTTCCTTTCCTGTAAGCTGCAGCCCGCCCCCCCACCCTCCGTCTACTTTTCCTACTGTTTAGTTATCTGTTAAAGTTGATGTTGTGAACCCCTGTTGACTATGTTTCCTTATAGGTGCTGTGGCCCATGCTGAGAGGAAACGGATCCTCATTTGTATGATCTTTTGGGCTGTGCATCAAGCCAGAAGGATGGCGGTGAGGTCGCGGCTGGGCCTGAGCAAGTGGGCCGTCATTGAGTGGCAAGGATGCCGCGGCATGCAGTGGCCGGGGATCTTGCCACTTCTTTTTGAGGGGTTAGGGTTAGAAAATGTGATGATTCTGAGTTTACAGTTTATGAAAGGGCTCTCAAGTGCACCAATTTATGGTTTCCCCCTAGGGGTTTCAAGGCAAGAGATGGTCAGAGGTGGTCTGCCATTGCCCTTCCTCTGTGTAGCAACCCTGAACTTCTTTGACAGTAGTAACTAGGCTTCCCAAATCCCCCGCTTTGCCTGGTGACCCCCGATTTGAAGCCTTCTTCTCCCGCTAGCCAAAACTCTGGAAAGCGGGGGGGAATGGCGGCCCTTTCCACCCAGCCTCGATCTCAGCAACTTTTCCTTGCCCTGCCCTTCCCACCCAGCCCCGATCGCAGCAGCCTTTCTTCAGTTTTCCCAGGCTGCTTCCGGTCCCAATCAGCTGGCTGGCGGGAGAGGGGGGGAGAGAGGGAGCCCCGCCGGCAAAGGACCATGTGCCTTTGCACCTCCAGAGGCTTGACTTGAAAGGCTTCCATTTAGGATGGTGTGTCTGTGTGTGTTTCTGTGAAGAAGCTGGCAGCAAATGGTGAGTTGAGAGGCTGATCCGCTGCTTCAGACTGGCCAGAAAGAGGGGGGGGGGGGAGAGGGAAACGTCTTCATTATTTCCTATGTGATCGATTCTCATAGGGTATAATGGGGAATTGTTCTGGAGGTTTCAGGGGCTCTGGGGGAGCTGTTTTTTGAGGTAGAGGCACCAAATTTTCAATATAGTATCTAATGCCTCTTCCCAAAGTACCCTCCAAGTTTCAAAACGATTGGACCAGGGGGTCCAATTCTATGAGCCCCAAAAGAAGGTGCCCCTATCCTTCATTATTTCCTATGGAAGGAAGACATTTAAAAAGGTGTGCTGTCCCTTTAAATGTGATGGCCAGAACTCTCTTGGAGTTCAATTATGCTTGTCACACCCTTGTTCCTGGCTCCACCCCCAAAGTCTCCTGGCTCCACCCCCAAAGTCCCCAGATATTTCTTGAATTGGACTTGGCAACCCTAGTAGTAACCAGTACTAACTAACCAGGGCCTACCCTACTTAGCGTCTGAAATCTAACAAGACTGAGCTAGCCATGTATAGAGTTAGGGCCTGGTTTTGCATCTGCACAGTTGGTGGCATTTGCCTTATTGGCCCATGCTTTCAATTGTTGAATTGCATATAGGTTACACACACATACACGGACCCCTAGTAAGTGCCTTCTGAATATAAATCAGTTGAAGGTCAGTGTATCATATTTTTGATATGACATCTAGATGTTACTGGAACCTTTGTAAAAATAATAATGTTCAGATGGAGGAGGGAAGCCTTTATGAATCAGGTTCTCAAACCAAAAACCATTTTAATGGTTGAAACACTGGCTAAGCACAGTTTATGAGAATGATTCATAGAAAGCCTGAAGGATTGGCATTTTCTATCATTGGCTGCATTATCTGTACTTGATACATGTTCTTATTAAGATTAAACTACTTTGGTGTGTGGCAATAATTGCAAGTTAAATCCTGGGTGTGATTTATTGCACTGGATGGCAACATGATACATTTTAATTCTGTCAATGAACATGTGGCAGTTATTAATATATGTATAAAAGAATGATAAATTACCGGCTACATTGGGCATATCTCTCACAATTAGTGCACCAGTTCTATCTTGGGAGGGGGGGGGGGCTTTGCAAAAATTAGGCAGTGCAATAATTGTAACAGATTGCTGTCTGACAGACACAGGCTGTGATGGTATACTTATGGATGATTCCAGATAAAGTCTTAAAATTCAAATAGCTATTCATATACCCGGTCCTATATGTATTTCTGTATTATCCTTCCTGAGTGATGATGAGATAGAGGGAAAGCTCAGTGGAAGATCCACCATATGTAGAGGACTGAGAAAAGACCTCTGCTTGAAATTCTGGAGAACAGAGTACTCAGCTCTGATTTAGGCTGAATCCACACCATATTGTGCTATCCTTGTCATTCACAATTAAGTTTTCCATTATGAACAAGACAATCAATAATTACTATAGTGTAACAATAGTGCAATATTTATCAATGGATGGATTTTACATGGTCACATGGTTTAGTTATAACCTTTATATCAGGGGTGTCGAACATGTGGCCCAGGGACCAGATCAGGCCCCCAGAGGGATCCTATCAGGCCCACGAGCAAATCAAAAGTAGGTTTGCAACTTACAGATACACACTTGAACAACACCTGAACAGCATACTCAAGATTGCTACAGCACAGACAGTGTCTCCAGTTTTTGATGCAGTAATTCAGAACAAGAGGCGTCAGTTATTAGGGACTGTTAAATAAACAAAATGTTGCAAGAGTGCTGTGTTAAGCATGTTTTACATTTTTTTAAAAAAAAATCTTTAATTGTGTCTGTGTCTGCTACCTGGCATTACATTATATGACACACATGGCCTGACCCAACAAGTTCTCATTTATGTCAGATCTGGCCCTTATAACAAATGGGTTCTACACCCCTGCTTTATATGGTTAGACAGGCATTTGACCTAGCACACTTTAGTACTAAAGGCCAAGAAATTCCTGGTACAAATGTCACTTTATTAATAAATTGACTGAGTAATGTGACTGCCTAGCATGACATGGAAACCAGCAGGAGAGCTGGCTGGGGGGAAATGAGGGGCCCCTTTTGGTGATGGCGTGATGTGACTTCCCTGGAGAACATGAAAGTGATGGCATGCCTCTCATAATTGCTGGAAGCTCTATTATAAAGCCACCATTGAAACAGCCCTCTCTCTGGGTGCCAAGAGGGGGCATCAAAAACAAGATTTAGGAAGCAGATCTTAGCTGGTGGCTAAACACTTTGGGAAAAGGTGGTCCTTCAGGTAACCCCGTCCACTGACAAGGTACATATGTTGCATGTAGGTCAGATTTTTTTTTATTTATCTAAGATTTATATCCCGCCCTTCCCACTAGGTGGCTCAGGGCGGCTTACAACACATAGATGTTAGGAAAAGATCAGATGTTTGAAATTATTGAGTGTAAAGGCTTTCATAGCCTGGGACCAACATACCTAAACAATTATCTTACCCCAAACAAGGCCTTCAATAAAGTTGTCAGCCTCCAAATGTGGCTTGGTGATCCCCCCAGAATTACAACCAATCTCCAGACTACAGATATCAATTCCCCTGGAGAAAATGGCTGCTTTGGATGGTGGACTCCATGACATTGTACTCCAGTGAAGTCCCTTATCCCACCCCCCACCCCAATGCTGTCCTCCCCAGGAATTTCCCAACCCATTGTTGGCAGCCCCGGTGACTTCAGGTTTCCACTAGGGGTGTGCATTCAGGTCTACCCAAACCAAAAATATATTCCAAAAACAACTTATTGGTATATTTCAGCATCCCAAATATATCTGGGATTTTTTTGGGGAGAAGACAAAACCCCCAAAATCCTGGATATATTTGGGAATTACCAGCAAATTCAGAATGACAGTTGAAGGGCTGGAGAAGATCAATCCTACCACTCAGCTGTTTTATGGGTTTCTTCTGCAGTCCCTTTAAATGGGGTGTTTAAAGTGATTGCAAAGATAGCCCATAAAACAACTGAGGGGAGGCACTCTTCCCATTGGCTCAGCTGGGGCTCTTTTGGGGCTGTTTGACTGAACTGCCAAAGAGAGCCCCGGTGGAATCACAGAATCAACTGCTTTGCAGGCTCTACTGGGCAATCCAGGTTAAACCCAGTGGATCCTGTGTGGAGATATCTCCCTGGAGTATCAGCTACTCTGTGAGCTCTTTTAGGTAGGCCAGAAGAACTGTTCCATATAAAATAAATCTCCTCATATTAGAGTGAAAACTAAGGTGAAAAGCCTTCTCTCCTCCATTTAGTTTTCTATGTAGATATGTTTTTTAAGACAGAGAGAGCATTCTATCATAGTTTCCTAATTATAGTCTGAGCTAATATAGCCCAGACACAACTTTACCACAGGGTGGCCAGTTCTTAGTTGGGAGTGAGGGACAATTCCAATTGTGTACCAACTATATCTCCCAACTGTATCTCAGCACCATTCAGAGCAGTGGTGGGAGAAAATGGCCTTTGGGTGAGTGATATCACTTCTGGGGTTAAGCAGAAGTAATGTTACATCTTGGTAGAAACTGCTTGCAACTCATGTTTTATCATAATATTTCTGGTGATTCCTAGGGAGGCATGACATCACTTTCAGGTTTTCCCTGGAAGTGATGTCATACCATCACCAGTAACCACTCCCTTATATTGCCATGCCCCCATCTCCCACTGGTTGACAGGCCTTGACTGACAACCCTAGTTTATCCCCTCAACTAGGACACAGCAAGAAACAAGGAGTGGGTTGAGGTCAAGTAATCACTGACAAGCCAGTTATGCAGTTCCTAGAAATCCTAGATCGAATTACATTAGGAATAGTTCATACATGCATGTTTATCATATGTTGAGTGAAATATCCCATATCAGCTAGCCACTGTGAAAGAGCTAAGACAGTAGCCTACAGAGATTCTTTGAATCACTCCAACACAGATATTTTTTCCCTTTCTTTCAGTGACAGCAGTTGGTAAGCAGAAGGTCCCAGGTTCAATCCCTGGCATCTCCAACTAAAAAGGGTCCAGGCAAGTAGGTATGAAACACCTCAGCTTGAGACTCTGGAGAGCCACTGCCAGTCTGAGTAGACAATACTGACTTTGATGGACCGAGGGTCTGATTCAGTATAATGCAGCTTCATATGTTCATATGTACACATCCATTGGTGAGTCAGTATGGCCTGGTTAACACATAACATGTTCACCACTAGACAAGGAAAGGTTTGGAAATACATATGGGACTTTTATATCTCAAACATTTCAGGGAAATACATTTCACACATTTATCTACCAGTCATCACAAGTCAAGGGATATACACACAGGTGTGAACCCTCCCTATTGATCACTAGATGAAGAAGCTTCACCTATTCCTTGTCTAATTCAGCAGTTTAATGAGCATGCATACACATCCCATAATTATATTGTATAATCAGAATAAGATTTGAAGATATAGATATAAAGATACTTTAAGAGCTAGCATACTATAGAATGTTGAACAAGGATCTGGAACTCAGGTGTAAAGAAGAATAAGAGTTGGTTTTATACCTCCTGTGCCATGTAAGCTCCCCTCTGGGGTGGATCTGACCATCCTCCAAGTACTTTCCTCCAGCCTGAGATGCTTTCCTCTGACTTACCTGGCACTTCTTAATCTTTGGCGGAAAACTTAAAATTTAAGCCCAAAGAAGATGTGGTGTATAAATGTCTTACTTCAATCATTAATTAGTAAACTGTGCTCATTGGAGTAGCAAGTTACTACCACCCACCCTTGCCTTATGTCAGGTGTGGCCAAACTGTGGCTTGGGAGCCACATGTGGCTCTTTCACACATATTGTGTGACACTCAAGGCTCCCACCGCCCCATCGGCTGGCTTGGAGAATGCATTTAAAGTTGCTTTCTTTCTACCTTTCCATCCCTCCCTCATGTTTTTGCTTTCCTTCCTTCTTGTGGCTCTCAAACATCTGATGTTTTTTCTTTGTGGCTCTTACAGTAAGCAAGTTGGGCCACCCCTGGTCTATGTGATCTCACCAGGGCTTTTGTTGAGCAGAACGCAGTTCTTGGTGTCAGGGAGTATGTCCTGATACACAAATGAGTTCCTGCTGGGCTTTTTCTACAAAAAAAAAAAAAGCCCTGGATTTCACAGACTAGGACTAGATGACCCTGGAGGTCCCTTCCAACTCTATGATTCTATTCTTTCTTATAAGAGTAAAAATGGAGGAGTGGAGAATGATACTGTGGGACGCTTTGGGGAGAAAAGCAGAGTGCACATTTCTAAAATAAATAAACCATCTCATTACAATTATGCTTACATTCATTAAAGGGACGGCTTGCCTCCCATCAGTCAGTAGAGTGGGCTTCTTGCAAGTCTCTGCCATTGGAGGAACTTTGCTTGAAACACAGGAAGGCTTTAAACTGCTGCTACCAATTCTAGGCTGGGGAATCCCTGGAGACTTGGGAGTCAAGATCAAGAAGGGTGAGGTTTAGAAAGGGGAGGGGACTCAGGAGCGATGCGACACCCTACAAAGCTGCCATTTGCTCTGGGAAATTGATCCCTGGAGATCAGTTGCAATTCTGGAGATCTCCAGGCCCCACCTGGGGGTCGGCAGCTTGATTCCATTTATTAAAGGAATGGCTTGCATCCTATCATTCAGCCATGTCTAGCCCTCTGGAGGCCTCTTTAGAGTCTCTCTCTTTGGAGGAGATCTCCTTGTACCAGAGGAAGACTTCAAACTCATCTGAATGGAGTTGTGGGATAAGCTGGTATGTTGTGCCTCAGCCTTGGTAAGTACTTGTCTAAAATTCATTTTTCAAAGCAATCCTAAACAGAAGTACACCTTTCAAAGCTCATTGACTTCAGTGAGCTTGAAAGAGTGTAACTTTGTTTAGGATTGCACTGTTTGTGTGGCAGCCTGCATTCAGCTGGTATTTTGCAAGGAAGCAGGGCTTTTTCTATAGCAGGAACTCCTTTGCATACTAGGCCATGCACCCCTGAAATAGCCAATCCTCCAAGACCTTACAGTAGACCCTGTATGAAGAGCCCTGTAAGCTCTTGGAGGATTGGCTACATCAAGGGTGTGTGTCCTAATATGCAAAGGAGTTCCTGCTCAAAAAAAAAAAAAAAAGCCCTGCAAGGAAGAAGGAGCCTGCTTTGGCTGATCTGCATCAATCCATCATGAGAGGGGGGGGGGGAGGATAAACACACAAAATAGGGTTTTAAAAAATCATTCTAGAGTATCTGAGCTTGTCTTATGGCAGCCTTAGAGTTCATTTTTCTAGAACCTATTGCCAGGGAAGTCAGAAAACACCCCTCTCCTGATTCTGCAGTGGCATTGAAGGCAGATGCCTGTGCAGCTTCCTTTTTGCCAGCAAAGGTCAGGCATAGTGTGAAGAGAGCACCCTCGGGTCAGACTAATACAGTAGGAATTGGCGGGGGGGGGGGGGTGGAGGCACTTAGGTTAGCATATTGTCCGGAGGTTAAGAGCCTTTTCTGAAGCCCTGATCCATCTTCATCCTTGTAATGAGGCTATTCTTACTTTCAAAGAAACTGTTGCTACGAAACACATTGGCAAATTTGCAGCCTGCTTATTGAAGCACTCAGCCCATTGTTCCAGGCAGTGTAATTGGTGATCGAGAAAGTTATAAAATGGCCCAGCCATTAGAATGGCCTGAATTGAAACTGAAAAGGAGAGTGTTTATACACTGGTCACTGCTGAGGCAACTTTCACCCTCATGTGAACCAGAGTCTATGGAAACACCCCCCAGCATCTCTCTTGTTTAACCTCCAGGAGAACTTGGGGGGGGGGAGGGGGAATCAAAAACTGAAATGGAATTAATGGGCCTTCACATATTGTCCTGTTTCTTTTGTTGTGAAAAAAGCTGGTGGGAAATGGAGTCAAAAGGGGGAGGTTGGACTACAGCCTCCATTAATATCAGGTTATAAATTCTACAAAACATTAACTTCATTACATAGCAATTACAATCTGTAATTGGCAGAACAGAAGATTTTTCTTTCTCATCAATTGCTGGTTGGAGAGGACTCAGCATTTTTCTCTCTTGCCAGCAAAGGTCAAGCCACTGAGAATACCTTCATGCAAATAACAATTTAGAAACAGAACATTTTCCTTCTTTAAAAACTATATCCAGTTATTGTGGGATGTGGATTAGTGGTCAGGAACCTCTAACTTGGTCTGAGGCCTGTGGGCAAATAAAAATGATTGGAAAATATGGGCATTTTTTTAAAGGAGAGAGAACAAAAGAGAGTGCAATGTTACTTTAGAGTTATGCTGTTGTATTGGGATGGTGTGGTGCATTTAGCCAGAGGAGAACTAAGTTTGATTCCTTTTAAAATTTGTATTAATTGTATTTATTTTACATTATTTGTAGTTCACCTTTCTCACTTGGAATTAAGATGGATCACACAGAGCAAGTTAAGACAATCAAAAGGAAGGGACATTCAGTAAACAACACAATAGGATTAGGGCTTTAGAACCAGAAGTCTAAAAAAAAGAACTGAAGCAAAGCATAACATGACACATTTAAATGATGCAAAATTCCATAGCAGGATCCTAATTTCAACAAGCACACACAGGAGTACAGACCAGAGTCTATTTATCCTATTAACTTTAGTACAGTTTAACACTGTTGCTTGCATCGAAAAAGTCCTCTTGAATCATTCCATTTTGCATCATTTGCAGAAAGTCAGGAGAGTGGGCGCCTTCTGAACCTCTCCAGGCAGGCAGCTCCAGAAGGTGGGGACTGTCACAGAGAATGCACATAGACAGGCAGTTGTTGGCTTGGTCCACTCCATATGCAAGTTGGCACCAACAGAAGGGCCTGCTCAGATGTGACAAATTTGTTGTGGTGGAGTGGAGGGGAAGAAAGGAGGAGGAGAGTTAGTTTTAATATTCTGCTTTTCTCTACCTTATACCAGCCTTCCAGCTGAGTCCCCAGCTTGCTGGGGGGAAAGTGTAGATGACCGGGGAAGGCAATGGCAAACCACCCCGTAAAAAATCTGCCGTGAAAATGTTGTGAAAGCAACGTCACCCCAGAGTCAGAAACGACTCATGCTTGCACAGGGGACCTTTCTTTTCCTTTCTCTACCCAAAGGAGTCTCAAAATGGCTAACAATCACCTTCCCTTCCTCTTCCCACAGCAGGCACCCTGTGAAGTAGGTGGGGTTGAGAGAGCTCTGAGAAAACCATGACTGACCCTTCTCAGTTCTGGTGCCAGCCTAATGGAACATTCTCCCAAGAGAGATCTGGGCCCTGCAGGTCCTGCAAAAAGGAGATGTTCTGCCAGAACTATGGTTGAACAACAGTATACACAACTCAGTTGTTATAGTGACAAATTACTATGTAATAAAGTACATATACAAAATACAAAACATAATTCATGAAATTTCTTCCACAAAGTCCCGGTGTGCAGGCTGTTGACGTTAAAAAGCCCTGCTTCGATTGTCACTCTTCCAGCAAAGGGTGCTCCATAAATTTTCAAAACTATAATACAAAATTTGAAAATTACATCCTCTTATAGAAAAGGTGTTGTGATCTCAGCTCCAATACACTTATATCTAACCACAATGCTCACAATGCCCATTCAACACTGCTCACTGTTGATCTTTCCAGTGCGTTGCTTACTGCTAAACTATGATAATGAAACAATAATAAAACAAGGCATAAGCCACTTCAACGGAGACATAAAATTTTACTCCCTTTCTCAGAATGATACCTACTGTTTTTTAAGATAGTGTGGGAATGTAACTTCTCCAGGAGGATTCCAAATAGGCATAATGCTCTAAGGCGGCTGAAGGCAAACTGCTGCCACCACCCGAACCTTCTTAAAGCTGTAATCATCAACACCTGTTCTTACATAGGAGAGGTCACTAACATACTTACACACATACCCTTATACAATAATGTCACAGTGCTCATACAAAAAATCATTTTACAATTTCATAATATTACAAAACCATAATATTACAAAATCAGCCATGTTACAAAGTCATTTTTCAAATGTAGTTTTTACAAAAAACAAGAATAATCAAGACTACTGTTCAAGTCATATGGTATGACTGAATTTAATCTGTGGATCCAGAAACATTCTTCTCTAAGTAAGTGGGTTGCCTCATCCTCAGGGTCACCCCACGGTTCATATTTATACAATACAAAGAATCTAAAGCTATCATAAGAATGATTTTTTTTCCTGGAAATGGCTCACAAGAGGTGCGTCCATAACTGAATTCTTAATTCTACTACGGTGTTCCAAAATTCTCACTCTCACTGGATTAGTGGTATTTCCAATGTAGGGGTGCCCACATCCACATTGGATTAAATAAATGATAAGTGGCACAGGTAGAGAAATGATTCAAAACAATAAGAGGACCTCCATCAGAGGAAGTAAACTCCGTAATCTGCATTGACTGTAAACATGCTGCACAATGCTTGCATGGATAATGTCCTTTTAAAGGTTCATCTTCCTTGTTTTCACCTCGCATACCCGAATGTACCAACCTATCTCTGATACTCTTAGGGCGTTTTCGCACTGACCTTAACAGCAGCGACGTCCCTCTTCACCGTGCAGGATCTGTGCGGATTTCGCACCAATTGCTGCGGAGCACTCAGAAGAGCCGCAAAGTCCCGCGGCTTTTGCGGCGCAAATGGAAACTGGTTTTTGGCGGTTTCCATTTGCACCGCAAAAGCCACGGGACTTTGCGGCTCTTCCGGGTGCTCCGCAGCAATTGGTGCGAAATCCGCGCAGATGAAGAGGGACGTCGCTGCCGATTAAGGTCAGTGCGAAAACGCCCAGAGTTTTTCTTAACCCAATATATGGTGTAAGTTGGCAACTGGGTATATCACTCAACAAATGCCAATGTCACAAGATGATTCTACGTATCTCATCAGACAAAGATGTGTAGTCAAAACCACACATGACACGTTTACTTTGTTGTCTTTCTATATTAATAAACAATGACTTACGATCCACCCAGTGTGCTCTCAACCTAGCCCTTTCCACCACTTGCCTGGGGAAGCCTCTACTCTGGAAATTATCAGCCAGCCTCTTGCTGTCATTCACGTAGTTTTTTTCCTCAGCACTATTATGTTTAAGTCTCAAAAACTGTCCAAATGGAATATTGTTTCATAAATGTACAGGGTGGAATGACTGATAATGAATTTCTATCAGTCACTTTGTAATATATACATATTGCCAACCTTCTGTTTCACCGCTTGTAAACACACGTCTCCAAAAAAGGTACTGCTTCTCTATGATGTTTCTCTGGAAATCTAATTGTAGGATGTATCCCATCTAGCCATTTCACAAGTTGCGTAACACATGTTTCACTTTTTATAATCAGGAACAGATCATCAATATATCTCTTGAAAAATACGATCTGTTCAAAAAAAGTATTGGTATCAGCATTACAAATCCAATCCCTCTCCAATCTTCCCATAAACAAATTGACTACACTTGGAGCGAAGCTTGAGCCCATTGCTACGCCTCTAGTCTGGAGATAAAAATCTTCCTTGTATTTAAAGAAGTTTTTTTCTAATATGATTTCTGTCAACTCCAACAAAAAATAAGTGGGTGGAGAAAGAACCTCCGTTTTCTTTAAGGTTTCCTCCACTACCGCATGAGCTTCCTTATGAGGAATGTTGGTGTACAAGGATGCCACATCTAATGTAAGTAAAACGCTTCCTCTGGGACACTAATCCTTTCCACCATGCTCACAAACTGTTTAGTAACTCTAATGTATGATGGCAATTTAATGACAAAACTTTTTAAAAAGGAATCCACATATTTGGACAGGGACTCAAGAATAGAATTAGAGCCTGAAATAATGGGGCGCCCAGGCGGAGGAAAGCCCGGTTTGTGAACCTTAGGGAGAATACATATTACAGGAGTCCTAGGGTATTCATTCCTTAGATACTTATGAGACTCATTCTTTATAATTCCTAAACTCTCAGCTTCTTCTAACACAATCCTAATGATTCTAGCAATATGTGGGCTAGGGTCACATTGTAACCACTTGTAGTTGTCAGTATCCCGCAGTTGTCTCTCTAACTCGCTACAGTAATCCTCTTTATTCAGAACAACAGTACTGCCCCCCTTATCAGCAGGTTTGATGATAATACTCTCATCCTGTGATAATGTTTTTAACACCACTGCCTCTTCTCTAGAAAGATTACTCCAAGTTCGATTGAAATTGTTCTCTGCTATTTTAATATCTCTCAGTACAACTTTTTCAACGATGGTTGAGGCAGCAGAGATCTATTAATACTGGCCTCCCCCAGCATCCTTTCATGTTATATTGTTTCTACTCATCTGCCCATCTTTCATATTAGCTACTGTCTACTGTGCACATATGTGGAGCTCACTCAGGTGTAAAGAAGACTAAGGGTGTTTTCGCACTCACGTTTTACTGGCGCCACGACCCTCCTGACGCCGGCGAATCTGCATGGATTTCGCAACAGAAGCGCCGGCGCTCCCAGAAGCGCCGGCGCTTTCCGTCGCTAAGCCAGCGCAAACGTTTTCCTGCATCTTTGCGATTTCCGTTTGCGCTAGCTTAGCGACGGAAGTAGCCGGCGCTTCTGGGAGCGCCGGAGCTTCTGGTGCGAAAGCCATGCAGATTCGCCGGCGTCAGGATGGTCGTGGCGCCAGTAAAACGTGAGTGCGAAAACGGCCTAAGAGTTGGTTTTATACCCCACACTTCACAAAGGAGTCTCGGAGTGCTTTACAATCACCCTTCCTTCCTCTTGCCACAACAGACACCCTCTGAGATAGGTGGGGCTGAGAAAGATCTGAGAGATCAGTGATTGACCCAAGGTCGCCCAGCTGGCTCATGTGGAGAAGGAGCAGGGAATTAAACCCCATTCTCCAGGTTAGAGTCCACTGCTCTTTACCATTACACCATGCTGGATCTCCAGAGGTGATAATTTGGTAAAATCTACCTCACAGGGTAGCTGTGATGATCATTCTTTCCTGTCATTTATACCCACCCTTCTTTCAAGCTACTCAGCATGGCATAATACTGATGGGGTAATCCTATTTTTTTTCCCTTACAACAATTTTTTGAGGTAGATTAAGCTGAAAGAGAATGATTGGGCCAAAGTTAGCCAGTCAGTTTCAAGGGCATTGTCTGTTTCTCCTGTGTCCAAATTTAACACTCTTAGCCCCTCACTGGGTCCCATTTATGCTACTCTGAGCTCTTGGATGGGGTGGGTATTCTAGCAAAAGAAATGTTAATTAGTTATCAATTTACTTCATTTATACCCCACTACAAAGTTTGGTGTAGTGGTTAAGTGCATAAACTCTAATTTGGGAGAACTCCTCCATGTGCAGTCAGCTGGGTGGCAATGTTCCATATCTCATCTCCCCCACCCCCAAAGCAGTTGGGACACAGAGGTCATTTGCATATGCGGCCTGATGGGTCCTCACCCACAGCATTCTAAACAGTATGCATTTACTATTGCGAGTCGAGGGGTGGGACGTCAGCTAGTAAGATAGTGGACTCAGAGTAGCTGAGCTCCTTTCACCCAGATCCCCTACCACCGCTAAAAACGCACAGATCCCCTACCACCACTAAAAACACACATCATAAAATGATGATGATTTCATACGGATTAACCCAGCTAAATAATGAGAAGAATGGAAACAACACAAAAATGGCTTGATTCTCCCCCCCCCCCCAAAAAAAATCAATAATCTGTCAATATCTAAAGGAGGAAAACAAAACCAAGAGAGCGGCGCAACGAACAGGCCCAAAATCCAACATGGCCACCATCTCAGAAGAGATGGAATCCAATCTGTTTTCACCAGCAAAAACATGTATGACTGACATACTCACTTCTTTTACAGACAAAATCCTTAAAGAAATAACTTAAATACACCAGCTCTTGAAACCCATGTCAGAGCAATTAAACATAATTCAAACAAATCTCCAAAAAGTAGTATTGGGAGTCACTGAATGTGCTCTGAGGTAAAATGCACCTCCCATTTTTCCTCTAAGAATTCACTAGGGATTTTACATAAAAGCCAGTATGGAAACTGAGCTTTTAAATGATCAGGGGAAAATGGTGCACAATTCTTTTTAGGGCCCATTTGAATATTCATCTCATATGAATATTCATCTCACATGAATATTCCAAAGTGTCCACCACACCACCTCTCCCTCAGGCCAACTCCCCCCCCCACACACACACACCCTCTCACAGCCCCCAAGAAAACTCATGGAATTTTTTGAGTAGATTATATTGGGGGGGGGGTGGAGAAAAGAAAACTTCTGGTATATGTTGCGTAACCAATGCTACAAGGAGGAAGCGACTTAGAGATACAGCAAAGAAATTTGCAAATAGTACTTACATATTGTAGTGAAGCATAGGTATCTAGCTATCTATCAATCTATCGGTGTTCTGATTTCACTTGTTTCTCTGATGTGATTTTATAATGCTTGCATGACAACCTCATCCACTTTTCCTCAGGGCCTAGATTTTCCCTCCATTTTTCTCCCTTTCTGACTTAGCAGCCATTTATCTATTTTCTTCTTTTGTGAAGTGCAATTATTGTCCCACGCTATCACAATGTGAAATTTTGCTGCTGGCTCAGCCCAGGGACAAGAGGGAAGGGTTGAGAATCCCCCTTTAACTTAAACCACTGAAAAGGTACTGGAGGCTTTTTCAGAGTTCAAAAATAACAGAACATGTCATTCAACATAAAGGGAACAGGTTATGTGAAATTGGGGGTAAAATATCTGAGGTAAATCAAGGCACAGACTGCAATTCATATATTCCAAGCAATTTAGTTTCTTAAGCTTTTCACAATGACTTTTAATCTTTATGATGAGAGTCTTTTGTTTTAGTGTTTCCCAAACATTCCAGTATACTTTTTTGAGTGTACTTGGCTCTTTTGGTTTCCAGAAGGTGTACCCAAATTCCTTCACTAAAATATCAGTACTCTTCTTGAGGTTTATTCACTCTTCAGCTTTCAAAAGGCAGTTTCTAAATACAGCAGACCTAGAATTTCTGTACTCTTCAGAGCTATCTCTCTGTTTTAACAAAAAAGGGAACTTCTCTCTCTCGAAGATGTGTCTTCTTTCTTTGGTCCAAATGGGTGTCTTACCTAACTACCCATTCATCCTTGCCAACCTCCCCAGTACTTCATCTGTGTTAAACTGCTCTCAGGGCTGAATTCAGATTGAATTTCTCCTCAGCATTTAGCTCTCAAATCTTTCTTGAGATGCTAACCAATCAGATTTTTTGGAGCAGCCAGTCATCACTCAAGATGCTCTGGTTTTGTGAAGAATTAACCGTTCACAGTTCTTCATCACATAGCACTTCTGAGATTTTAAAGTGCAGTCTGTCACAGCTTGTTTTAACAATTCTCCACTCCGGTGACCCTAAAAGGGACAAAAAGGCAAGGTACAGGTTTTTGGGGGTGGTGGTGGTGGTAAATATAAAATAAAAATAAATCAATGAATCCTGTTCTGCACAAGGGAGTAGTGAGAATTCATGAGACAGGAGGATGTACAAGCCCAACAGGAAGTTTAATCATAGGTAAAGTGGACATCTGAATGCAGTATATGTGTTTGTCAACAGTGTCCTGGATCTGACCTGAGTCAACAAGATGCTTCTGGGAAGCGCAACAGCAGGACAAGGAGGCAACAGCCCTCCCATTTTGTTTGCTCTTCCAAGCAACTCTGACTCTGAATATGGATTCCTCACTAATTGATTACACACTTGGTGTACACTTATGCTGTGGCAAACACTGTGTTTGAAACATGAGTACACATATGATGCTGAATCAGACCCTTGCTCCATCAAGGTTAATACGGTCTACTCAGACTGGCAGCCTATCTCCAAAGTGTTGGGTAAAAGTCTTTCACATCACCTACCAGTTGATCCTTTTAGATAGAGATGCTAGTGATTGAACCTGGGACCTTCTCCATGTCAAGCAGCTGCTCTACTCCTGAGCCACTGCTCCTCAGAAACAGTTCATTCATTCATTGCTCGTATCACTGCTAGGTGTTGCACATCACATATGCACGTTCATTAAATTATGGATTCTGTTTCACACTAATTACATTTATTGCCAGCCGTTTATATAGATCAATGTGGTCAGCCTGGAGTTTAAAACTGATGCAGAAGCTTTTGGACATGATGGATTTCTTCCTTGAGCCAAATGACCACTCTTGGTTGGAGTCTACATTGCATGTTCTTGAGAAGGGGGAAATTTGGCTGCTGGAGTAGATGATGACATAGGAAGGGTAGGTGATTCTTGCTGGTTCTCCAGTAACAGTTCTGAAAATGGCCAAGGAAAACATGAGACTGCTCGTTCATCCTCTGGTATTCAGATGAAGACTTCAAACTGTATAAAGGGTGGGGCAGTAAGAAGAATAGATCTTTGGCATAGCACTATGTTTAGCAAAAATTTACAGGCAGGCCTGGACATTTTGATGACCTTATTGCATAATACAGGTGGCCTTTCCTCAATGGAATCCAGCATCCTTAGTGTTGGAAGGGGTGGTGTTTATTCTCAGCACAGCAATGCCTTGTGAGGCTATGCCTTACTTTTCCCTGCAGCAATAAATTCATAAAGATATGCACACATGAAGATCAAAGCAAAACAAGTACTCTATTGGCCCAAGCACCTTGCACGGTGCATGTTTAGAACTTCTGTGAAGAGCACAGCTGACTGTCTATGGAATTCAGTGTTAAGTCATCCATCCAAATCCTTTTACGAAGTGCCTTGGGCTACTTCAGTGCATATTGCCATACATCAGATAGATATCTCCCATGTTCTCTATGAATGTATAAACATCTCGTTAGGACACCTCATGTTTCATCATTGTTTTCTTTAAGACCTATCTGGTATGTTTGGTCGGAAAGCAATGTTTTGCAAATGTTAAGGCATAAATGTGAGTTCCATTTATGGGTGTGTGTGTGTATTCCTTTTCAACATCTGAATCTATATCTTGTATGTATTCCTTTTCATGTAGTTTGAGTTTATCAAATGAGAAATGCACAATCTCTTTAGAATATAGATTTTGAGCATCATAGAGTGAGAAGCTCAAAGAGGTTTTTTCTCACACCTAGACAGAATCTGGATTTGTCTAAAAAGCCTGATAGAATTCGATGCTGTGGATTTAAGTAGACAATGCCACTGAAAGAGCAAAGGAGGGCTCACACATTTGAGCATTTCCCCATATAACAATACAGATAAAGGTGTACTGTTGTTATAAGTAGTTTGGTTCTGAAATCATGGAGAACTGCTGTGTATTTAAATGGAGTCCTCAGATAGACGGATGAAATGGAGTCCTCAGAAAGATGGATGAAATAGTAGAAGAGACTATCATATGACCTGTTGGTTTATTTTTCAGATTTGTTTCACTTTAATCTGTTTTGCTTAGTTTGTGCGTAGGCTGTTCCGTGACTGTTCTGTGACAGTGTCATCCTAAGAACATTTACAACCTGTGAAGTCCACTGTAGAAGGGTTCAACTCTGCTTGGAATTTCATATGAAAGGAGAAATCTTAAGCAAGTCTATCGAGATCCCACTTTATTAAATTATTCTTATTCCCAGGGAAGTGTTTTAAAGAATGCAGGCAACCCTCATTTTGTCCCTTAGAATAATCAAATGAATTGGGCCTTTATTTTCTCCCTTCATGTGCTTCCTCTGTTCTTCAAGAATAGATCACCTATCCATTTTCACATTCTGCAAAACACTGGTTTAATGGAAGATGTAGATAAGCCTCCTTTGAGTCCTAAGTCTTGAAATAAAGAAAAATACTTGTCAGGGAAATACATCTTACTTTGCTTTCATTCATTTTCTGATCGTTTTAATTTTACACAGCTGAGGAAGACTAGCAAATGGAATCAGTCAGCAAATCAGCTTTTTCTTTGCTCAGACACGTTGGTGATTAGACGTGTGCTTTGATAATTTTATATACAGGAGTTTATGAAATGATAAATGTGTACTTTATTACTTCTGCATCAGTAGAGCTTTGAGTTGATAATCATACGCTGCCTCTGTTTTTAATGACATGTAACAATTGGCAACAGTTATTTAATAGATATTTTACATTTCAAGGGTGCTTTAATAGCATGTTGTGACTTTAATAAACCTGTTGTCTACAATTTTGTACTGAGAATACGGTCTCTCACTTAACTACAAATCATCAATCACATTCAACAATCCCCATTAGTCTTGAAATGAACACACATCTTCTTGTAGTTTTGTACATCTTAAAGACCACAACAACTAACTATGTCATAAAAGGGGATCAAAACATATTTCTGAATCACTTTTTGCTCAGAATAATATTATTACAAAAATTAGACAAAACTCTGACATACATACACACACTGCAAAGATCTTAATCAAGTTTTTCTTCCTAAATGAAAAAGGCTTCTGTGATGAACCATACATTTAAAAAACTTAGCAGCACTGCACAAACTGCTGAAGGACTATGAAGGGTTACATTTTTCCAGAAATGGAGAGTCTTGGGAGACAGGCTACTCCAAGCAATTTGATTGGTTAGCAACTTAGCATCAGCTGAGCAGAGAGGGACTTTAGAGCTGAGCGATGAGGAGGAGAATTTATTTGGAATCCAGCCCTGAGAGCAGTTTAACATAGACAGGAGTACTGGAAAAAGTTGACAAGGAGTGAATAGTTAAACAGAGGCTCCCATTTGGACCAAAGAAAGGGAATAGAGAGAAGAAAATTCCCTACCTAGTCAAACAGGAAGTTAGCTCTGAAGAGTATAGAGATCCCAGGTCTGGTGTGATTAGAAATGGTCTTAAAAACTCAAACTGGTGTTTCAAGAGAAGGGTTTTGGGTATTGGAAAGAATGTACCAGCCTTCTGGAAACCATAAGAGTCAGAAAATACTCAAAGAAAATGTACTGAAGTGTTTGGGGAAAATACTGAACAAAAGCCTCGCAACATAAAGATTTTAAGCAACTGTGAATAGCTTAAGAAACTCTCATTAGCCTGAAACACAAGAATTAAAGTCTGTGCATGTACTGATTTTACCTCAGAAATTTCAACTCCTGATTTCACCTGACCTTTCCCCTCTATGTTGAATGAAATGTTTTGTTAATTTTGAATATAAAAACTTCTCAAGTGCCATTTAAGTTATATAATTTAAACAGGGCTTCCATCCCTTCCCTCAGGTGCCTGGGCTGAGCAAACAGGCAAAATAGCCAGATCCTGGTTCAGCCCTGTTCCCAAACTAATATTCTACACTTGAATCATGGAATCACAGAAACCAACTCTATGGCTTTATGATTCTGTGATTCTAGTGTAGAAAATCAGTTTGGGGACAAGGTTGAGCCAGGATTAAAAGTCTAGTGCGGAATTGGCCCAAAACAGACAATTACGTTGGCTCAGTACAAAAGAGAGAAAAACCGAGATAAAATTTTGTCTGTGAGGGAGGGAAGCGGACAGGGGTGTCACACCTCATTTTATGTTGTTTCTAATACAGGTCCCCTTTAGCTGAACATTTTTGTTGTCAAGAAGCAATTTTTCTCCAGGCCAGTTTGACCATGCCATCTTCTGGTCACTGGCGTGTGTGGTGGGGAGGTATTTGTGAATTTTCTGCATTATGCAGAAAATTACTCAGCATTATTTCTATAGTACTTGATTACTGTGCCTATGAATTTTGCCACTAAGAGGGATTTGGACTAGATGACCCTGGAGGTCCCTTTTAATTCTATAGAATCATAGAGTTGGAAGGGACCTCCAGGGTCCAACCCCCTGCAGGAAACGCGCAAATACCTACCCCAAATTCACAAGGATCTTCATTGCTGTCAGATGGCCATCTAGCCTCTGTTTAAAAACCTCCAAGGAAAGAGAGCCCACCACCTCCTGAGGAAGCTTGTTTCACTGAGGAATCGCTCTAACGGTCAGGAAGTTCTTCCTAATGTTGAGCCAGAAACTCTTTTGATTTAATTTCAACCCATTGCTTCTGGTCTTACCTTCTGGGACCACAGAAAATAATTCCATACCATCCTCCATGACAATCCTTCAAGTACTTGAAGATGGTGATCATATGACCTCTCAGCCACCTCCTCTCCAGGCTAAACATCCCCTGCTCTTTCAGCCTTTCTTCTTAGGACTTGGTCTCCAGACCCCTCACCATCTTTGTCGTCCTTCTCTGGACCTGTTCCAGCTTGTCTATATCCTTCTTAAAATGTGGTGCCCAAAACTGAACACAGTACTCCAGGTGAGTGATACCATCACATCATGTGATCTGGACACTATACTTCTGTTGATACAGCCCAAAATTGCATTTGCCTTTTTAGCCACCGCATCACACTGTTGACTCATGTTCAGCATATGGTCCACTAAGACCCCTAGATCCTTTTCATACATACTACTGCTAAGACAAGTCTCCCCCCATTGTACCTAAATGATTCTATGACTTTTGTTGCGCTCTTGCAATAACATGTTGAATTTAAAGTGCTGTTATTATAATGAGAGTCCAACAGGATGTTGTGCAAAGAGAAGCCAGCCAAGTCCTTGTACAACTTGCCATTGTGCAAATTGTGTGTGTGTGTGGGGGGGGGGGATGTTTAAATGCAACATACCACCCAATAGTAAGACAAGATTATTATGGAACAGAGACAGGATGAAGTCACAGGAAAACAACTTTTCTGTTTCTTGTAATTGATGTTGTATCCAGAGGTTTTTTTTAAACTATGAGTCCATAAGTTGTCTTCAGGACAAGACATGCCTTTAAAAAATGAACTTGGGGAATCTGCCTTCCTCATCACCAAAGTTATTTTCTTGATTTGGACTTCATCCACCAAGCCACCTAGGGCCTTGTGGTTTAACTGATGTTTGTATTATAGATGAGAAATGTTGAACACTGGAATGTGTTTCTTAATAGCTGCTTTTATTTTGTCTTCTGATTAGTGCATGATGAAACAAAACAGGGATTGTTTGGGCATCAGTATGCAGTTATAGGGAGGAACTCAGAGCATATGAAGGGAATAATTGTACTTTTCTTCAAATTATATACATTAAATGCTGTGATCAAAAGAGGCACATTGCTCGTCTGCTACACACAAGGAGTTCTGTGCAACCAAAAGGTCCCCCAATTCGAAGATGTGCCATATGAAATAAGGAAATTGCACAGCTTCTTGATGTAGGCTTCAGATCCATTATCAGCAATCTGCTGCACCATTTGATGTGGTGGTCACCATGGACTGTCCCTTTCAGATGGTCTTCTGTCGGCTAAGAACCTTATCCAGTTCATCATGTTTGCTGCTGTCTCTGAGAATCCAGTAACTACTAATATTATGGACTTTAAGGTGAACATGGATGGCCAGCAAGCATACTGTTTTTGACAGCTGCCAATTTCCTCACTTCACTGCCGTTCAACTTGAACAGCTATGGAACAGTCTTGCAGCTGCACAGTAGCGGAGTGGAGTGGTGGAGTTCGTTTCCTTCTGCCACACAGCTGCTTTTGCATCTGCACAGGCTGTGAAATTCTCCACTAATGTCATGGATGGTTTGGTCAGGTAATTAAATGATGCAGGGTGGGGAAACTTGAATCCCAAGCCAAGGGTCCTTCTCTGACATGCACAGCATCTTCCTAATGAGTGGTCCCTGCAACCATTAAAGCAGGGCTGGATCGGACACAACTGGGATTTCGTGAGGCCAGGCCATGCGCATCATAAAATGCAACATGAACGTACTCAAGAAAAATTTACTGTGCTCTGGGTCCAAATAATGGAATATCTCACCAAACATAATATTCTCCCCAAAAACCATTTTTATCATGATATGCTCTATTTCTAATATGTTCTGGGCTCACTGCCTCTCCTCCTGGTCTGAATACAAAAAAACTGTGAGCTCTAAATGGTTGAGTTTGATTAACTGGATTTATTAATATAATATTGGGACAGTTATTTGCACATTCCTACAGTAGAATCAGTCAATAGGATGCATTTTCACTGGAAAAAAATAAAATAAAATGCAACATGAGGCAGCAGAGATATAAACTTTATAAAGGACACAAACACAGTTTAAGCAAACATGCTTAAAACTCTTGCAATAGTTTGTTTAAAATGGAAAAGTGGGGGAATCGTGGAATTTGGCAATGCAGTTTTTAAAATAAAACATCAAGAAAAAGCACAAGGATCACAGCAGAAAGTTATATATATATATATATATATATATATATATATATATATATATATATATATATATATATATATATATATATATATATATATATATATGCCCTGAGCCTGGGAAAACAATGACATTGCATAGCAAGTCCCACCCCCTTCCAGGTCTACTCAGATTGGCCAGGGCTTTTCAGTGTAATATCCCCCTTTGGCTGTGGGTTCCCAGGTTAGAGTACTCACTAGGTCAGGTCCAGAGACAAGCTGGCTCAAAGCATCAACCCTTAATTTTGAAGGACACAACTCCAGGAAGCATGAGTTTCAGCTGACTAAAGGATTGCAGAAAGTGAACTGATCTCTGCTCAACTGAAGCACATTGCAGCACAAACAAAGTTGCAAGGGAAACGTGGAATAGATTTTCCGTTAAGGTCTCTGGGCCCTATCTTTCTGGGCACAGAGACCTTAAAGGAAAATCCATTCCACGTTTTCCTTGCAGCTTTGCTTCCTGCTGCAGCTGGAAAAGACAAGGCAGAAAGAGCAAGGAGCTTTGTCAACCTCAGAACTTCAAAAGGGGAGGAAGGGAGGAGAGGGAGAAAAGAGCTCTGCAGGCCTGATAAAGCCCTGGGCAAGCCAGTTCTGGTGCATGGGTCGGACATTTGACACCCCTGCACTAAAGTGGTGTCTTCTGGACTTTTTCTAAAGAACTCCTTGAATTGCAGAGGTCAAGTAAAGCAGGGATCTGTTTCTTGCCTCAAGGAAAATATGTTCTTTAGTTGCAGTTTCCAAAGCATGCGCATTTCCAAGCCCCAAAACCTAAGGAAGTCTGTATCTCTGTCCATGTCAGAGAAGCACAGCTGTGAATCACCTGCCTGGGATAAACTCTTTTCATTTCATTTCATTTTATTTGATTTATATCCTGCCCTACTCCACCAAAGCGGGCTCAGGGCGGCTCACAACATAAAAATTCTAACTCAGTGCTTTGCTAGCCTGCAAGTAACAAGCAGACTTTTGGGATTTTATCCCCAAGATTCATGATGCAAGAGGGTGCCATGCCACAAAATAGTGGTGCATTGGTGATAACTGCTCTAACGGTGTTTTTGCACTACTACGTCCTCATCCCGTCCTCTGGCCTCTGTGGGCCAGCTCAGAAAGCTACCACTTCTGAAGAGGTAGCAAATTTCTGAGCTGACAGCCAGTCACCCTGTCTGCATCTGGAAGTAGAAAAATGCAAGGGAGGGCCTTGGTGGTGTGAAACCACCAAGCTGCCCCAAACCATTTCTGGCTTTTCTTTTTCTTTTTCCAAACCTAACCAGAGTGCTTGAGCACATGAGTGCACAGGCACTTGACTCTTCAGGGGAGAAAAAGAGCACACCAGCTTCTGAGGTGCCTTCCCATCTGAACATGCCAAGTTGCCTTGCAGACGGGATGTGGTTGCCTCCCCAGGGAGCCTGTGGAAGCTTCAGGGCAGCACTTTTTGAGCCAGCCCAATTCAGAACACCTCCCAGCTCCCCCAAACTGCCTCTGTTAGCAGCCATCAAGTACTAATCAGAAGACAAAATAAAAGCAGCTATTAAAGAGCCAGTTGTGTCTGTTGTGGGGAGGGGAAGGGAAGGAGATTGTAAGCTGCTCTGAGACTCCAAGTGATGGGTGGGATATAAATCCAACTTCCTTCTCTCTTTCTCCTCCTCCTCCTCTTCTAAAAATAAGTAAGTGTTCATGTGTTTCAGGTATATTTTTTCTCCGCCTTAACTCTCAATCCATTCTCTCCTCCTTGGTATTTCCCCATCATCTGGTCCTTTTGAAATAGACTGGGGAGGGTCCATGACTCAGTGGTAGAGCAACTGCTTGGCACACAGAAGGCCCCTAGTCTGAGAAGACAATACTGAATTTTGTGACTGAGGGTCTGATTCAGTATAATGCAGCTTCATGTGTGTTCAAATGGTTAACAGGTATTGGAGGAGGAGCTTGGCAGGATTTATTAGTCCCTCTGATAGTTAAATGTGAATGGTCACATTTCATCCTCTTGGAAAAAGCTTTGCATTTGGACCATTGGAACAATTATTGCTGCAAGGCTGAAAAAGAAGAAAACCCTTAAATACCGGAATATAGACGTCAGTTACAAAAAAGCTAAAATTACATTCTAACAATTAATCAAATACAAAATTAATCAAATTCCAGAGTATTTGGAAGTTCAAGTTTGTTTGAAGGTATTATATTTATAACACTAAAATAATTATGTGTCCTTCATTAGTAAATTTATAATTAAAAAAGATCAGGAAGTTCATAATTAAATGCAATCTATTCAATTATGTGAAACATCACATTGAAGTGGAAATGATGAATGGAATGCCATGTCTAAACCTAAGTAAAAATATAGCTTGGCACAAATTAGATCTATGAAATTAATGGAAATATTAATTTGCAAGCCTGATAGTTAATGTAGAATGATGTTATTGGCTTTTTACACCAGGAAAAGCAAATATGCAGCATCTTGGAATCCCACTTCTTTGCCCTCCACGTTTCATTCACAACAGATGGTAATGGTGACAAGCATTTCTTTGTTCAGTTTTTTTTTAAAAAAAACATCTATGAGCATCCTCATTTCAAGAATAGATTTCATGGTCAGGTAGACAAGTCTATACTTTGCAAACTAACAAACTCCCCCTTGCCCTTTTGGTCCTGGGATGGGTTCATTGACTTTGATGGAACTTCAGCAAGTATATTCCAGGGAGAAAATGGCTTTCATATTGAGAATGCTACATCTTTTAATATGATTTATATGGACCTGCCAACAGTTCCCTTGATGAGCTGGCTGAGATTTGGATTAGAGGTCTTCAGGAGGCTATCAATCAGATTGCTCCCCAGTGCTTTCTGTACCCTCATGTCTCCGTGGCTTCTTGGTATCATGACAGTCTAAGAGATTTTAAGAGGTTGCTCAGACAGCTAAAGCAGAACTGGCAACAAACTTGGTACAAAGCTAAGAGAACACACTGTGCAGCCCAACTGAAGGCCTATGAGGTGGCAATACAAGTGGTGAAAAGAGATTATTTCACTGCCTCCATTATGTCTGCTACCTCACAACCAGCATAATTATTTAGATTGGTTTGACAATTGACCACCCTTTGGTGTGTGCTGAAACTGATGCTGATTTGGCTCTCAACTGGGATTCATTTGCAAACTTTTTTGTGGATGAAGTCTCTAAGCTCTGCCTGGAGTTGGTTGCTGAATTTGATAACAGTAGTGGGATGGGGGCTCTGCTTGCACTGTCTGGCTCTTTTTTGGACTCGTTTTGCCTGCTCACCCTTGTAGGTCTTCACAGGATCCTGATAGCTGTGAAGTCAACTACCTGCTCCTCGGATCCTTGTCCCTTATAGATGGTAAAATTGTGCCAGAAAGTGGTAAGTGGCCTTTTGAGACAGATTATTAATTTCTCTCACACACAGTATCAGAACTTGAAGAACTTCAAACGAGACCCAGTACTTTGTTGCAAAAGTATAAGGCATTTATTGAGAACTGTGTTCATGGAGGCACAGATTGACTCTGATAACAGGCTCAACGATTGTTACAAATTTTATGCAGTTGTTACAGAAACAATAAAGCCATTTCTCACACTCTGTGAGACAGTTGTCTGTTCCCAGGGTCCCTTATCTGCAAAGGGAGGAAGGAGTCCTGCTGTGATGCCCGGGCCGGCTGGCTTCAAAGGGCACCTGCAGATGTTTTCCAGAGGCTATCTGTCACCCTTCAGTGGTTACAGTTTATTTGAAATGCAAAGCATTTAGTTAGTGGGCCTAGCTACAAGGACAGAGGGTTAGTATATGATTACAATATGGAGTCGGTTAGGCTAATACCATCAAGCTCAGCATACATGGCAGATACAAGTTCTGACACACAGGGCTATTTCTACAGCTCCCTTAAGGAGGCAATTGTTAGACCGTTGCTAAAGAAACCATCCTTAGATAAAAAGGAGATGGCCGACTACCACCTAGTGTCTAATCTACCTTTTCTGGGGAAGGTAAATAAGTGAGCAGTGACTGAACAGCTCCAGGTTTTCCTGGAGGATGAGACATCTGCCTTGGATCCTTTTCAGTCAGGCTTCAGGCCTTGCTCTGGGACTGAGACAGAGCTGGTCACGTTGGTTGATGATCTCCATTAGCATCTGGATAAAGGCATGCTAGTGCTGTTCATCCATCTGGATGGCTTTTGATACAGTTGACCATGGGTCCTGATGGACCACCTTGTCTCCCAAGGGATAAGGGGCACTGCCCTTAATTGGTTCTCCTCATTCCTCCAGGGATGATCTTTGAGGGTTCCTATCAGGGAGGAGAGGTCATCCCGATGAGACCTGAACTGTGGGGTCCACACAGGGTTTGATCTCTCCAATATGTGTATACACACATGCATACGCAGGGGTCTCCCATAGGACTGTGATCTCTGTGATAACCAGGTGCTGAGTCACAGAGGACCTTGAAGTCCTCAGAACTGGAAAGGGGATTGAAAGTCCTGTTCCTCTCAGTCAGGACCCCTAAACTGAGCAGGTGGTGGCAGCACACCCTAGTGGCAGGAAGAGGAATAGAGCCATCGAAGAAGCGGCAAAAGCCCAGGATGGGAGCTGACTGAACCGGGTCTGAAAGTCAAATCAGGCCAGTTTCCTCACAGCCACATATCTTAATATTTTTAACATTTTAATGTTAATATTTAATATTTGTTATTTGTTTTATGTTATTTTTGCCTCGGTAGTTTTTATGTAAGTCACTGTGAGACCTTTTGGATGAGTGGTAAGTAAAAAAATCTAATAGATCAAATGATGAAGGATGGTAGGATCTACATCTAAGAGTGTTTTCACAGACACTAATAGCACACTTTCAATTCACTTTCAATGAACTTTGCAACTGGATTTTACTGTGTGAAATGGCAAAATCCATTTTTGCAAATGGTTGCGGAAGTAGATTGAAACTTACTATTCAGCAAGTGTGAAAGCACCTTTTCTGAAGGAACAGAGTGATGTCAGTTTGCAACATGTTATTCCATTATTTTTTCTTGTTTTGTCCACTGCTTAATATGAAATACTTTCTATGTTAGTTTTTATTACAGACAATTGCCATAGGGTACTTTTAATCCCTTATACAAACATGTGTGTTCAGTGGCACTTCTGATTTATGGCAACCCTATAATCTCCTCCAAAATGTCCTATCATGAACAGCCTTGCTCAGACCTTGCAAACTGAAGGCTGTAACTTCCTTTATTAAGGGAGCTTTCACATGTGCTAATTAATGTGGTTTCAGTCCACTTTGATCAATTGCAAATGGATTTTGTCATTTCACACAGTAAAGTCCAGTTGCAAACTGGATTAAATGTACATTATTTAGTGTGTGAAAGCACCCTAAGATATCATGCAGTGTCATAAACATGTTGGGTTTCAGGCAGGGAAATTGGTTTCCTATTTGTAGTGATAAATAGACAAGTCAGTGGAACCATTTGCCCACTCAGGAAGGGACAAGAAAGATCATTTTTGTGATACCCTGAGTGAGGCCTTAAAAGAGGCATAAGCCTTGGTATGATTGGAGAAAGGTGCAAAGATGCAAATGTGGTAACTCAAACCCAAATCCAGGATGGGTCATGGAGAAACCCTGCCAGCTGGGAGGGTAAGAGTAAAAAAGTTTAGTGTGCTCTCTGAAAGGCTTACTAGCCAAGGATTGGGACTGGGGAGGGGGGTGGATGGAGAAATGAAGTCTGCCTTGACCAGCCCCCATTTCAAAATCTCAGCTTTGCTTGTGTCCATTTCTCAGATGGAACTGATGGCCAAAGTAAAACCCAGTTAGCTTCATGGTTTTCCCCCCCTTTTTATTAGTTCTATAACAATTCTGAAATGTTTTATATAGTTTTCTAGTGCTTTTTGTGCTCTAGTGAACAGAGATGTATTTTAACAAATAAAGATAATTGTTTTCCTTCTAAGAATCTCAGACTGTGTTCAAAGATCTCACCCAGAATGCCTGACTACTTGTCCACATATAGACCAATAACTCCTGTCTGGACCAAGAACACGTAGGGGACAAGGGAAGAGGAGTGTGTAGCAGCTAACATGCACAGACACAACCTCTATTTACACCTTAAACTGTGGACAGCAATGAAAGGACAGGGGTGGTGGCAGCTACCTGAATAAGACAAGAGAGGGAGGGCAAGACAAGAGAGGGGAAGAAATCTCTCTTACACACACAAATTCTTCACCTCATTTTGTGTATTCTTCGGCAAGAATGAGGAAGGGGGGTGGAGATTATCACACAAGGATCCTCAAAAGGTATTAATCTAGCATTTTAACCTCCATGCTTCTTCCCATACTTCTCAGTCAAACTCCTCCCTTGACATGGATGGAATTGCCAAATCAAACAGAAAACATACCCTAGTTTTTCACACATAATGCAGCCAAATCTCTCCCCAAACCTCAGCACCATCATTCATTGGGTGTGCAAAGTTAGCAGATGTGGATACCACCAACCTCTTCCTAAGTCCATTTGGGTTTGGGCTTTGAGTCCACAATGCAGTAGAAAACTTCCTGGTGAAACTTCCAGGAAAGTTGGTAGAAACCATTATCAAAGAAAGAATGAGTAGGCACATTGATGAACACAAGTTATTGAGGAAGACTCAGCATGGGTTCTGTAAGGGGAGATATTGTCTCGCTAACCTGTTACAGTTCTGTGAGGGGGTGAACAAACATGTGGACAAAGGGGACCCAATTTTTTTTAAACAGAGTCTGGAGAGCCAGTTTGGTGTAGTGGTTAAGTGTGTGGACTCTTATCTGGAAGAACTGGGTTTGATTCCCCACTCCTCTACTTGCACCTGCTGGCATGGCCTTGGGTCAGCCTTAGCTCTCTAAGAGCCAGAGTCTGGCTCTCCAGACTCTGTTGTTCACCTTGACTTCCAGAAAGCTTTTGAAAAAGTTCCTCATCAAAGGCTCCTTAGTAAACTCGAGAGTCATGGAGTAAAAGGACAAGTCCTCTTGTGGATCAAAAACTGGCTAATTAATAGGAAACAGAGAGTGAGTATAGATGGGCAATTTTCACAGTGAAGGGTGGTAAGCAGTGGGGTACCGCAGGGCTCAGTATTGAGTCCAATGCTTTTTAACTTGTTCATTAATGATTTGGTGTTGGGAGTAAGCAGTGAAGTGGCTACATTTGCAGATGACACTAAATTGTTCAGGGTGGTGAGAACCGGAGAGGATTCTGAGGCACTCCAAAGGGATCTGTTGAGGCTGGGTGAGTGGGCGTCAATGTGGCAGATGAGGTTCAATGTGGCCAAATGCAAAGTAATGCACATTGGAGCCTAGAATCATAGCAGGACCGGATCTACATGATATTTGAGGGGGGGGGGGCAAAATCAAAAAATGGCACCCCCTTATGGGCCATTATATTTTATTGTCCCATAGAATACAATGGGTTCCATACCCAATTTGGTGCCTCCCCTCTGTCGGCGCCTGGGGCAATCGCCCCCCCCCCCCCTAGATCTGGCCCTGAGTCATAGAGTTGGAAGGGACCTCTAGGGTCATCTAGTCCAACCCCCTGCACAATGCAGGAAACTCACAAACACCTTCCCCCAAATTCACAGGATCTTCATTGCTGTCAGATGGCCATCCAAAGAAGAAGAAGAAGATATTGGATTTATATCCCGCCCTCCACTCCGAAGAGTCACAGAGTGGCTCACAATCTCCTTTACCTTCCTCCCCCACAACAAACACTCTGTGAGGTGGGTAGGGCTGGAGAAGGCTCTCACAGCAGCTGCCCTTTAAAGGACAACCTCTGCCAGAGCTAAGGCTGACCCAAGGCCATGCCAGCAGGTGCAAGTAGAGGAGTGGGGAATCAAACCCAGTTCTCCCAGATAAGAGTCCGCACACTTAACCACTACACCAAACTGGCTCTCCAGACTCTGTTTAAAAACCTCCAAGGAAGGAGAGCCCACTACCTCCCGAGGAAGCCTGTTCCACTAAGGAACAACTCTAATGGTCAGGAAGTTCTTCCTAATGTTGAGCCGGAAACTCTTTTGATTTAATTTCAACCCAATGGTTCCAGTCCTACCATCCGGGGCCACATAAAACAATTCTACACCCTTCTCTATATGACAGCCCTTCAAGTACTTGAAGATGGTGATCATATCACCTCTCAGCTGCCTCCTCTCCAGTTTAAACATCCCCAGCTCCTTCAAACTTTCCTCACAGGACTTGGTCACCAGACCCCTCACCATCTTCATCACCCTCTTCTGGACCCGTTCTAGTTTGTCTATATCCTTATCCTTCTTAAAATGTGGTGCCCCAAACTGAACACAATACTCCAGGTGAGGTCTTACCAGAGCAGAGTAAAGCAATACCTTCACATCACGTGATCTGGACACTATACTTCTGTTGATATAGCCCAAAATTGCATTTGCCTTTTTAGCCACCGCATCACACTGTTGACTCATGTTCAGCATATGATCCACTAAGACCCCTAGACTCTTTTTGCACATACTACTGCTAAGACAAGTCTCCCCTATCCTATAACCATGCATTGGATTTTTCCTACCTAAATGCAGAACTTTACATTTTTCCCTGTTAAAATTCATTTTATTGATTTTAGCCCAGTCTTCAATCCAGTCAAGGTCATCCTTTATCCTGTTTCTGTCTTCTTCTGTGTTTGCAACCCCTCCCAATTTTGTATCATCTGCAAATTTAATAAGCATTCCCTCTATTCCTTCATCCAAATCATTGATAAAGATGTTGAAAAAAACAGGTCCCAGGACAGATCCTTGAGGCACTCCACTTTTCACTCCTCTCCAAGAGGATGAGGAACCATTCACACGCACTCTTTGGGTGTGATCTGTCAACCAGTTACAGATCCACCTAATGGTAACAGGATCCAAACCACATTTTACCAACTTGTCAACATGGACAGTAGGTGGAACCTTATCAAAAGCCTTACTGAAATCAAGATAAACGATGTCTACAGAATTCTCCTGGTCCAGCAAGGTAGTCACTTTCTCAAAAAAAAGAGATCAGGTTAGTCTGATATGACTTGTTCTTGAGAAACCCGTGCTGGCTGTTAGTAATCACATCCATTCTTTCTAAATGTTCCAGGAACAACTGTTTGATGATTTGTTCTAAAACTTTTTCAGGTATAGACGTCAAGCTGACAGGTCGGTAGTTACCCGGATCGTCTTTTTTCCCCTTCTTGAAGATGGGGACAACATTTGCCCACCTCCAGTCTTCTGGCACCTCTCCTATTCTCCAAAAATTCTCAAAAATAATAGCCAGAGGCTCAGAAATTACATCTGCAAGGTCTTTTAGAACGCTTGGATGCAATTCATCTGGCATTGAGGACTTAGTTTCATTTAAAGAAACTAGGTGTTTATGTACTACACCTATGCTGATCCTAGGTTGGAACTTCATACCCTCCTTATATGTTCTGTTTTTGCCATGTTGAGCACCATTTCTCTCAGAAGAGAAGACTGAGGAAAAGTAGGAATTGAGCAGTTCTGTCCTCTCTTCATTACCTGTTACAATTTCACTTTCTTGCCCTCGCAATGGGCCTACCATGTCCTTGCTCTTTTTCTTACTCTGAACATAAGAAAAGAACCTTTTTGTTGTTGTTTTTAGCATCTTTGGCCAGCCTAAGGTCATACTGAGCTTTAGCTTTCCTAACTTTTTCTCTACAAGCACTGGTGATTTGTTTATATTCATTCTTGGTTATAAACTCCTCCTTCCAATTCCTAATGGAGTCTTTTTTATTTCTCAAGTCTTTAGAGAGTTGTTTATGGAGCCACTTCAGCTTCTTTAGGCTTTTTCCATTTTTTCTTCTCATAGGAATCATCTGTGATTGCGCTTTCAGTATTTCACTTTTAAGAAACTCCCACCCCTCCTGAGCCCCCTTCCTCCTAAGTATTTCTGACCATGGGATTTTTCCCAGCATAGTTCTAAGTTTATCAAAGTTTGCCTTTTGGCAAACGTATAGCTTTTCCCTTCCCTAAGACTGTAAATTCCAAAATCACATGGTCACTACTGCCCAGGGTGCCCACTATTTCCACTTCTTCAATCAATTCTTCCTTGTTGGTGAGAATCAAATCCAAGATAGCAGATCCCCTTGTTTCCTTCTTCACTTTCTGGAAAAGGAAGTTGTTAGCAAGACAAGTCAGGGATCTATTTGACTTTTCATTTTTAGCAGAGTTGGACTTCCAACAGATGTCTGGGTAATTAAAATCTCCCATGATCACTATAGCCCTTCTCTTGGAGACCTTGCAATCTGCTGTAGAAGTATCTCATCCGAGTCCTCTGCCTGACTTGGTGGTCTATAGCAGACCCCCACAATAATATCACTGTTATATCTTACTACTTTTATTTTTACCCAGAGACTCTCAACTGAGCTGCCATGCTCAGATTCACATATTTCCTCACAAGTATATACCAACTTCACATATACTGCTACGCCTCCGCCCTTTCTCATTTGCCTGTCCCTTTTAAATAAGTTGTACCCTTGAATTCTAATATTCCAGTTGTGAGTGTCATCCCACCAAGTTTCTGTAAGGCCTATTAAGTCATAGTCTCCTTCCTGTATTAGGACTTCCAGTTCCTCCTGTTTGTTTCCCATACTCTGTGCATTAGTGTAAAGACATAGGAATCCACGTTTTATGCATCCCGACGGTTTAGTTTCCATATAAGCCTGCAAGTTATCATTACCTAGCGTATGTGCCACCCTTTGCAAATCTTTAATGTTCTTGTCCCCAGTTTCTGGTATCATACGAGGCTTTGAATTATTGTCTCACTCCCCCATACAATTTAGTCACAGCTACAAATACAAGTTGATGGTGTGTGAACTGGCAGAGACTGACCAAGAGAGAGATCTTGGGGTCGTGGTAGATAACTCACAGAAAATGTCAAGACAGTGTGCGATTGCAATAAAAAAGGCCAATGCCATGCTGGGAATTATTAGGAAGGGAGTTGAAAACAAATCAGCCAGTATCATAATGCCCCTGTATAAATCAATGGTGCGGTCTCATTTGGAATACTGTGTACAATTCTGGTCATCGCACCTCAAAAAGGATATTATAGCATTGGAAAAAGTGCAGAAAAGGGCAACTAGAATGATTAAAGGTTTGGAACACTTTCCCTATGAAGAAAGGTTAAAACGCTTGAGGCTCTTTAGCTTGGAGAAATGTCGACTGCAGGGTGACATGATAGAGGTTTACAAGATTATGCATGGGATAGAGAAAGTAGAGAAAGAAGTACTTTTCTCCCTTTCTCACAATACAAGAACTCATGGGCATTCAATGAAATTGCTGAGCGATCGGGTTAGAACAGATAAAAGGAAGTACTTCACCCAAAGGGTGATTAACATGTGGAATTCACTGCCACATGAGGTGGTAGCGGCTACAAGCATAGCCAACTTCAAGAGGGGATTGGATAAAAATATGGAGCAGAGATCCATCACTGGCTATTAGCTACAGCATATTGCTGGAACTGTCTGGGGCAGTGATGCTCTGTATTCTTGGTCCTTGGGGGGGGCAAAGTGGAAGGGCTTCTAGTCCCACTTGTGAACCTCCTGATGGCACTTGGGGTGTTTTTTGGCCACTGTGTGACACAGAGAGTTGGACTGGATGGGCCACTGGCCTGATCCAACATGGCTTCTCTTATGTTCTTATGTGACACAGAGTGTTGGACTGGATGGGCCACTGGCCTGATCCAACATTGACAGTATATGTCACTTTAAGGCTTCATAATACTGTGTAAAGATTATGTAACTCCCACTATACAGCTGTAACTAGATTATAGGGTGGCCATAATTTCTGCAGGCCAGCCAGGGAGACCTTGAGGGGGGAAGGAATGTGTGTGCGCGCGCGGAGCATGTGTGCCGCCGGAAACAGGAAGTGACGTAACTTCCGGTGACGTCACTTCCGCCGATGTCATGGCACTGCCGGAAACAGGAAGTGACATCACTTCCTATGACGTCATTTCCCCCGCGCCACCTGCCGGAAACAGGAAGTGACATCACTTCCAGTGACATCATTTCCCCCGCGCCACCTGTCGGAAGCAGGAAGTGACATCACTTCCTGTGACATCATTTCCCCCCAAATGACATCATTTCCCCCGAAGCACGCCGAAGCAGCCTGTCACTAATAACACAGGTCGAGATGCAGGACAGGAACCCAGAAGTGACCGACAGGCTGCTTCAGTGGGCCGCTGCGCCGGCCCCCTGGGCCCCACTACAATGGGACCGATGCCACAGGGACGGGCTCGAAACACTCTATAACCCCGTAAAAGAACAGCAGTCTAGCTCGCTTCCCCCGAGCCCTGCCGCCATAAGCCTCAAGGGGGCTCATTTTGCGGCATCTCCCGGTGGGAGGGTGGCACCCGCACGGGACACATATCAAATGAAAGAGGGGGCGCAGGGCTATCAGAAACAGCCAGCGGAGGGAGTCGGGAGACCACCCCACTGGGGGATCTACACCCCGAAAGTGATGAAGGTGGCGCAGATAGAGCCAACAGAGCAAACAGGACAAAATAAATAGGCTGCATTATGCAGCACAGTTGAGAAAGTGCCTTATCCCATATACTGATGAAGTCAATACAGGATTTGAGAACAAAATTGCACCAGAAGACACAAACACAAAGCTCCCTTACACTGAATCAGTGCTTGGGTCCACCAAAGTCAGTATTGTCTATTCCAGGGGTGGCCAGAGTTGCTTAACAAAAGAGCAACACAGAATAAAGGTCAGATGTTTGAGAGCTGCAAGACATGAACATCGGATATTTGAGAGCCACGGAAGGAAGGAAGGAAGGAAGGAAGGAAGGAAGGAAGGAAGGAAGGAAGGAAGGAAGGAAGGAAGGAAGGAAGGAAGGAAGGAAGGAAGGAAGGAAGGAAGGAAGGAAATCCGCCCCCTCCCGCCAGCCGCCCCCCCCGCTTTCGGCCCCCTCCCTCCCTGCCTGCCCTGCTTACCTGCTTCCAGGGCAGGTGGAGGCCAGCGCGCGGGGCCTGGCAGCTGTGGCGGAGAGGCCGGGGAGGCGGCGGAGAGGCCGGCGCTGGTCGCTGGAGGGCCTCCAGCGACCAGCGCCGGCCTCTCCGCCGCCTCCCCGGCCTCCACCTGCAGTGGAGGCCCGTGCGCGGGGCCCGGAGGTGGTGGCGGCGGAGGCCGGGGAGGCGGCGGAGAGGCCAGCGCTGGTCGCTGGAGGGCCTCCAGCGACCAGCGCTGGCCTCTCTGCCGCCTCCCCGGCCTCCGCCTGCAGTGGAGGCCCGCGCGCGGGGCGCGGCGGCGGTGGCGGAGGCCTGGGAGGCGGCGGAGAGGCTGGCACTGGCCTCTCCACCTACTCCCCAGCCTCCGCCACCGCCGCCGGGCCCCGTGCGCGGGCGGGGAAGGCAGCGAGTGAGGGAGGGAGTGTCCCTGCGCATGCGCAGAGCCCGCCACAATCGCCCTGCGCATGCGCAGGGATGCTCCCTCCCTCCCTCGCCGCCTTCCCCGCCTGCGCACGTGGCCCACCGGCTCTCTGGCTGGCTAAACCGGGACCTCTAATGGTCCCGGTATAGCCAGCCCGGGAGCCGGGAATTGGGGGCCAGAACCGGGACTTTCCCGGGAGACCGGGACGGTCTGGCCACCCTAAACTAGAAGCATGTAGTAAAACATGTGAAACTCATTAGCTAATTGAGTAAAGGGATTGGCTAATGAATGTATAACAACAGTAGCCACACTTCTAACTCTTGTGGGTGAATATTGGAGGAGAGACGTGGAGAGGAGTTGGAGAGTGGCTTGTTATTCTGTTGGATTGATTGACTGTATTGGATTGATGGACTGGTAAATGACTATTCTTCTGGGCTGTGATATTGTACCATTGAACTGGCTGGACTGAATGTTAGTGACCTGACCGTTGGACTGACTTTGACTTATGCTTATTGCCTGAACCCAAATATACTTGTTGAACTGGCTGTTGTTGAGTTAGTCTTCACTAGAACTATAGCTGGGGCTGGGCTGACCAGAGTGCTCTACACAAGGAACTTCCTACACTCTGACATCCATGGCTTCTCTTATGTTCTTATGGTAGACCACCTACTGAAGAAGTCACCATAGACCCATAAACCAGGATTCATCAAAACTAATGCTGGACAATATAAGCAGCCCAATTTCATCACCAGCAGGCCCCACACCTCTGAGATAAGATGAGGAAGAATGTTTGGGATCAGAAGAGATAACTTTAGGTAGATTTAACTCCAGTTTATAAGTGAACATAATTCCTCAGTGCATTGTTGTTGTCTTCCTTTTGAAAAGGAATTCTATTCTGACTTCTAATGATTACATTCCATAAACAGAAGCAATTAAAGTTTAGGTCATGGCATGCACTGTTTTAAAGCCTTTCCCCCCATTATCTGTCATCCCAAGGAAAGGGATTTTCTGAAGAATTCACAATATAACATCAAAAGGCTATTATAGCTAACACCACTGACATGCAGGGATACAAGAACAGAGACACTCCAATGGTTTTAGAGGTATGTGTCCTGATGTGCTTCTACTGTGAGACTGACTAATCACCTTCTGATGCTTTCTCTGCTGTTACGTTACACTTCTGGGATTATGTAAAGCAGAAAATGTAAAATAATATCCCATGTGCTGCATTTCAGTGGGCAACAATGTTGTATCAAACAATAGCCTACTTCATTGTGTCATAATTAAAAACAAGGCCCCATCATTAGCTCATAGGCCTCATAGATGTACAAATGTGGATGCCAGTGTGATGTAGGGTTGCCAGCTTCCAGGTGGTAGATGGATATCTCCTGGGGTTACAGTTGATCTCCAGCAGCAGATTTATTTATTTATTTGGGATATCAGGAGATGGCCACTTTGGAAGGTGGATTCTATGGCATCAGACCCCCTTGAAGTCCCTCCCCTCCCAAAACCCCGCCCTCCTCAGGATCCACCTCCAAAGCCTTCAGGTATTTCCAGACCTGGAGCTGGCAGCACTATGAGTGGTGTAGCATTTCAAAGGTTTGGTGTAAGATTTGAGAGACCCAAAGTCAACCTTCCTGTTTAGCCAGGAAGGTTCTTGGCTGACTTTGGGCCAGGTTTATTGGATTACCTAACACAGGAGCCAACTTCCTGACCTGGAAGGATTCCATTCTTTGCTCCAATGGCTAAGCTGGGCTATTTGGGTTGCTCAGTGAGTTATGAAGACTTTCCTAAAACTGGACTGGGAGACAGCTGAGCTGGCAAAGGAAGTGGAATGGCTAGGCTGGGAGCCCTTGCAAGGACAGCAGGAGGCACAGCATGCCTTATCCATTGCCTGAAGGGATTTCCACTGAATCGGAGGTAGAGGAAGGAAGTGACCCTCCCTGCTGTGAGAAGGAAGGAAATGCTGGTGAAGTGAAACTCCAGCTATGCTTGCAAGAGCCAGGAGGACAGGGACTCAAGTGCCTGAAGGGAGGTATAGAGAGCCACCATCACATTCTCTGAGGCAGTGGAGCCTCTTCCCAACAAACACAGAAGATGTAAGTAGAATACACATGGTCAATTAACAGTATCAATAATAGCGACACCAAGAACAAGCCTTTAAGTTGCTGAAGGAGGCAGCAAGAGAGATTTCACCTGAGGAAAACTGTCAGCAGCTGTTTAAGCACAACTGGGGAAAGAGAATGTCAAACCAGTCGGAATGGCAGGAAGATGTACATCAAGGTTTTGTTTGTTTAGTTAGAAGCAACCTCTTTCTCCTGGGAACAATGAAAAATTTATACCAAGTATGGTCTGACAAAACAAAAGAGACCCCACTACAAAAAGGGTAGTTATACCCTTGACATTCCCACAACACAGAGAAATAGGTTCTGAGCAAGCATTTTAAAAAGTTGGTGCCTGCAAACCCAAGGGCACCATTAAAAGCAGAGCTCAAAAAGAATCTGATAAATAAATAAATAAGGTTGTTAAAATTCCATGCTAATGAGTGGGGAGAGAAAGGATGCAAATAGCACATGTGTTGAGGTGCCAAACCGAGAAATGGGGTGTAGGGTGGCAGATGACTGAAGTCTCTTGTTGTGTGTACATGAGATTTTCTGCAATACAGAAATGATCTGAGGGGATAGGTTATGCTCATGTCAAAATGGGCCTGTCCCACCCTGCAATGTCACTGAGAGATCACACAATGTGAGAAGAAGTACACAGGTTTTTAAATCAGTGTGGTGCAATTTCTTTAGCATCTTTTTAGATTCAAAAAAGGAATGATCCATGGTTGTTGTGACAGGCCACCAGACTAGGGCTGCCAAGCTCTAGGAAGTCTGAAGATCTCAGGAATAACAACTGACCTCAGATATCAATTTCCCTGGAGGAAACGGCATCTTCAGAGATTGGGTTCTATGGTGTTATACTCCATAGAGAACCCTTCCCTCCGTAAGCCACACCCTCCCCTGACTGCATCTCCGAATCATGAGGAATTTCCCAACTTGGAGTTGGCTATCCTACACTTTACTGAATGGATAGCATTTTCTCCCATAATGGTTTGTACTAAGATCATGGCTCCAGTAGCTTGCATAGTGATGTTTAAATATCTACTGGTTTGACTCATGTTCTATTCATGGATTGCATCCACAGAGCTGTACAACTCTCTTTGTTTGGGTGGATAGCCATGTTGGTCTGAAGCAACAGAACAAAGTTTGAGTCCAGTGGCACCTTTAAGACCTACGAAATGTAATAGAAGCTTTCATGAGACCATTGTGTGAAAGAGCGGACTATAAATTCGCAAAATATGGTTCCTCGTCCTCTTGGAGAGGAGTGACAAGTGGAGTGCCTCAAGGATCTGCCCTGGGACCTGTTTTGTTCAACATCTTTATCAATGATTTGGATGAAGGAATAGAGGGAATGCTTATTAAATTTGCCAATGATACTAATTGGGAGGGTTGCAAATACAGTAGAAGACAGAAACAAGATACAGGATGACCTTGACAGGCTGGAAAATTGGGTTAAAATCAATAAAATGAATTTTAACAGGGATAAATGTAAAGTTCTGCATTTAGGTAGGAAAAGTCCAATGAACTGTGGGCCCCAGTCACTAATAAACTTATACGGGAACGAGTGTAATTTCACCACATGTTGGAAAAATAATTGTGCTAATTTCTTAGCTGTGGGGATTTGGGTGCATGGAATAAATTGAGCTTGCTTAGAAAAGGTATCCACTACTACCAGAATTACGGTTTTCCCCTGTGAAGGAGGTAGCTCCACAATAAAATCCATTGAGACTACCGACCAGGGTCTCTTGGCTGTTTCCAAAGGCTGTAATAGACCGGGGGGGGGGGGAGGGGGGTCCTCCCCTTCTCTTGGCCATTATGCATATTGGGCAAGAGGCAACATAGTTTGAAATATCTTTCTTCATGAACAGCCACCAAAATTGTCTATTCACTAAGTGCAGGGTTTTAACATATCCAAAGTGCCCTAGCTCCACGAAGACTTCTCCTTTTCTCATAGTAAATGGCTATGAGGGGAAACCTTTCCCTTTATTGCCTGGTGGAGCAATACCAGAAATACCATCATCTTTTGAACAGTGGTGGGGAAAACTGGGGAAAGCCTGGAAAAGTATCCAAGAGAACCTCGAAATGGTGAAGGAAACTTATAAAAAACATTATGACAAAAGTCATGCACCTGCCTGGGATTTTAAAGTGGAAGAAGCAGTATTTCTGTCAACCAAGAACTTACCATTACCGCAACCATCTAAAAAACTGGCCTACAAGTTCTTGGGACCGTTTCGTATTAAACGTGTAATTAATAAAGTGACAGTAGAACTTGAACTGCCTAAAATGTTTAGTAAGATAAACCCCATCTTTCATTGCAGTTTACTTCAGAGGGACCCTGGAGCTATGCCTTGGCACCCTTGACCCCAAGTTTCAGAACCTATTCCAATTGGGGATCAGAATCATCATGAAGTAAAGGACATTCTAGATGCAAAGCTGAAGCGGGGTGTATTGTATTTTCTGATTAGATGGAAACATTTTTCTGTAGAACACAATGAGTGGGTCGAAAGCTCAAATGTAAAAGCACCAGAATTAATTAAAAGATTCTATGCCAAACATCCTTCAAAACCTCGAAGAAGGGCTTGGGGGGGGCAGTACATCAAGCATGCAGATTTCTGTGCACCGTGATAGACCATAAGACAAAGAGCAGGACACTCCCCCCCTCCTCTTTCTTCTTTACAACTTAGGCCAAGTAATAAAGGATGTTTAAGTTAGCTTTGATGTGAATGGTGCGATGCGCCTCTCCCCCAGATTCACACAGCCAGGTCTTATCTGCTCTCAGAGAAAGTGTGAGAAAGGGAGATGTTTGTAACAGCTTGCATTCCTAAGTAGTAGAAGAGATATTAAGTAGTAACCTTTGAACCCGTGAGTCAAATTACATCTTTATGTTACTCTTTGAAGGTATTCTATAAAGTATCTATGTGGGTCTGTGTACATCATTACTTCCAAGGAATCTGTCCTTGGCAAAGCTATGGAGTTTCTACAATAAAGCAACTTTTGACTGAATAACAAAAGACTGGTTATTGAGAAATATCAATGCTTGACACTAGGATTGTAGTTTTATATAGTCTCCAAGCTTCCCCAGGGTTTTGACTTTTTTAACCTTTCATTTCAGTTTCCTCTTCACATGCCTCGTCATCTCAGAGAAGTTACGCCCTTTAAAGTTAAAAGTAGCTGTGTTTGTCTTTTTGGGCAACTCCCTATTTATACAAATGGTGAAATGATCAACATTATGGTCACCATTCCCAAGTGGTGCAATCACTTCTACATGGGTCATTTTATAGAAAAAGAGGTGCCAGAACTCATTAGCATAACTCATTTGCATACTTATTTGTATATGCCACACACCTCTGACATCACCGGAAGATGTACTAAATTATATCAGCTCAGCTTCTACCTTAAAATGCTTCTTGAATTATAATTGTCATAATGAAATCTTATTCCCATCATATTTTTAAATTACTTTCTCCTATGTAGCCACAGTGGCATGATGATGATTTCCATCTGCCTGGCTTTATATGAGGTGGGGGATCTCCTCTAGTGGAACCTTGGCAACATATCTTTCTTGCTTGGCCTCCCCTAATCTTCATAGAGCCTTCATGTTAGCTCACTTTAATGTCCTTCCTTCTGCTGTGCTGTATGGGAGTCCAAGCAAATAGGTGTGAAAAACCTCAGCTTGAGACCTTGGAGAGCCGCTGCCAGTCTGAGAAGACAATACTGACTTTGATGGACCAAGGGTCTGATTCAGTATAAGGCAGCTTCATATGTTCATTTGTTTTTGAAATAAAATTATTTTATTTAGAACTGTATGGGAGGTTTAAGAAAATTCCATATTCCAACAGGTTTTGTGGTTGTGGTTCAAAGGATAAAGAATTCGTCCCAACTGCCTGCAGCCTCGCTATAAGGATGGAGGGACACATTTGCCACCTGTGGGGGAAGAGAGGAAGATTGACAGCCCAATGGGCTTGAGCTTGGGAGTGGGGCTGGCTGCAGGAGCAGCACACCTTCCCCGCTCGTGCCACAGTCTTCGTCTAGCGATTGGTCTAGGCAGGAGAGCTTTTAGCTTGCTTCTGCTTAGATCTTATCAGTTTCAGTTGTTTTTTAGACGTTCCTTAAGCGAAGATTAGATGGCTGAGCAGGAGCATTTTTGCTTGCTGGCTCTGGTCTTGTCAGTTCCCCTTTTCTTCCAGCTTTTGGATGTTTTAAGAAAGATCGGGGGCTGATTGAGTTGCTGATAAGGCAGGGCAGGAGAGCTTTTAGCTTGCTCCTGCTTCATGTCAGTTTCCTTTGGCTTCCCAGCATTCAGGCTTTTCAGTGGAGATCAGGTCACTGATAAAGCCTATGAGCTTGATTTTAACTGCAGCGTGTTGCTGAGGGTCGGAGCTGCTGTTAGGTCTCTGGTGAATACGAGGATGTGGATTGGATTGGCGTATCTCCATTATATGGCCAGTTTAACCCTCCCCCCCCCTCTTTTTAAAAAGGTGTTTCTTGGGTTAGGCTTTTTGCTAGCGTGAAGTACAAACTCCTCTGGGGGTTGGGTGTGGGGGCAGTATTGTGGAAGCCATTTTTTCCCTTGTTGTTATTGGAGCAGGTAGTGGGATGTGAAAGGACTCTACCAAAAAACGTTTTTTGGGGGTAATTTAGCTAGAGTGTTGAGCAGCCATTTTCATGTCCCCTTTGTGGCTGTCTTTTTGAATCAGAGGGCAGCCATTTTGGGAGCTGTAGAGAAGGGGCCATTTTGGCTGCAGCTTTGCTATTGTCCCTGGCGGCTTTCTTGCTGAAGAAGGCGGCAGCCATTTTAGGTGCTGTGCAGAAGCAGCCATTTTAGTGGAATTTTTGGCAGTTTTTTGCTCTTAGTAGTGCAGGCCGTTATTGTTAAAATGCCTGGAAAAAAGGGGATGGGGAAGTCCAAGGGAAAACATCCCACACCTAAGGCTTCTAGGGCCCTGCCTAAGAGGCCAGGTTTTTATCATATTCGGAGGAGGAGGGTGATGAGTTGGTAAATGCTGCTATTTTACAAAGGCTTAGGGCTCTGGAGGAGGCTTCCAGAATTCCTCCCTCACAGGATTTAGACTTAGGCTTGGGAAAAAAATTCTAAGGCTGCATTTCAAGCAGGTATTTTAACCAGGTTGTCTATTCTCGAGGGCAGGTCTGCTGGAAACATCGCGGGAGGAGCCAGCAGTTCCAATGGCTCACAAGGGGGTTCAGCTCCATTTCCTATGGATTCTGGAGCAGGATCGGCACTGGTACCAATTGGATCTGTGGGTAAGACCAGAGACACGCCACAGTCATACACTGGGCCGGCTTGGCTGTGGGGCCCATGGGGGGGGGCTTCCTTCCCCTTTGTGTGCCTCTTATGGAGCTGTCCCTTTCACCACCTTACTTATTGGAGACTTAGCACTGCCTTTAGGGCACCATTTGCTGCCAGCAACGAAAGATAAGATTCTAAAAGAGAAATATGTGGATGTCTTCACCCTCCTGTTCCGAGAGCTGGAGAAGAAAGACAAAGAGGATTTGGTTGATAAGGAGAGAGAAAAATTGAAGAAACGGAAAGTTGATAGGACTTAGGCAAATTGGCTGCCTGGGTTTTTCATATATGCTGGGGTGATAGCATGGGCTCAGCCTTGGAGGAGTGCTTCACTCTTACAGTATATGGATATTATTTATAAGGGGTATACGATGTTTAATGGGCCCGCCTGGCTTCAATATGACCAGGAGTTCAGGATGAGGGCTGCTCTATACCCTTCCCTTCAGTGGGATCGTATCCACCAGCAGCTTTGGCTCCAAGTCATGTCCCCTGCTTGACCAAATTTGGGCGACCGCTCTGATAGCGGTCATTTGGGGGCCAGGGCATCTGTGACTTCTTCCTCTTCTTCCAGAAGTTCTGCAGGGCAGGCGGTTCAACCCCGCTTGCTTTGCTGGGAGTTTGGCTTCCAAGGAGTGTGTAGCAGGAAGGCTTGCCAGTACAAGCATGAATGCCCCTTGTGTGGTGGCTCTCACTCCTTTAACAACTGCTCCAGAGCCCAGCCACGTAAGGGTCAAAAGAAGCAGGGTGGGGGTGGAGGAAATTACCAAGCTGGAAAAGGGGCCCAGTCAGATAAAGGTGGGACCTCTTGAGCAGTGCCTTGCCCAATATCTGCACCGTATTAATAGGATTTAAGAACATAAGAGAAGCCATGTTGGATCAGGCCAATGGCCCATCCAGTCCAACACTCTGTGTCACACAGTGTCCAATATATACATGTGTGTGTACACACACTCACACACACACACACACCGTGGCTAATAGTCACTGATGGACCTCTGCTCCATATTTTTATCCAATCCCCTCTTAAAGCTGGCTATGCTTGTAGATGCCACCACCTCCTGTGGCAGTGAATTCCACATGTTAATCAACCTTTGGGTGAAGAAGTACTTCCTTTTATCCGTTTTAACCTGACTGCTCAGCAATTTCATTGAATGCCCACGAGTTCTTGCATTGTGAGAAAGGGAGAAAAGTACTTCTTTCTCTACTTTCTCTATCCCATGCATAATCTTGTAAACCTTTATCATGTCAATCAAAGGCCTTTTCAACATCTAAAGAAAGAAAAATTGTAAAATGTGTTTTTTTACAATGATGAAGGACATTGAGAGCCTTAAAGGTGTTGCCAGCAAGATCTCTATTCATGATGAACCCTACTTGGTCTGGAAGGATATAAGATGAAATGAATGTATTAAGTCTTCTTGCCAGAGTAGAAGCAGAAATTTTAAAGTCCAAATTAAAAAGAGAGATTGGACAATAGGATGCTGGTGATAAGGAGTCTTTATCTTTTCTTTCTTTCTTTCTTTCTTTCTTTCTTTCTTTCTTTCTTTCTTTCTTTCTTTCTTTCTTTCTTTCTTTCTTTCTTTCTTTCTTCCTTCCTTCCTTCCTTCCTTCCTTCCTTCCTTCCTTCCTTCCTTCCTTCCTTCCTTCCTTCCTTCCTTCCTTCCTTCGCAATACAACTGTTGAAGCATGATACCAAGATGGTGGTAAATCACCAGAATCTAAAATATAGTTGTCTGTAGCTGTTAAAGAACACTAGACAGGGTACAAAGTGTTTATAGACCTCATAGGGGAAACCATCTGAACCAGGTGTATTACTGGTTTTAAGTGCTTTGATGTAGTTTCAGTAGACTGGAGAGAACTCATTTACATTTGATAACATTATTAAGTCCCCTGACATTGGAAGAGAATATTTTAAAATCTTAGACATTATGCAAATCTCATAATAGTACAATAGGAAGCAGTATCATATTAAGAAAAAAACAGCAAGACTACTACCTCCAGTATAATATGTCAGTGACTTCCTGTAGAACTTAAAAACAGACAGCAGGTGGCAGTATAATTAATGAAAGCTATATAAACCATGTCAATATAGAACCAAAAGGGCAAAAGTTTAATGAATGAAAATATAATAGTAAACATAAAATGAAATTACCGATAGAAAACTAATTCTTCCAAACATTGCCCAAGGTGAACAGATAAAAAGAAAGTGCTAAGAATCAGTGTTGTAGCCACCTCCAAACCTTAATTATCTATGTCAAAAGTGCAGAAATTAGCAGCAACAATAAATAACAATTACAGCTATCAAATTTGTGGTATAAAGATCAAGTACAGTAATTATCATGTGTTATATGAAGTTATTTAGATATAATCAAATTAGAATTAATCACTAATAGTAAGGAATCACTAAATTGATTGCTAACTAGTAATATATGATAGTTTAAAAACACCAAACCAAATAGGGAGAAAACAAACAAAAGAACAGGATCAATCCATTTGTAACAGCAATCAGCTTCTACAAGGTGAGCAATAATTGGTTTCAGTTCCCACCTTTTTTTCAATGGCTTCTGGCAGGAGATCAGGATATACTTCAACTTTTTCACCCTAATAACTCTTTTGGCTTGCTATCTCTAGTACTTTTTTCTTAAATATGAGATCCAAGAAAGAAAAAAATGTCTCCAGATGCACAAAGTTTCAATTTGTCAAGAGACCCAATTTGAAAGGCTTTCATGACTACTGGTATTAAGTCCCCCTCAGAATCCACCTCTTGTGCTAGCTATTGAGAGAAATATCAGGAGGCCTATATTATCCCCCGCTTTCTCAGTCAGTTCTCTCAGTTTAAGATTATTTTGTCTACAGAAGGAATCCATCATGGAAAGTTTGTCTGACAGTAAGTCCCCCCCACCCACTGCAATTTCTGAATTTCATCTTGATGTGCCAACCTCATATTCATTGCACTATCTGCTATAGTACATGTGTCCTGAAGAGATGTTTGCATTTATTTATTTATTTAAATATTTCTCTCTTTTGTAGAATGCAGATAAAGAGATGTATTTCCCACATATTACCGCATCAAGAGAAATGCCTCAGTCTAAGTTGTGATCAAAATAGTCTTTAATACCCTTTTCAATTGAATCAGAAGGTCTTTGATCTAGAAATAAAGATTTGTTCAACATCCAGTTAACTTGTCTACAGTGCTGGTTTTGGTCTCTCAAAACACATTCCACTGGTGTGTGGTCTGACCCAGGAGTGCCCATACTTGCTTAACATGAGTCATATAAAATAAATGTGAGATGTTAAGACATGAACATCAGAAGTTTGAGAGGAGGGAGGGAGGGGAAAGGCAGAGGTGGAAAAAAAGCAACTTTAACTTTAAATGCATTCTCAAAGCAGCCAACTGGCTTGGCTCAGATAAATGATTTAAAGAGACAAATGCCTTTTGATCTGGCCAGGGAATTTGAGAGCCACACAATATGTGTGAAAGAGCCACATGTGGATCCAAAGCCACAGTCTGGCCGCCCCTGGTCTGACCAATGCCAGATACCAATAGAAGAAGAAAGGGCTTTGTGTGTCAGTGAATCTGAAAGTAAGATATAGTTAAGTCCGGAATAGCTATTATATTTGTCAAGCATACAAGGTATTCCTAATAGAAAGCTGTATTGTTTATTCTTTTACTTTGCTGGTGCATATCAAAGCTATGTAACCCATTCTTTAGTTCACACCTCTTGTAACAGATGCAGGAATGCCTGCTTTGAAGATAATGCCTCCCCGGGACAATTCCCAGGCCTGAGCCTTGGACCCAGGATGTTGCTAACCACAAAAGATAGCTGAACCCATAATTGTAGCTTTTCACATGCCTATGTTAGAATTCCTAGTGATCTCTAGTATCTCTTTGATGTATCCCTTAAAGCCAGCTGCTATGTGTTATACTGTATCACTTTCAACCTGTTCCATCCAGGAGCACAATGGATTATCAATAAACTAAGACTTTGTATCCAAATCATTGCTTGGTTCTTTTGAAACTCCTATGCTTGACAATATTGTGAGAAGAAAAAAGTATAGTCTTTGTCAGAGTCAAGCAATAATTGACAGATGTCATTCTAAATAAGTGTAGAAGATCCCTAAGAGCAGTCTGTTGTTGGGGTGCCACATGTCGGGCAGAATGAGGTAGTATGTTATAAGAGAGATCTTTTGCTGTATCTACAACACAAAATCTCCTCCCAAGGTTATTGGGCCAGTACTAAAATGGGTGTTTGGTAACAGTGGAGGTAAAAAGTCAAGTTGGCTCTTATAAGGGGCATAGCTAGAGGCCAAGGGGACTAAGGTATCATTGAGGAGGCCATTCAAAAATATGTAGTGACCCTCTGGATAGATTGGGAAGACTCAGAAACAAATCTAACAGCTCTGGAAAATAAGATTATTATTCCATGAGATTTGGACATACCTGGAGCTGAGTAGTGTTGTATAGCCCATGTTAAGATGTTTTCATGCCCTCTTTTAAGGTGCATTTCTTGAAGAAATATGACAGCAGTTTTTGTTGTTTCAGTGAGAAGAGGATCCTCTTTACCTTGACCATGTTGTTGAGACCCCTGTAGTTGAGTGTACAAACTTTAAGTACATTTGAAATCATCATGACATTTTGAGAAGCTCTATAAAGTGCAGCATGCCTATACCCAACAATGATGCATAAATTATACCCAGTAGTGTCAGTGACAATGATTAAATTGAAGGACCAGTAAAATTCATATAAAAGTCACAAAGCCAAATTTGCAGGTGGGATAAGTAAAGAAAAGAACTTAGATTGCAGTGTGCATGTAAAGGTTAAGAAAAAAAAAACACTAGCTCAACAGAAGGGGAAGTATTAAGACTAGTAAGCCACAATGAATAAGGGAGAGAGACAAATAGCCTTCTTACTGCATTGTTCACCTTTCTAACAGTCAAAGGCCAGGAGAATAAGCAGCAAACAACATGACAAAAAATACAATCAAGCATCAGAGTTAATTGTGAGGAAAGTGCCATAGCAACAAAAATACGACGAAAACTATCAGTATAAGGCTTTCAATAGCTATGGTGCTTTAAAGTGCAAATATAACAACATAAAGACAGATAGCCCAAATAACACATGAGAATCAATGATATACTTTAACAACGAGGATAAAACCAACATAAGAATGGAGTGGATGTGAATGGAAAGTCCCCCTCCCACCTCCCCCTTCCTTCCCCATTCCAAATTCATAGTAATAAATATAAACCAGATTGTAGAGAGGGGAAAAAATCACTGAAATGATTCATCTGAAATGGAACCTGCAATTCTTCAATCCCCACACCACCACCCATCCCCATGCCCTGAACAAAAACTAGGTATAACAAGAGAAATATGCAAAAGTTAACCATAACCATAGCAATTTTAACAAAAACAAGTGCTTGGGGGCGAGGTCTGTCAAGACAAGTGAAAAACCCATGAGAAACAATTGTCCTACCACAATAACTCAGAAAACTCCAGGAGTAAAGCAACCCATATCCCCTCTCTCCCCCAATAAAACATACTAAAACAGTAGAATAAAATAAATCATTAAAACAACCAACCACATGAAGAAACAGCCCCAACTGATAGATCAACATGTCTTGCATTTATTGCAGCTGCAAAAATGGGATCCAGAATTGTGGGGACGAGAACAAGTCTATTTTGAAGGAGAGAACCTTGATGATGGACAAAAAGACTGCCCAACAAGAGCCATCTATAGTAGATTCCTCCCTCAGAGACCGTCTGTGTAAGTGTTTTCAGTGAAAGATAAATTTGAAGGGCCTCAGAAGGGACATCAGGAAATACTTGAATTTTTGTATCCTGAAAACTTAAATGACATCAAAAATGGGGTTCCTGCAAAAAGAAAGTTAATAATAGGTGTCAGAAAATCTGATGAAATTTCGCTCACAGAGCTGGACTTCCGGGGAGGAAAATGGCGAGCTGAGTTGTCTCTCACATCGGGAGCAAGCTGAAGGTCTTGTTCGGGGTAGTGGAGGGCAAATCAAAGCCCACTGCCTACCTTTCTCAGTGAGAGAAAGGTCCAAGACTTGCACTTAAAACTTTGGAAGAGATTTACCTTGGCTGAAAAGGAGCCCTGTAGGGGGTTCCTTTGAGGGGTCTCAGAAGTTGGCATAGTTATCGTCTGCAAGATCTTTTCAGAGCCATTGATTTGGCATAAGCTCTTCAGGATCCTAACCTTCTGGGACAATTCTAAACAACTAAAGTTTTGGAAGACCAGTGGAACTTGGATAAGTGAAGAAAAAAAGGTACAGAAGCTCTTTTTTCACTCCGGAGCTATTTACAGATTAAAGGGACATATTAAAGGTGGGAAGAAGGGGAAAATATAAAGCTTGCAATTAGAAGAAAGAAATTGAGAAGTTTGGACTGTTTTAATACAAAAGACAGTGTTAAAAACTGCTAAAATTTGAAAAGAGAACATAGTTGTGTCTACTTGCGGTTTGCGGTTTGTGAAAAGTAAACAGCCCACGTTGCATTGGAATATACTGGAACAGTCCTGCAACTACTCTGAGCAAGACAGGAAGTGCGTCAAGTATCGTGAGATTTCCATGAGAGTTGAAGCTGACAGAGACAGGAAGCAGTAAAGGAAAAAGCCTACTCTACATCATAGAGAAACGTCGGCAGCCATTGCTGGGAGGTCCAATTTAAAACATTGTTTTAAAAAGATTTGGGACTTTAAAAATTGACAGAATCGACGGGAAAAAGGGTAAGAGGACAAGAACTATTGACTACATTACTGGTGGGCTCCTGGGGTGACTTTAAAAGGGGAAAAAAAATTAAAGGGGAAAAAATCGCGGCCGCCATTTTGGAATTTTTGAAGACTTTTTTGATAAATATCTTGGCTTTGGAGGCTCAGAAACCAGCGAAATTAGGCTTGCTGGAAAGGGCAAGCTCTGCTCTATTGAACCTGACTGCCAAATTTCAAATTGGTGAAGTTAAAAATTTCGTCATTTTTTAAAGGGGAAAAATTTCTTTAAAAATCTATATCTGGGCCTGGGAAGCTCAGAAGAGAACAGAACAAAGACTAAATAAGAGAGAAAATTTAGACCTTTTGAACTTGGCAGCCAAATTTGTAAATTGTGAGACGGAAATTTTTGGTATTTTTATTTTATCTCCCTGCTCCTTGCCTAAATGTCAGAGCCCAGGCAGCCCCGAACAAGAGCCCTCTCATTAGAAAAAATGCAGGACCAAATGGAGGCTATGGAAGCCAGGATTATGAAAGGAGTTAAGAAAATGATGGAAGAAATGAAGGAAGAACTTGTCACAGTAATTAAAAAAGAAGTGGATGACCTTAAAGACCAAATTGGGAAAATAGACAAGAAAGTACAGGAAGTGGAGGAGAAAGTTAAAATACATGATACCACCTTGCTGAAAGTCCAAGAAAAAGTGACGATCCACGAATGCAAATTAATGGAAAATCAGATACGCTTGAGAGGAGTACCTGAGGAAGAGAATGATGATCTGAAAGGATATATAATAAACATAATTGCAGAATTCTTAGAAGAAGACCCTGACAAGACTAAGAGCATGTATGATCATATGTATAGAGTCAATTCGTTATATGCCAAAAAAAACAACTTACCAAGAGATGTTGTTGTAAGATTTATGACAAAAGAAATGGTGGGAAGGATTATGAAGAAAAACTTTGAACAGTCATTGATAGTAAGAGGTAGCAGAGTGAGAATAATGAAGGAGCTACCCAAAGAAGTGATAAATGACAGGAGAACATATAAAAAGTTGACAGAAAAACTGAAAGACAATGGCACAAGGTACAGATGGATAATCCCCGAGGGTTTGAGCTTTGAACTTCAGGGGAAGAGAGTAACAATTACAAATGCCAGAGAGTTGAGGAGATTTTTTGAAGAAAATAAAGAATTTGCACCATGATGGATTACAAATTATTGTCTTGGAATGTTAATGGACTAAATTCACCACAAAAAAGAAGGGCAACTTTTCATTGGATTAAGAAGCAAAATTGTAATATAATTTGTTTGCAAGAAGTCCACATCAAACAAAAGGATTATAATTTTTTATGGAACAAACAATTGGGAAGGGAATTTTTTTCATTAGCTGAACAGAAAAAAAGGGGAGTAGTTTTTTATATTAAACAGGACTTGGAGCCAAAATTGGTGTTTAAAGATAAAGATGGAAGATTTGTAGCAGTGGAAAAAACATCAAATGGGGAAAACACGCTGTTATTGGGACTATATGCACCTAATGGTGCAAAAGATGTTTTTTTTAAAGACATTATACAACAACTAGATGAGTTGACCTACGATCAAATACTCTTAATGGGAGATTTTAATGGAACAGTTGAGAACTCATTGGATAGATCCGGAGGGGAAAAAAATAGTGGGAAAGAAGGGAAATTGCCAAAGTCTTTTTTTGAATTAGTTAAACAGGAAAACTTGGAAGATATATGGAGAAAGTTTAATCCTGAAGTGCGGGACTATACTTTTTTTTCTGCAAGACATAAGACCTTTTCTAGAATTGACATGCTGTGGGGAACTAGAGACTTAGGCCTTATAACAAAGAAGATAGATATTTTGCCTAAAATTGGTGCTGACCATAACCCAATAATGTGGATTACAAAATTGTCCAAAAGACTGAGAAGATGGAGACTGAATGAAGATTTGCTACAGAACAAAGAAACAGTGACTTTCCTAGGAAAAGAAACTAAGGAATTTTTCCAAATGAATGATAAAGAAGATATTGACTTCCAGACGGTCTGGGATACTTATAAAGCAGTAATGAGAGGGTTGTTGATTACTTTGAACAACAAAGATAAAAGGGAAAAAGAAAAACAATTATTGGACATTCAAAATGAAATAAAGAAAAAAGAAGGAGAGTTGAGGAAAAGACCAGGGAAAAAGAAGATTCTAAGGGAAATATCAATATTGCAAACTCAATTAAGACATTTACTAAACAAAGAAGTGGAATGGAATTTGAAAGGGCTTCAGCAGAAATCGTTTGAAGGAGCAAATAAGACGGGGAAATATTTGGCGTGGCAGCTGAAAAAAAAGAGGGAAAACAAAACAATTAGTAGAATTGTGATAGATGGAAGAGATGTAGTTACTCAAGAGGGAATAAAAAGAGAATTTTTTAAGTACTATGCCAAGTTGTTTAAAGGTGCTGAAGTAAAGAGAAAAAAGATAGATGAATATTTACAGAAAATAAAAATTGAGCCTTTAACTGAAAATATGAGAAAAATTTTGAATGACCCAATTGAAAAAATAGAAATTGAAGCAGCAATTAATGTGATGAAGAATGATAAAGCTCCCGGGCCAGACGGTTATACAGCTAAGTATTTTAAAATTTTTAAAGATGAATTAATACCAAAATTACAGAAACTGATGAATGTGATAAGAGTTAAAGGGAAGGTACCAAATACATGGAAGGAAGCTGTTATTTCTTTGATCTCTCTCTCTCGGCTTAGCTTCGCGAACGAAGATTTAAGAAGGGTGCAATAGTCCACGTTTGCTGCAGGCTCGCTGGTGGCTGACAAGACCAATGTGGGACAGGCAGGTCCGGCCACAGCGGCTGCAGGGAAAAGTCTGATTTAGGGTTGGTCCTGTAGCAGTGCGATTCTTCCTCAATCTCCTTTTGTCCTCAAGACCAGCTATGCGTGTGTTCTCAAAGGAAGAGACAGCCTGGTGGATGGTGTGCCTCCATGCTTTGCGATCTGAGGCTAGGTCAGACCACTGGTGATGGTTGATGTGACAGGTGCTAAGGGATTTCTTCAAGGAGTCCTTGTACCTCTTCTTTGGTGCCCCTCTATTTCGATGGCCGGTGGAGAGTTCGCCATACAGGGCAATCTTGGGAAGGCGGTGGTTTTCCATCCTAGAAATATGCCCTGCCCAGCGCAGCTGCGTCTTCAACAGCAGTGCCTCGATGCTGGTAACCTCTGCCCGCTTGAGGACTTCAGTGTTGGTCACAAAGTCACTCCAGTGGATGTTGAGGATGGTGCGAAGGCAGCGCTGATGAAAGCGCTCAAGGAGTCGCAGGTGATGACGGTATAAAACCCACGATTCGGAGCCATAGATGAGGGTTGTCATCACAACCGCTTTGCAAACATTGATCTTTGTGCCTTTTTTCAGATGCTTGTTGCTCCACACTCTTTTGTGCAGTCGGCCAAATGCACGGTTTGCCTTTGCCAGCCTGTTGTCAATCTCCTTGTCGATCTTGGCATCTGAGGAGATGATGCACCCCAGGTAGCTGAACTGCTGGACTGTCTTCAGAACTGATTCACCCACAGTGATGCAGGGAGGGTGATAATCTTCCTGGGGTGCAGGCTGGTGGAGAACTTCTGTCTTCTTCAGACTAACTTCTAGGCCGAATAGCTTGGCAGCCTCTGCAAAGCAGGACGACATATGCTGCAGAGCTGATACCGAGTGGGAGACGAGTGCAGCATCGTCAGCAAACAGTAGCTCTCGGATGAGTTTTTCCATTGTCTTGGAGTGTGCCTTTAGTCGCCTCAGGTTGAACAGGCTGCCATCGGTGCGATAGCGGATGTAGACACCATCGTCCTCATCTAGATCTACTGCGGCTCTTTGAAGCATCATGCTAAAGAAGATCGTAAAGAGAGTTGGCGCGAGAACGCAGCCTTGCTTTACACCTGTGCCTATTGGGAAGGGCTCCGAGAGGTCGTTGCAGTGTCTGACTTGGCCTCGCTGGTCTTCGTGTAGCTGGATGATCATGCTGAGGAACCTTGGGGGACATCCTAAACGTTCCAAGATTTGCCACAAGCCTTTCCTGCTAACGGTATCGAAAGCTTTGGTAAGGTCGACAAAAGTCACATACAGACCCTTGTTCTGTTCCCTGCATTTCTCTTGGAGCTGCCTGAGAACAAATACCATGTCGGTGGTGCTCCTGTTAGCTCTGAAGCCGCACTGGCTCTCTGGGAGGAGTTCTTCTGCAATGGTGGGCACCAGTCTGTTCAGGAGTATTCTGGCAAGGATTTTGCCTGCGATGGAGAGCAGGGTTATCCCCCGGTAGTTGGAGCAGTCTGACTTTTCCCCTTTGTTCTTGTATAGGGTGATGATGATTGCATCGCGAAAGTCCTGTGGTAATTTGCCTTGTTCCCAGCAGGTGACAAGTACTTTGTGAAGTGAGCTATGTAGTGCTGTGCCCCCATGCTTCCAGATCTCTGGTGGAATTCCATCAACTCCTGCTGCCTTGCCACTTTTCAGTTGCTTGATGGCTTTAACAGTCTCTTCTAGGGTGGGGATCTCATCCAACTCTGTTTTCACCGGTTGAAGTGGGGTGAGGTGGATTGCTGAATCTTGAACTACGCGGTTGGCACTGAAGAGAACCTGAAAATACTCCGACCACCGGTTCAGTATGGATGCCTTGTCTGTGAGGAGCACTTGGCCGTCTGCACTATGCAAGGGACTCTGAGCCTGATATGATGGACCATATACTGCCTTCAGGGCTTCGTAGAACCCTCTTAAATCACCAGTGTCTGCACACAGCTGGGTTCTCTCTGCAAGCTTGGTCCACCACTCGTTCTGAATGTCTCGAAGCTTGCGCTGGAGGTTGCTACATGCAGCGCGAAAGGTTGCTTTTTTCCCAGGACAGGAGGGCTGAGCAAGATGTGCTTGGTAGGCAGATCTCTTTTTTGCCAGTAATTCTTGGATCTCTTGATTGTTCTCATCAAACCAGTCCTTGTTCTTCCTTGTGGAGAACCCGAGGACTTCTTCAGAGATCTGCAGGACGGTAGTTTTTAGGTGTTCCCAGAGTGCTTCTGGAGAAGGGTCTGTGGGGCAACTGAGGTCCTCAATTCTTGACTGGAGTTTTGCCTGGAAGGCAGCTTTAACTTCGGCTGACTGGAGGCTGCCAACCTGAAACTTCCTCCGAGGGATACCTCCTCTCCTGGGTGTGGGTTTAAAGTGAAGACGGAGATTGCAGCGTACAAGACGATGATCTGTATGACATTCTGCGCTGGGCATTACTCGGGTGTGTAAGACATCTCGAAGGTCTCTCTGGCGCACCAGAATGTAGTCGATAAGGTGCCAATGCTTGGACCGTGGGTGCATCCAGGTTGTCTTCAGACTGTTCTTCTGCTGGAAGATAGTGTTGGTGATGGTGAGCTGGTGCTCCATGCAGAATTCTAGCAGGAGGCACCCGTTGTCATTGCAGTTGCCAATGCCGTGTTTGCCAAGTACTCCTTTCCAGGCTTCCGAGTCTTTACCTACTCTGGCATTGAAGTCGCCAAGGATGATCACCTTGTCCTCTGTAGGGGTCTTCCGTACGAGGTTGCGTAGATCAGCATAGAACTTGTTCTTTTCTGCAAGATCTGCTTGAAGGGTTGGGGCATACACACTGAAGAGTGTTGCATGTTGCTTGTTTTGAAGTGGGAGGCGCATGGACATGATGCGATCTGAGTGACCTGTTGGAAGGTTTTCGAGTTTGGAGGCAATGGAGTTCCTGACCATGAAGCCAACGCCAGAAAGGCGGCTCTCAGCCTTTGACTTACCCGACCAGTAGAGGGTATAGCCAGCACCGTGTTCTTGAAGACTACCTTCCTCAGGGAAACGGACCTCACTGAGAGCTGCTATGTCGATATTCAACCTGAGAAGTTCGTGGGCAACTAGAGCAGAGCGTCGTTCTGGGCGACCACTGCCTACTGTGTCAAGCATGGTTCTGATGTTCCAACACGCAAGCTTTAGTCTTTGCACACTTTGTGAGGCAGGTGCATGCCTTTTCTTTGTTGTTATTTTCCGACCGCAAGTAAGGATGCCCGTTGACCGCGGCTAGCCAACTGGGGTGGGGGAGACGAGCTTTGTTTAGGCCACCTTTTCTAGGCCCCTCTCCGTGTGGAGCAAGCAGTGCTGTCCCTAGATAAGGCTGCTTGGTCGTTCAGGGTGCTGCCGAAAGATGCTTTCGTCTCCGGGTTAGCATCAGGCGACCAATATCCTGAACCGCCTACATGCAGGATCGGGACTGAGGCTTCCAGTGGCACCTTCCACCTGCCGTTTCGCCCCTTGCCTATCGCTGCAGGACTTGATGCGTTGTGGGTTGTGTGTGTGGATATGCCCTTCAGGCCTGCGCAGAGGAATTTTTTAGGTGAAGCGCAGTGTGCGCGGTACTGGCTCCACCCTTTCACCAGGGGGTCATCTGCTATGGCCCAGTAAGCCGGGACGCCGGCAGTGAGTCCTCCAGGTGGTAGGTGTTACATTAACGAGCTCTATCTGCCCGGGTTTGATGTTAGAGTTTTCCTTCTCTTAGGCTGACGAAGTTGGTGGGCCCAGCCTGCCCATCCGGTTATACCGCCAGACAATTCGGTCGCACCATAACGTAGCAAACTCTGTGAAAACGGGGGGGACCAGCGAGAAGGTGTTGCTACGGATGCAGTAATGCAGGAGAGGCCATTGCAGTGACCATCTGCCAGGCATAGCCAGACAGTGACCACGCGGCGTTCACTACACTGGGAGAGGAGAGGCTATGTATTGCGCATGCACTTTCCCGGGGGGGGGGGTAGGATTCCCAGAGGGAGCCCACCCCCCACCACCCCCCTTTGTCCTAAAAGACAAATAAGAGACAATATTAGAACTGTTGTAAATATTGTAGAATACTATGAAAGACATCCAGAAAAGGAAGTAGCACTATTCTTTGCGGATGCAGAAAAAGCATTTGACAATTTAAATTGGAACTTCATGTTTGCAGTGATGGAAAAAATGGAGCTTGGAGAAAGTTTTATAAGAATGATAAAGGCAATATATTTTGAACAAAGGGCAAGGTTGTGCATCAATGCAGATCTTACAGACGAAATGAAAATTAGTAAAGGTACTAGACAAGGCTGCCCGCTTTCGCCATTGTTGTTCATAATGACTCTTGAAATTTTACTGATGCAGATCCAAGATGAAAAAGATTTAGAAGGACTACAAATAAAAGGGTATACCTATAAATATAGAGCATTTGCGGATGATATAATGTTTATAAATGAAAATCCCTTACAAGCTACACCGTTGTTGTTAACGAGAATACAAGAGTTTGGGGAGTTGGCGGGACTTTACATAAACAAAGAAAAATCAAAAATTTTATGTAAGAATATGCAGAAAAATAGACAACAAGAACTACAAAGACTAACGGGTTGTGAAGTTACCTCTAAGGTAAAATACCTAGGGGTAGAGATAACAATGAAAAATATTGATCTGTTTAGGAACAACTATGAAAAGCTCTGGCGCAAAATAGAAGAAGATATGCTAAAGTGGAACAAGCTCAATTTGTCATTGTTGGGCAGAATAGCTGCAGTAAAAATGAATATCTTACCAAGGATTATGTATTTGTTTCAAACTATCCCCATTGTGAAAGATGCTAAGCAATTTGATAAATGGAGAAGAAAAATCTCGGAATTTGTGTGGGCCGGGAGGAAACCTAGAATTAAAATGAAAGTCCTGATAGATGCAAAAGAGAGAGGTGGGTTTCAATTACCAGATTTGAAACTGTATCATGAAGCAATTTGTTTAGTATGGTTGAAAGAATGGATAACGTTATTAAATAAAAAACTTCTAGTGTTAGAAGGCCATGGGAAAAAATTCGGCTGGCATGCCTACTTGTATTATGGGAAAAAGAAGATGGACGTTCTTTTCTCTCACCATTATATAAGGAGCAACTTACTAAATGTGTGGATAAAGTACAAGAAATATGGCGATGAGAGAAGACCTTTGTGGATAGTGCCGGCTGAAGTGATAAAGTTAACGGCCAAAACAGTTAAGGAAAAACAACTATCATACAACCAACTACTAAAAATACAAAGTGGGAAAATAGAAATGAAAACTGCAGAAGAATTGAATTATAAATATGATTGGTTTCAAATGCAACAAATAAAAAGCTTGATGGAGAATGATATCAAAGCTGAAGGAATAAGGAAAGAGCAAACAGAAATGGAAAGAGTTCTGCTTGGAGATAATGAGAAATTAATTTCAAAAGTGTACAAATTACTTTTACAATGGACTACAGAAGATGAAGTAGTGAAATCTCAAATGATAAAATGGGCAATTAATGTAAATAAAGAAATAAAGATGGAATCTTGGGAATATCTGTGGAAAAACTCTATGAAACTCGCAACATGTCATAGTATTAAAGAGAACTGTTTTAAGATGATGTATAGATGGTATATGACTCCAAAAAAATTAGCAAAGATGAACAATAAGATGCCAGATAGGTGTTGGAAATGTAAAAAGCATGAAGGTTCTTTCTACCATATGTGGTGGACTTGTGAAAGAGCTAAAATGTTTTGGCAGATGATTCAACAAGAGATATCTAAGATCCTAGGATATGAATTTAACAAAGAAGCAGAGACTTTTCTGCTGGGATTACAAATGGAAAAATTTCCAAAAGAAGATAGAACTTTAATATGGTACTTGCTCTCAGCTGCTAGGACATTGTATGCGCAGTTGTGGAAGCAAGAAAAAATACCAGAAAAATGGGACTGGACTATAAAAGTTATGTCATGGAGTGAAATGGACAAGCTAACAAGAAAACTAAGAGACTGCGATTTAGAACTTTTTAATTGGGAGTGGAAGAAATTCAGAAGATATGTAGAAAAAGAGTGGAAAATAAAAGGACATTGGACAATTTTTGAAGATTAAGACCTTTAAGACAAGAATATAACTTTTGAAGGGGGATCTTTTTCTTAATCAATTTTTGTTTTTTCTTGATAGTTAAAGGTACCTTTAATATCTGTTTTTTTTTTAAAAAAATAACACTGGCGGGGGTCAATTATTGGGGAGAGGGGTGGGAGAAAAGTAAGATGTGGGGTAGAATGATGTTTTTTTTTTTCATCTTAAGCTTTTTATAAGTTGTAGATATAGTTCTACTACCATATGTTACTAATAAAAATTGTTTATACTGAGAAAATCTGATGAAATTTCCTGTTTAGAGAAGAACATATATAAACAATTTATTCAGTTTTTTTTCACAACTTTACAAGAAGTAGAATTTAACTGGGGAAAAGCTAAATGAGTTTTTTAAAAGCACTTCAGTACTTAAATTTACAAAAGAAGACAGAGATATGCTAAAAAAAATTACAATATATGACATCTCACATGCAATTAAAAAGTTGAAAAAAGATAAAGCACCAAGCCCAGATGGTTTATCAGCACTATATTATAAATGCTTGGAAGAAGATCTAGCCTTGCCACTCCAAAAGCTTATGAATCAAATAAGTGGGAAAAAAGCATATATAACACTAATCCCTAAGGAAAGGAATGACCCAATGCTACCTCAAACGTATAAATCAATTTTGCAGTTAAATGTGGATTACAAACTTTTTGCCTCAATAATGGCAAAATGGTTTAAGAGATGCATAACAAAAATAATGCATTCTAACCAGACAGGCTTTGTTCTGAAAAGATATATGAAAGAGTAAGTTCACTTTATAATTGACACAATGGAATTTGTTCAAAGCAAAGTGTGTGTGGGGAAACAGCTTTTATGTTTCTGAATGCGGAGAAAGCTTTTGATAATTTTTCTTGGACCTTCTTGCAAAAAGTGTTAGAGTACCCTACCAAACCTTTAATGGCTTAACAGTTGCAAATAAAAATACACAGAATATAAAAATTTAAACATGGAGATAAAATCAAGATGAAACCGAGCTTACAGATGCATTCATACATGGTCAGATTTAAATTTAAGGATGTCAGCCAAAATTTTTGCCACAGCCTTGCTAAACTCCCCCTCAGAATCGTTCAATAAATAATAACAGGGTGGCAGAATAGAAACATCTGGGGAGAAAGAAAGCTTGCAAAATAAATCTTTACGGAGATTATGATACAAGGAACAATCAAGCAATATATGCTGAATTGAGTCAGGAATATTCACTCCACAGGAACAGAGTCTGTCGCCTAAAGGAATTTGATGATATCTCCCTTGTAAAATTTGGAGGGAAACACATTTAGTCTAGGCAACATAAATGCCCTGCAATGACTTGGAATGGTTAAGTCTGATAGATAATGGGGCATTTTGCCGCAGAAAGCATAAAGACCTAAGGAAGCTGGGGAACAAATATAAGGGTCTGTTGGCCGTAGTTTTATTTCCTCCAACTCCAACAGTCTTAATTTAATACATGATATATGACTCATCAGAAGTAAAAAAATCATCTATCCCCAACTGGTTAAGTTTGGACATAAGAACTGCTGACCAGGATGAAATATATGGGTCTCTTTTCATACAATCAAGAAGGCTGTTAGGATTTGTTCTAAAGTGAATTTTGAGCCAGAATTTAAACACTGCAATCCAGGCTTTTGTCTCCACCAAAGACTGACCCACTTCAGAGCAGAAAGCAAAGCAGGACACACATTTTGGCATACCAAGAATTTTTCTAAAGAATGAAGCTTGAATGCCCTCCACTTTCCTGGTAAATGCTGAGATCTGTATAGGGATACCATAGAGAATTTGGGCTAGTGTTTTAGCTTTGAACATCTTAATTGCTGCCTGAACTAATTGGTTGCCCCTTGCAAAGAAAAACTGTTTAATTTGAACAACCGAACATTTAGTCAAGTTGACGGTGTTGTTACGATGTGAAACCCAGCTTAATTTGTGATTAAAAGTGATCCTCAAGTATTTAAATTTTTTTGTTTGCTCAATTGTTAAGTTGCCAATAAACCATCTCTGTGGGCGCCAGCAATTTGAAAAGACAACTACTTTAGATTTGGCATAATTGATAGAGAGTGAATTACAATTACAGTAGTCATAGAAAGCATTCAATTACCTTTGCAGGCCCACACTTGTGCAAGAGAGGATGGTAGTATCATCGGCATAAAATAATAAGGAGACCACTCAGCCTACTGGTTTAGACAGATGACCATTAATAGGGTTCAAAAATTGTACCAGGTCAGTTAACCCCCTTTAACACTGGGATTTTGCTAGTCAAGTCACCACTAGAAGAAAATTTTATTTGTCAAAAAGTATTAGAATTAAGTTTCCTCAAGAGAAACAGCAGACGGGGTCCATTCCCAGGTAACCTAGCTTAATCCATAGTTGGGCTCTATCTGTTGACTCAAATGCGCCCTTCAAGTCGATGAAGGCAGCATGTAATTTTTTTGTCCCGGTGTTAGGGTATTTAAACTGTGGAGAAAGTTTTCTTAACTGGATTCAAGGAATTTATATGAAACAGAGTGCTAAAATCCTAATCAATAGGATAATGCAGTTTGTCATGAAACACATAGAAAGGCTTGGTTCATTCTCTGGATTTAAAATTATTAGAATAAAAACTAAAATTTCTTACCAAACAAGAAGAAATATTAAGAAAATTACTGGTTGTGACATTGTAACTAATTTGATTAAATATCTGGGAATAAAAAGAACACACATTTCCAAGAAAATTATGAAGTAACATGAAAGAAAATACAAGATCCAGAAAGGCAGTCTAAATTAAATTTGTCCTGGCTTGGTAAAATCTTGGCAATAAAAATCAAGAAACTTTTTATTCCAAAAGCTTCCAATTGAAATCTCAGACAAAATTCTGAAAAACTGGCAAAGTCAGTTAAACACATTTTTATGGAACAATAAACAACCAAGAAGCAGATTTAAAGAAGAAGAAGATGATAATATTGGATTTATATCCCGCCCTCTACTCTGGGACTCATAGCGGCTTACAATCTCCTTTATCTCCTCCCCCCCCCCATAAGGTGGATGGGGCTGAGAGGGCTCTCACAGCAGCTGTCTTTTCAAGGACAACCTCTGCCAGAGCTATGGCTGACCCAAGGCCATTCCAGCAGCTGCAAGTGGAGGAGTGGGGAATCAACCCCGGTTCTCCCAGATAAGAGTCCGCACACTTAACCACTACACCAAACTAGCTTTAAAGTTTATATTTAAAGTATTACAGGATGGGAAGAAAAGAGGAGGGCTAGCTGTACCCAACATGAAGTTATACTATCAAGCAGCTGGGCTGTTATAGATTTCTGATGGGATTAAAAACCCATATGGAAGATTGGGGAAATTGGAAACTGCAGACTTGATAGCAGGTGTCCATATCTTTGGATTTAAAAACCTGGAGAAAAAATCAAATGAAGGGAAATCTGCAAGTAATGTTATAAGAGATATTTTATTGAAAATGTGGCCATTATTAAGCACAACAGTAGTCCCCAGGAGGAAAGGCCTCTCCTTCAGAGGCCTGTATTGATACCTTAGGAATTTCCAACCAACCTGGAAAGGTATCTCTAAAGGCCTCTGGGTGAATGCCCCCCACAGCCTTGCTGTCTTCCCATCCACCCAAGTGAATGCATTAATCCCCCCCCCCCCCATTTCACGGGGAGGTGATCTCTGCCATCTCTCTGGATAGCCATTGTAATTCTGAGAGATCCCCAGCCCTCACCTGGAGATTGGAAACAGTGGCTCTCCAGGAGGAAAGGCCTCTCCCTCAGAGGCCTGTATTGATACCTTGGGAATTTCTGACCAACCTGGAAAGGTATTACTAAAGGCCTCTGGGCAAGTGCCCCCCCCCCCCCCAGCCTTGCTGTCTTCCCATCTACCCAAGTGAAGGCATTAATTCCCCACCACTACTTCAGGGGGAGTTGATATCTGCCATCTGGAATTTCCTAACCTGGAGTTGGCAACCTAGCATCCTCTACATGGTAAAAGGACAGATTTTCTTTACAGTGTGTATGGGGGGGACCAAGCACCTCAAGGTTGGCAACAGTGGTTCCCTGGCTGGTAGCATCAAGCAGCTGATACTATGAAGAAAGCCATTGCAGGCCTCCCTTTCGCTCCCTCGGAAGTGGCCCCTCCCTGACATTCCTTGTCAGTTGAAGAAATATTAGCTGCTACTGTGTGTGCGGATTAAAGGCAGAAAGGTAGAAAGAATGAAATAAAAAGACTGAAAGACAGAGATATGGAGAAAGAATGAGAGAAAAAACAGAAGGGGAGGTTAAAAAAAAAAGAGGAGGAGAAAGGAGAAAAAGAAAAATGAGAAGAAGGAAGGGACCTGAGGAGAAGCAGTCATGATCAGTAAGCCCCCAGCAGAGAACTGTCTGCCTCAAATGTCAGTAGCCTTCTGATGGGGTTTTTGCCTGGTGGGGCCAGCAGTGGGTGGGGGAGAGCACAATCAGCCAATGGCACAGCAGAGATGGATTGTGAGCCAATCCTGGAAGAATGTGGGGAAGGCTGCAGGGGGTGGATGACAGAGAAGCTACTCAATGGTAGCAAAAAGTAGTGACAGAGTGTCAGCCAATACTTCGTGCAGTACAGTCCCAGCGACTGCAATGAATCAGAATGCTGGAAATTGCCACCACGGCTTCAGTTTTATGACTAAAAAGGATGGATGGATGGATGGATGGATGGATGGATGGATGGATGGATGGATGGATGGATGGATGGATAGATAGATAGATAGATAGATAGATAGATAGATAGATAGATAGATAGATAGATAGATAGATAGATAGACAGACAGACAGACAGACAGACAGACAGACAGACAGACAGACAGACAGACAGACAGACAGACAGACAGACAGACAGACAGACAGACAGACATATATTCAGGGAACCCCAACTCCCGGTCCATGGACCGGTCTGGTTCCGTGGGGTATTGGCAACCAGGCTGCACAGTCCTGCTGCTTCGCCCCCCTGCAGCGACATGCAGCCTTGCTGCCCCGCCTGCCCCCACAGCACCTTCTCCTCCCTCCGTTTGCACAAGTTTAAGGCCAGGGAAGGTGGTGGTGAAGCGCCTCACTGGCTCTTTAAAGGTCGACGCCTCTCACCCCCGCCAATCAGGTGATCAGCGGGGAAACTGCAGCAGCAGCATGAGTGACTGGCTGAAAAAGTCGCGCTGCCCTTTCCTCCTTCCTTCCCATGCCCAGGAAGGAAGTGGGAAGGAGGCAAGGACAGCAAGGCTTTTTCAGCTGGTAGTGCACGCTGCTGCTGTGGTTTCCCCACTGATCACCTGATCTGTGGTGGGTGGGGAGGCATTGGCCTTTAAAGAGCCAAGGAGGTGCTTCACTGCCACCTTCTCCAGCCTTAAACTTGTATAAATGGAGGGAGGAGAAGGTGCCGCGGGGGTGGGAAGGAGAAGGTACCACCGGGGGGGGGGGCATGGAGGAAGAAGTGCCGTGGGGAGGCAGGGAGAAGGAGGCATCGTGGGGCCGGCCCCAGTCCCTGGGGCCAAAAAGGTTGGGGACCACCTATATACACACACACACACATACATATACATAAATATATAGGTCCTTTGCTTGGGCCGCGGTGCCCTGGGAAGGGAAATCCCCCTTCCGGTTTTTGACGGTGTGCTGCTGAAAGCAGCCCACAGGGTCAAGAGCTTGGGGGTTCTTCTGGAGCCTTCATTATCAATGGAGGCACAGATAGCGGCCACTGCCAAGTCTGCGTTCTTTCACCTTCGACGGGCGAAGCAGTTGGCCCCCTTCCTGGAGCGCCGGGACCTAGCAACGGTGATCCATGCTACGGTCACCTCGAGACTGGACTACTGTAATGCCCACCACATGGAGCTGCCCTTGTGCCGAACTCGGCGGCTGCAGCTGGTGCAGAATGCGGTGGCTAGGCTGCTATTGGGGTTCCCAAGATGGGAGCACATACAGCCGGGTCTACGCGGACTGCACTGGCTGCCAGTGGTGTACCGAGTCCGTTACAAAGTGCTGGTTATCACCTTTAAAGCCCTATATGGCCGAGGACCTGCCTACTTGAGGGACCGTCTCTCCCCATATGAACCCCAGAGAGCGCTGAGGTCAGCTGGAAAGAACCAGCTGAATATCCCTGGGCCAAGGGAGGCCAGATTGAAGACCACCTGGGATCGGGCCTTCTCTATTGCAGCCCCACTGCTGTGGAATCAACTCCCGGAGGAGGTACGGGCCCTGCGATGTTGAGACCAATTCCGCAGGGCCTGTAAGACCTACCTCTTCAAAATAGCCTTCACCTAATACCGAGTCAAGAAAGTCTTGCTGGACATGTTTTAGCCACTGAATTTTATTAAAGACCGAATTCACAATGTGAATTTTAATGTAAGTTGTTAATGATTTAATGATGATTTCATAATTGTAACTGTAATTACTATGTATGGTTTTATTGTATTTTATATTCGTATGCTGTGAGCCGCCCTGAGCCTGCCCTGGTGGGGAGGGCGGGATACAAATAAAAAGTATTATTATTATTATTATTATTATTATTATTATTATTATTATTATTACACATATACATATACAGAAACACACACATGCATATATATATATATATATATGAATGGGCTTCCTGTAAAATATGATACTTGACTCTTGTGTCCCAGAATTTGACAAGAATCTCTCTAGGAAAGTTTTGTTGTCCGGGATAATGAGGGTTCAAACAATATGACTTTAAGACAGTAAAGGAGACACCAACTTCTAGTTTGAGGATGGAGGTCAAAGAACATGCGATGAAAGAAGAAACTGGAGTCTCCCCTTCAGTCTGTTCCAGAAAGCCACAGAACTTCAGAAGCATTCATTGGAATTTGTTTTCTAAGGTAAAGATATGTTCCTTTGCCCATGATTTGAGTTGTTGAAGCTGTCTGATTTCTTCTTTGTGGGAAAGGCCATTCTCCACCTCCGCCTGCCAGAATCACGAGGTGGCAGGAGGAAGTGTCAAGTCTGAGTTATATTCTACTAGCATAGATTTTCAAACTTTGGTTCAGGAAATGACTCCTGGGTAAAAGCCATACTGTATTCAAGTGCTGCTAGCTCAACCTCTCCTTCCCCCCCTCCTTCCCTTTGTTATGGAGCCAAGCTTTGCAACTAGCTATGAGAAAAAGATTACTGTGCCTTCTCAAAGATAATGGGTACCAAGGAAGTGCCCAAGGCCAGCCAGGCCTGAGAACGATAAAGTAACAACGATGTGTGAATGTGCTCGCTTAGGCGGCCCCCCCGTAGGAATTCCCCCGATCTGCACCTTAAATGTTTGCCCTTTGTATATGCTCGCCAGTTCTCTCAATCTCTGTCGACCTGTCTTGCAATATGTTACAATAAACTTGCTACTTTATCAACAAGGACTCGTTATTGAAACATCAGACTTGACATTTTGAGAGAACTCCCTTTTTGGGGGTTTCGACTGTGCCGGCAACTTGAAAAGCCAAATGGCTGACCAGATTCCAGGCAACGGAGAACTCCCACTTGAAGCGGGCTCGGAAGGGGCTACCCCGTGGCACGTATTGGACCCCAGGAGGGCCGCGGAATCTCCGCCCGAGTTCCAACTAGTGCTGTCCCCGAGGCAGTATCAGCCGCGGACCTCGACCACCATCATGGACCAGGCCCCGCTGCGCAGAGACGCCATCCTGAACCGCCACGTGAGGCAGACCCAGATGGCTGAGGGTGAGGCTGCCAACCCAGGCTCGGGGGAGACAGGAGAAGCAGACAGCATCATCGTCGTCCAAGTGGGCGAAAGTGGAGACGATGGGGCTGGGGCCAGGAAGGCCGAATGTGAAGAACCCCGACTCAAGGGGCAAGACGAGGAGGATTATCAGCTGTTCCGCTCGATGGTCCGGAGGGAGATCGATGGCGCCATCGGGGGGCTGCGAGACGAGGTCCGGGACCTGACGATCCAGCTCGGAAGAGCCCTGGGGGGAGCGACCTCCAGACGTCCGGCGGGGCCGGCTGCCCCGGCCAGAGGCTGCCCCAGCCAGACAGCGGCAGCAGCCACCCCTCCTCCAGTGAGAGTCGGGGCGCCCCAGGCCCCGGCGGCCGCGGCCCCAGCCGCTGGGGCCCTGGTGGGTCTCCGGCACGTGGGGAGAGAACTAGATGCCACCTTCGACGGGGACCCGGAGGAGGTGAACTACTTCGCAATACAAGCGAACAGCTTCATGCACTACTGGGGGAACTCCTTCCCAGACGAGTTTAGCCGGGTCGACTACCTGGTGTCGAAGCTGAGGGGGTCGGCCAAGAGATGGTACGTGGGCCTGTGTGAGACCCGGAGCCCGATCCTAGATGACGTGCACACCTTCCTGCAAGCCTTGCTGACCCAATATGAGGACCCCCTGCAGGAGACCCGAGCACTGGCGGCTCTGCGGGACATGCAGCAGGGACCCCGACCCATCCGCGAATACGCTGCCGACTTCCAGGCCAACGTGGCAAGGGTTCGGGGCTGGAACGAAGTAATGAAAATTGAGCAGTTCACGAATGGACTGAACGCGAGCATTCTGGACCGGGCCCTCACTCAAGCCCGTCCGGCCACTCTGGTGGGGTGGATCCAGCTAGCGGGAGAGGTGGAGAACAACCTCAAGAGAGTGGCTATGCTCCGGCAGCACCAGTCCGGGAAGACCCAGACGAAAGGGGGGACCCCGAAAGTGGAGCAGCCGAAGGGGAAGAAGCCGGTGGCGGCCGTGCCGGTGGGGCCGCGCAGGTGCTTCCGCTGTGGCAACCCCAATCACTTGGCCTCCAGCTGTCCGCACCCTCCACCGCCGAGAGCCGCCCCAACCCTACCGAAAGCCGTCGCCCAGACCCCGAAGAAGCCGTCCGGCCGCCCTAAGGATGCGGCAAGGAGCAGCGCAGCGTCGGTGCAGGAAGAACTACAGGAGGAGGAGGTGCTCCTCTCGGCCGAACTCGCGGACCTGGCGTGGATCGAAGAACCGGCGGGAAACGACGCCGACCTGCTGCCCTGAAGGCTGCCCAACAGCAGGTCGATCGTGACGGGGAGCCGCTGACGGTGAGCGTGATGGGGAAACTGTACTTTGTGACTGTGAAATTATTGAACCCCAAGCTACGGAGGTTCATGCAAATCAGGGCCTTAATAGACTCGGGGTGTAACCGGGAACTGATGTCCCCCAGGGTGGTGGAAGCATTGGGACTAGAAAGCTCACTCCTACCCCACCCGATGCTATTCGAACAGATGGATGGGTCGGTGATGTGCGGAGAACCTTGCACGCGCGAGACGCAACCGTGCCCGGTGGGGATCGAGGAGCACTGGGACCAAGAGCTTTTTGTGATCGCGCCCTCGTGCTCATACCCGATAGTGCTAGGGGTGGGGTGGCTAGAAAAGCATGAACCCTTAATCAGGTGGAGGGCCAAAACCATCAGGTTCCTGGACCCGGGGTGTAAATCCCATCAGTGGGATCAAGCGTGGGGGCCAAAAGCTCCCGCTGCCAAGGAAAGGGCGTGTGTGACCGTGGAAGAGGTGCACTCGGTCCCCGCGCCCTACCGGGACCTCATGGAAGTCTTTAGTGAGAAGGAAGCCAATCAACTGCCCCCCCACCGAAGCACGGACTGTGCCATAGAACTGATCCCGGGGGAAACCTTACCCAAGGCAAAACTCTATCAGATGGGGTGGGCAGAAAAGAAAGAACTACGCAAATTCTTAGATCAGAACTTAGCAAGGGGGTTCATCCGACCGGCCACGGCCCCCCACGCGGCCCCCGTCCTCTTCAGGAAGAAGAAGGACAACTCGTTGAGACTTTGCACTGATTTTCGCGGGATAAACGCGATTTCTACGTCCAATGCCTACCCCATCCCCCTCATCCGGGACTTATTGAGCACTGTTGCGGAGGGGGGGAAATATTCACCAAACTGGACCTACGAGACGCTTACTTTTAAGTGCGCATTAAGGAGGGGGGCGAGTGGAAGACAGCCTTTAATACCCCCATGGGACAGTTTGAATACTTAGTGATGCTGTTCGGACTGCAGGGGGCCCCGGGGGTGTTCATGAACTTTATCAATGATGTACTGCGGGATTACCTGTACAAGGGGGGTGGTGGTGTACCTTGATGACATCATTATTTCCTCGCAAGACGAGCAGTCGCATGTGAAATTGGTCCGGGAGGTGCTCAGCACCCTGCTGAAAAATCAACTGTATGCTAAATTGTCTAAATGTGAATTCCATCGGACGGAGCTAGATTACCTGGGCTTCCGAGTGTCAGAACGCGGATTGGCCATGGACCCAGCGAAGGTCCAGGCAGTCTTAGAGTGGCCCCCCCCCCCCGAGGACACGTAGACAGCTCCAATCGTTCCTCGGGTTTGCAAATTTTTACAGACAATTCATTGAGGGATTCGCCCAGATAGCCCTGCCCCTGACTGATCTCCTAAAGACCAAGGGCAAGGGCCCCGAGGCCAAGCAGCCCGGCGCTAGGTTAAATTGGACGGAGGAGTGCCAATCCGCGTTCGAGCACCTGAAGCGCCTGTTCACGAGTGAACCGGTCCTAAGCCACCCGGACGAGCAAAAGGCCTTCGTGGTCCAATGCGACGCCTCCGACGTGGCCGTAGGAGCCATTCTCATGCAGAGGGACGGGGAGGGGAAGCTAAGACCCTGCGCCTACATCTCCCGAAAATTTTCAGCCGACCAGCGTAACTGGTCCGTTTGGGACAAGGAGGCGTTCGCAGTGATGTTTGCCCTGAAAACTTGGAGGTCTTGGCTAGAAGGGGCGAGACTCCCCTTTGAAATATGGACCGATCATAAGAACTTAGAGGCTCTAACGGGCAAAAGAAAGCTGAGTGAGAAACAAATCCGGTGGGCCGGGTTTTTCTCAAAGTTTGATTTCACCTTGAGGCACATCCCGGGGGCAAAGAACTTTTTGGCGGACGCCCTCTTGCGGCTTCCGCAGCATGAGAGCCAGAGGGAAGAGGTAGTAGACTCGCTGATTTCTCCCTCCCAAATAGCCGCAATGGTCACTACCCGCTCCCAGAAGAAGAAAAGGGATTTGGGAGGAATTAACCCCGAGCTCATTGCCCTGGAGACCGAAAGAGAGGGAAACAAGAGACCAGGGGGGGTGCAGAAGGTGGTGGGCCTAGCTTGCCTAGGAAATTATAGAGGTTGTATGCAAATGCTAGAAGTCTTCGAAGTAAAATTGCTGAGTTGGAATGTTTAGTGTTGAAAGAAAAAAAAGACATTGTGGGAATTTCAGAAACTTGGTGGAATGAGGCGAATCAGTGGGACACGGTGATTCCTGGATATAAGTTATACTGGAAGGATAGGGAAGGAAGGGTTGGAGGTGGGGTGGCTCTGTATGCCAGAGAGGGCATGCGGTCCAGTAAGACTGAGGTCAGAGAATTAGACTCCCTTATAGAAATGCTTTGGGTTGAAATAGAGGGCCCAAAAGGCAATTTAACTATGGGAGTTTGTTATCGCCCACCAAATCAAAAGACAGAGGATGACTATAATATGATGGAAGGCTTAAAGATGGTGGCTAGATGAAAAAACTGTGTTGTCATAGGTGATTTTAACTACCCACAGATTGATTGGGTCAATATGTGTTCTGGTTGAGAGAAAGAGACTGAGTTTCTAGATGCTCTCAATGACTGTGCTGTGGAGCAGATGGTCACAGAACCTACAAGGGGTGGGGCGATCCTGGATTTGGTCCTAAGTAATGCCCAAGACCTGGTGAGAGATGTAAAAGTGATCGCACCACTTGGGAGCAGTAACCATAACGTTATTGATTTCACTATTTGTATAAATAGAGAGTTGTCTCATAAGACCAGCACAACCACGTTTAACTTTAAAAGGGGTAAATTCTCTGAGATGCGGAGGCATGTGAAGAGGAAACTGAAAAGAAAGGTAAATACAGTCAAAACCCTTGGGGAAGCTTGGAGGCTATTTAAAACTACAATCCTAGAAGCACAGATAAAATATATATCACAAGTTAGGAATGGTACAAACAGGTATAAGAGAAGGCCTGCATGGTTAACAAACAAAGTAATGGAAGCTGTAAAAGGTAAGAAGGACTCCTTTAAGTGGTGGAAAGCTAGTCCAAGTGAAATTAATGAATTTTTTGCCTCCATCTTCACTGTGGAAGATGAGAAGTGTTTGCCCGCTCCAGAACCACTTCTATCGAAAGGGGTGTTGAAAGACCTGAGCCAGATTGAGGTGACAAGAGAGGAGGTCCTACAACTGATGGATGAATTAAAAACTAATAAGTCACCAGGTCCAAATGGCATACATTCAAGAGTTCTGAAAGAACTCAAAGTTAAACTTGTGGATCTCCTGACAAAAATATGTAATCTCTCATTGAAATCTGCCTCCGTTCCTGAGGACTGGAAGGCAGCAAATGTCACCCCCATCTTTAAAAAGGGTTCCAGAGGAGATCCAGGTAACTACAGGCCAGTCAGTCTGACTTCAATACCAGGAAAGTTGGTAGAAACCATTATCAAGGACAGAATGAGTAGGCACATTGATGAACACGAGTTATTGAGGAAGACTCAGCATGGGTTCTGTAAGAGAAGATCTTGCCTCACTAACCTGTTACATTTCTTTTAGGGGGTGAACAAACATGTGGACAAAGTAGACCTGATAGATATTGCTTAACCTTGACTTCCAGAAAGCTTTTGAAAAAGTTCCTCATCAAAGGCTCCTTAGTAAGCTCGAGAGTCATGGAGTAAAAGGACAGGTCCTCTTGTGGATCAAAAACTGGCTAATTAATAGGAAGCAGAGAGTGAGTATAAATGGGCAGTCTTCGCAGTGGAGGACGGTAAGCAGTGAAGTGCCGCAGGGCTCAGTACTGGGTCCCATGCTCTTTAACTTGTTCATAAATGATTTGGAGTTGAGAGTAAGCAGTGAAGTGGCCAAGTTTGTGGATGACACTAAATTGTTCAGGGTAGTAAGAACCAGAGAGGATTGTGAGGCACTCCAAAGGGATCTGTTGAGGCTGGGCGTCAACGTGGCAGATGAGGTTCAATGTGGCCGAGTGCAAAGTAATGCACATTGGGGCCAAGAATCCCAGCTGCAAATACAAGTTGATGGGGTGTGAACTGGCAGAGACTGACCAAGAGAGAGATCTTGGGGTTGTGGTAGATAACTCACTGAAAATGTCAAGATAGTGTGCGATTGCAATAAAAAAGGCCAAAGCCATGCTGGGTATTATTAGGAAGGGAATTGAAAACATATCAGCCAGTATCATAATGCCCCTGTATAAATTGATGGTGCGGTCTCATTTGGAATACTGTGTACAATTCTGGTCACCGCACCTCAAAAAGTTTATTATACCATTGGAAAAAGTGCAGAAAAGGGCAACTAGAATGATTACAGGTTTAGAACACTTTCCCTATGAAGAAAGGTTAAAGCGCTTGGGGCTCTTTAGCTTGGAGAAATGTCGACTGCAGGGTGACATGATAGAGGTTTACAAGATTATGCGTGGGATGGAGAAGGTAGAGAAAGAAGTACTTTTCTCCCTTTCTCACAATACAAGAACTCGTGGGCATTCAATGAAATTGCTGAGCAGTCGGGTTAGAACGGATAAAAGGAAGTACTTCTTCACCTTAACATGTGGAATTCACTGCCACAGGAGGTGGTGGCGGCTACAAGCATAGACAGCTTCAAGAGGGGGTTAGATAAAAATATGGAGCAGAGGTCCATCAGTGGCTATTAGCCACAGCATGTGTGTGTGTGTATATACATTTTTTGCCAGTGTGTGACACAGAGTGTTGGACTGGATGGGCCATTGGCCTGATCCAACATGGCTTCTCTTATGTTCTTATGCTGTTTGTGAGTCCTTTTGTAGAGAGTCTTGCATGGCTTCAATTTGATCAGCTAGTGGTTTAAGAAAAGCATTTGTATCATCCAGGATACAGGATACATGTTTAAGGCGCTTCAATGAGGCCAAAAGATCTTGCTTTGTAAGTATAATATAGTGGATTCGATGCACAGAAGAGACGCGGTTGCAGTGATTGTAGCTCTCTATTCGTTACAGCATGGTAACGGCTGAACTAGAAGAAGACTACTTTACCAGGCCAAGGGGGCCAACTATCAGGGCCAGATCTAGCAGTGGGCAGAGGGGGGTGCTTGCCCCAGGTGCCGACGGAGGGGGGGGGCCAAATTGGGTATGGAGTCCATTGTATTCTATATTGTATTCATAAGATAGAGTGGCTCATAAAGGGGTGCCATTTTTTTAATTTTGCCCCCCTCAAAAAACATGTAGATTCGGTCCTGCCAACTATATACAGTTCCAGGTTCCCGCACAAGGACTCTACTGGTTCATTTAGACCAGCAAGGGGCCTCTGATTGGAACAGGGCAGCAGGGATTTGTATCCTGCTGCCCATTGTTCCAGGGTCCCCAAGCTCAAGTCTAAAGGCTCCAATGAGCCAGGCAGGAACATGGTTAATAGTATATCAGTGCACATACACAACAGTAAATAACCCTTGATTTGGTAGAAGATTTCTAGTAGCAGCTGCCATTTTAGAATCCAGATGGCGAACTGTTGGAGGGGAAGCTGAGGAGGAATCTGGGTCAAAATACAAATTCAGAGGCATCATTGTTGGATCCAAAGATTTTAGTTGTTGTCCCCTGATCTTCCCATAATCTTTTAAAGGGCTTGGCGTTCTGAAGGCTGTTAATATCAGCAAGGCAGGGGAAAGAGTGTAGGAGCTCAGTTATTCAGCTTCTGCCATCTAGATGGTCCACACAATGTCCCCCTCCAGCATGTTACAGCTTGGTTCTTGGAGTCTGGAATGTTCAAACATTGAAATAGGGAAGAAAACAGAGGGATGCTGTCTCCTAACATCACAGCATTATTGGTATGTTGACACATTCAGGTGGGTAGCTGTGTTGATCTAATGCAATAGAACAAAGTTTGAGTCCAATGGCACCTTTAACACCAACAAAGTTTAATTTTGGATATAAGCTTTTGTGTGCAAGCACAGTTCTTCAGTCCTCCTTTGCTGCTGTTGTTGCTGGTAGGTTCTGGTATCTGGGACCCCTTTGAGTGATACTGGGTCTTCCAAAACTAATCAGTTATTCTTCCTGCCCTTGTTGATTATTGACAGTATTTCTCCTACCTGGCATTGGGGGCATGGTTGAAGAGAAGACAGACCAAAATGTGTCCCACTCAGACAGGTGGGACATTATTATATACCAGGAATAAGGCCCATTGTGGGAATAAATACAACAGGCTCTAGATAGAACTCTGGGCAAGTGCCCTGGCCTTGGGCATTCAGCATCAATTTGCTGTGGCATCATAGCACGATAACAATCACACAGATGCTGAAGCTCAGCATTCCTTTTGTCTGCATTGTGTTGTTGCTGCCTTTTCCTGTCATATTCGGCCTTGCAGCTTTTAGCATCAGCATGTGCTTGTGGTGTAATCTGTCTTTTTTGTTTGTTTGTTTGACATGGTTATGTTATAGTATTCCCTAAAGCAGGGGTGGCCAACAATAGCTCTCCAGATATTTTTTGCCTACAAATCCCATCAGCCCTAGCCATTGGCCATGCTGGCTGAGTCAGATGGGAGTAGTAGGGAAAAAACATCTGGAGAGCTACCGTTGGCCACCCCTGCCCTAGAGTATGAAGAAGATATGCTTCATGGTGGCTATTTTCTGTAGGGAAAGTGATCAGTGGAGACCAAAACAGGAGAGAAGCAACCTCAGCAGGCTATAATGACACAGAGTCTACCATTTTCTCCAGGGAGCTGATCTCTGAGATCTGGAGACCAGTTGTAATTCTGAGTGATCTCCAGCCCTCACCTGGAGATTGGTAACAATGGTTCCCCAGGAGGAAATGGCTGGTTTGGAGGGTGATGTCTACGGCATTGTACCTGTCTGAGGTCCCACCCCTTCTCAAACCCCACCCTCTCCAGCCTCTACCCCTCAAATCTCAAGGGATTTCCCAACCTAGAGCTGGCAACACTATTTTTATTTTATTTATTTTATTTATTTGTAATTTATATCCCGCCCTTCCCACCAGGTGGCTCAGGGCGGCTTACAACATATAAAAACTAACATAGAATATAAAATTAAGCATAAAAGGTTAACATTTCATAATTTACATGGTTCCCAGCCAACTGTCAACCTACCTATATCAGCCTCTCTGGCTTCAGTTTTCCATCTCCTCCCCCCTCCCTTCACCCTCTACCTAGCGACAGTCTTTCTCCACAGTGAGGACCAAAGCAGCTTACATCATTCTCCTCTCCCCCTTTTGATCTTCACAACAATTCAGTGAGGTAGGTTAGTCTGAAGGTATGTGACTGGTTTGAAATCACCCAGTCAACTTCCACAGCAAGAACCTGGGTCTGGCAGACGCTGCTCTGAAATGCTACCTGCTACACCACTCTGGCTGCCATAGGGGGGCTGCTGTTGAATAGTAGCAAGCGGCCAGGCCTAGTTAAGTCATGCCAGTCAGGTGGCATCAAGTCACTCAGAGGGTGCTGCCAGACCTAGGGTAGCCAACCTCCAAGTGGAGCCTGAAGATCTCCTGGTATCACAACTGAACTCCAGACAACAGATCTCTCCCCCCCACACCAGAGAAAATAACTGCTTTGGAGGATGAATTCTATGGCATTATATTCAACCAAGGGCTCCCCCCTCCCCAAACTCTGGCTTCTGTAGACTCCACCACAAAGTCTCCAGGAATTTCCCAACATGAAGTTGGCAACCGTAGTCAGGACTGGTCTCAATGAGATCTCCCTCAAAGGCCAAAATAGGCCTTTTACTGACAAAACCATGCTTTGAATATATGGATGCCTAGCAACAACCACTGAGGGAAAATGGAGGACCCAGCAAGACAGGCCAATAGGATGCAAAGGCAGCTTCCCAATGGCCCAATCCTCATCTGTTGTGGGGCGGGGGGGGGGGGAGAAAAAGATGTACTGCTTGCTGCGAATATAATGGCTCATAACATTATTGAGAAAACATTTTACTGGAATATTGCCCTGTACTCCTTATTATGAAAGAAAATATTTTCACTCATAGTTCCCCCACAGTGCTTAGCTGTTGAGTTTTGAAGTATACAGATATTGAAGTATTCAGAATTCAGGTATTGAAGTATTCAGTATTCAGAAAAGTATACAGAATTCAGATATTTGAAGTATACAGAATACAGATATTTTAACTACTTAAGTCTTAAAAAATTGTGCTTGCCTTTCCACTAAAGTGACTCACAGCAATAATACATAGACATCTACAAGCAAAGCCTCCAAGCTCTGAAATTTAACCTTAGGAAACATCAATAAGGGCTTGCATCTTTGGGTCATTTTTTCCTAATTTATCTACTTATTTAAATTGTGGGAGAACAGCATTTTTGTTTCAGGAAAACCAAATAAAAGGGGGGAGGAGAAACTCCACTATTTCTCATATGCTTCTCTCTTTCTCTCTCTCTCAATTAAATAATATTTGAAATGTAGTTCTCTCCCATGAATGGCATTGCTAATATACTCAGAACCAAATCACACTGACAGAATATTAAATACCTCAGCTGAACCCTACATGTTGAAACTATTGCTATTTCTTGCCTCACTTAAACTGACAGCAGGTCAGTTGGCAAATCCAATAGAAATGTTCTTGTGTATTTGTCTACAGTGGTAAATATGAGTAACCTTTTGCCTATCACAGAATGCCCCCAAAGGCAATGCAGGTTAAGAGTGATTAAATTTGCTATGCATGCATACTATTACATCATTTGCATAAATGATAATAAATAATTGCTGCATATAAATAATTCATGATTTATTTTTCCAGGAGACATAGAATGCTTTGACGTGGCTGAAAGAACAATGGATAAAAGTAAGACCGGCAGAAAGTGTTATATTATCATACAAAACCCAGAGAAAGAGAGAACATTCCAGGCATTGCATGCATTTTGCATTTCTTTTAAAAAGTATGTATCTTTCTTGATAGCACATGATATTGCTCACTTTGACCAAGGCAAAGTATGCAAGAAACTAAAACTCAAGAAAGAAAGAAAGGCCATGGATCTCATCTCAGTTAGTATAAAGTTATCCCTATAACTCTTCAGCAAAGTATTTATAATCATACACAGACTGCAACCTAATGCATATTTCCTTGGAAGTGAACCCTACCGAAGTCAAAGGGAATCAGGATCTGTGTGGTATTCCTAATGTTCTTATTATTTCTCACTGAAAAGTTTGTCTTTTTTCTTTTCCCTGTTCCTTCTACACATTGCTCACTCAAATAACATATTTTCTTATCTCCATTTTGATGTGGGAAATCAGGCAAAAGAGGAATTGAGCTTAGGTATTGATTGTAGAGGAGCCCCATGGCGCAGAGTGGTAAGCTGCAGTAGAAGAAGATGAAGATATTGGATTTATATCTCACCTCCACTCTGAATCTCAGAGTGGCTCACAATCTCTTTTATCTTTCTCCCCCACAACAGACACCCTGTGAGGTGGGTGGGGCTGAGAGGGTTCTCACGGCAGCTGCCCTTTCAAGGACAACCTCTGCCAGAGCTATGGCTGACCCAAGAATATGCCAGCAGCTGTGAATGGAGGAGTGGGGAATCAAACCCGGTCCTCCCAGATAAGAGTCCGCACACTTAACCACTACTCCAAACTGGCTCTCCAGTACTGGAGTCCAAGCTCTGCTTACGACCTGAGTTTCATCCCAGAAGAAGCTGGGTTCAGGTAACCGGCTCAAGGTTGACTCAGCCTTCTGCAGGAGGCAAAATGAGTACCCAGGTTACTGGGGCTAAAGTGTAGATGACTGGGGAAGGCAATGGCAAACCACCCCATAACAAAAAGTCCTCTGGTAATGACTTGGTGCTTTGCCTTTATTGATTGTAGAGCTCATGGGGTATGGGACATGTGTGCCATTATTGTTTCTCCTTGCCCCTTCCTTTCCCTCCCTACATACCTCTTTGCTCATGAAAGCCTTTTTTTCAATCCTTTTCAGTATCAGAACCCAGGAAAAGGTGAATTAGGTCTAGTACTCCTACACTCATTGGAAATTGAGGGACAATTCCAATATATCATAAATATCCCTGATCAAACCACTGTCAAGCATACATAATCTTGTTAGTGTAGAACTGTATTGTTTATCCTTGCTCTTTCCTGGTGCATATCAAAGCCATGTAACCCGTTCTCTAGTTTACACCTCTTGTAACAAATGCAGGAATGCCAGCTTTGAAGATAATGCCTCTCGGGACAGATTCCCAGGCCGAAGCCTGGGACCCAGGATGCTATTAACCACAAAAGATAACTGAACCTGTGAATGTAGCACTTCGCATGCCTATGTTAGAATTTCTAGCAATCTTTAGTATTCCTTTGATGTACTGCTTAAATCCAGTTGCTATACAATATACTGTATCACTCTCAATATGGTCCTTGGATAAGTAACATGGATTATCAATAAACCAATACTTTGTTTCTAAACATTGTTTGGATCTTTTGAAACTCCTATGCTTGACAACCACTTCTTCTAACCCCCAATCTTGTGACAAATAGATGGATAGAATTCTTACTAGCTGATAAATGTTTCTCAATCACCAAGCAGGTGGCAGAGTTTCTGGCTCTAGCAGCAAAAGAGATAGAAATTTAAAGTGGTAAGGGAATTAGATAGGGGAAGATTATGTTTCTATTCTTCTTAGTTAAGTTCTGATTGTACTTATGTTTTGCTATGCTACCTGTATCAAAGAACTCCTGTGGACTGTGTTTTTATTTTCCCTCTAATTTCCCTCAGGTTTTGTATTCTTCCCTGCTATGCCAATAAAGGGTGTGTATCTGTCTCTCTGCATGTCTGCTGAAGAAGAATTGCTTCCCTGAAGACACAGAAAAGTATCTGACTCTTCTGAAGCCTATCCAATATGTGGTTGACATCAGAACAATCAAACCAGTTCTAGCTTCACACAGGGACTTAAGGGTCTACTGCAGTCTTTTTACTGAGATATTGAGGACATCATAAGCAGATACTTGCAAATGAAGTGTTTCTAGATTAATTCAGTGAGACAACAGGAGAACACCGCTAGTAGTCACATATGGCTCTCAACACAAAACAGTTCGACATATAATCAATGACCTACAACCTCAACTGAATAATGACAGTTCTCTTTCACAATCACTGGTGGGCAAACTTTTTCTTGCACACAGACAGTTCCCTAATCTTTAACAACTCCTCACCCACAATAATACAATTTCTAACTTGAACATGGATACTGGTACTAGAGCTTGCAATAAACCCAGATGATGAATGCTGCCACGATCACCAAAACAATGCAATCGATCACTGGACCTAACAACATCAACTACACCATCCCAAGCTCATTTACTTGCTTATCTTCTAACATTATATACACCATTAAATGCCAACAATGCCCTCCCATTTTCTACATAGGGCAGACAGATCAAACACTATGCCAAAGGATAAATGGACACACATCTGACATCAAGAATCACAAGACTGAGAAACCTGTAGGGTAATACTTCAATCTTCTAGGACAGGGGTGCTGCTGAATTACAAGTTATTACAACACTGAACACTAAACCTCCAAGACTTAATGGGGACATTGGTTTATTTTTTCACTAAATATGCTAATCTCATTCAGTCCTTACATCTGTATTATCACCACAAAGACCTAATACATCTTTATTCTATTGTATTTTTTATTTGGAATAGTAGATTGGAATAGTGCTTGTAATGTTTGGGGTGAACATACCTGTGGGACTGTGTCTTCTGGTATGTTCCTGGAAGAGCTCCACACTCCACTCCACTCTACAGTGCTTTTGTGATCCCCGAACATAGTCCACCTGTCCTCAACTAAGGCCAGGGCCTTTTTGGTTATGGCCCCAACCTGGTGGGACTCTCGGCCAGGTGACATCAGGGCCCTGTGGGACTTTATGCAATTCCACAGGGCCTGTAAGGCAGAGAGATGTTCTGCTGGGTTTTTGATTGAGGGCAGCAATGATTTATCATGTGGCTGACGCCTCCTTCTCCTATCCCCCCCAGACTCTCTGCAAGTCCCACCCCCCACCACGATGTTCAGGATGAAGAAAAAAAATGCCACCTCTTATAATTTTAACTAATTTTGTTGTATTAATTGTATGTTATTGTTTGATTATTTATGTTGTAAATCACACCACATCCTGATGTAAGCCAGGATGGCCAATTAATTAAATTCAATTAATTGATTAATTAATAGCAGACTGTAATGTAATTTGGAATGCTATACTGGAATATATTTCTCTGGTCTGGTGACAGACAAGACATAACACTTCACAACTACCTTAAAGAAAAGGTTGCTCTTAGTTTCATGAGAGGAGGCATATGGAGTGTAACAACAGGGTCTTAGCTAATTTCTCTCAGCATTCCCACAATTAGGAAGGATACATTCATACATCAATATGCAGTTTCGATATATTTATTTGTTTCACTATGTTTCCCCCCGGAATTAAACCCAGACAAATGGTGACCATATAAAATTTGGTTCTTGTATCTGTTAAATGTCTTCATTATGTTGTATGCTGATTTGCTGGTCACCCTCTATCTATATGTATGGACTGGTAACTTCCATTTCAATGTATCTGAAGAAGTGTACATGCACATGAAAGCTTATTCCTTGAACAAAACTCTGTTTGTCTAACTGGACTCAAATTTTGTTCCGTTGATTCAGACCAATCCTTCTTCTAAGCTGTGGAGTCTTGTGAGCAAAAATTCTACTTCATGAGCTACTGGCATTAAAGTTGTGAGCCACAGCATAAATGAGTTTGCTCTGGGGCCATTTTTCCTGAGCTAAGACAAAAATGTGTGAGCCAGAGGCTAAAAAACTGTGAGATAACTCACACTAACTCAATTTAGAGGGAATACTGCCCACCTGAATCTATCTCAATGGAATATTATTGCAGCTGTTTCCCAAGGTAATTTTCTGCTATGCATAGACTTGTTAGAGCCTGTTTTCATGTATGTCTACAGAACAATGCGCTTCCCTTCCACCAGAACTCTGATGCAAAATCTTCATACAGCTTATGCTGGCAATAGTGGCATACCTGTGGGTCACTTTGTGTCAAGCATGCTATTTCTGAGTACTAGTTTTATCCAGACCTTTCTTCTCTTCTCCCCGCTCCTCTCCCTTTCCCCCTGTGGATACATAATAAATCCCTCTGAATCCAAGATGTTTAGTGTAACCTTGTATTAACGGTGTAAAGTGCCTCTCCCCCAGATTCACACAGCCATGTCTTATCAGCTAGCTGAGAATGTGTGAGAAATGGAGACGTTAACATTCCTTAGTCATAAAAGAGATACAAGCAAGTAGCCCTTGAACCTTCAACTCAATTTGCATCCTTATGTTATTCTTTTGAAGTTATCTGTAACCCTGCCTTTTGAAGTAGTCTATAAGATACTATTCAATACTGTGTCAATCATTACTTCCAAGGAATCCATCCTTGGAGCAAGTCATGGAGTTTTCAATAAAGCAACTCTTTGATTAAAAACAAAAGCTTGATTATTGTGAAATATCGATGCTTGACACTTAGATTGCATCCTGATCTTTTCCAGGACAATTCAGCACAGACTGCAGAATATTAAAACAACCAAATTGCATGTGGAGGATCTTTGGGACCCCTTAACTGTACACTTAGGAACAGCTAGGCTCAAGTCCAGTGGCACTTTAGATACCAATGTGATTTCTAGAGTGTATACTTTTGAGAGTCTCAGAGCTCTGATTCTTGAAAATGTATACTCCAAAAATATTGTTGGACTCTAATGTGCTACTGAACTTGAATCACATGACAGTTATCCATACTAACATTAATTACCATGCTCTCAAAATGAGAATAAATACTTATCTGGGAATGTCATCTCTCATGGTAAACACTTGTAAGGCATGGAGAATATACCCCAGGGGGTGTTCTGCAGTAGCTATAATGTACTGTAGAGAATGATCACATGGCATTTAATCTGAATGGAGGGAGGTGTCCAGTACGGTGCCACAGGGTCCTGTTCTGGGCCCAGTACTTTTCCATATTTTAATCAACGATCTGGATGAGGGTGTGGAGGCGCTACTCATTAAATTTACAGATGACACCAAATTGGTAGGAGCATGGAACACACCAGAAGACAGAAATAGAATTCAACGCACTGGAAATGTGGATGCAATTTAACAACAATAAGTACTAAGTTCTACAGCTGGGTATCAAAAGTCAGGAACACACATACTGAATGGAGGATACACTTCTGAGTAGCAGTGTGTGTGAACAAGATGTTGGGGTACAGGTGGGCCATAAGTTAAATATGAGCAGCCACTGTGATGCAGTGACAAAAAAGGCTGATGTGATTTTGGGGTGTATTAATGAGGTATAACATCCAAATCACAAGATGTCACAGTCCCGCTGTACACTGCATTGTTCAAGCCACACCTGGCGTATTGTATGCAGCTCTGGAGGCCAAAAAGGATTTGGATAGAATGGAGCAGGTGCAGAGGAGAGTGACAAGGATGCTCAGGGGCCTGGAGAGCAAGCCCTACAAGGAAAGGCTAAGGGACTTGGGAATGCTCAGTCTGGAGAAGAGGAGGTTGAGGGGGACATGAATGCTCTCTATAAGTATTTGAAGGGTTACTACTTAGAGGAGGGCAGGGAGCCGTTCCTGTTGGCAGCAGAGGAGAGGACTCACAATCATGGGTTTAAATTAAGGGCAGGAAGGTACCGGCTGGGTATTGGGAAATAATTTTTTACAGAAAGACTTGTTCAACAGTGGAATCAGCTGCCTAGGGAGGTGGTGAGCTTCCCTTCACCGGCCATCTTTAAGCAGTGGCTGGACAAAAACTTCCAGGAGGGAAGCTGCGTTGATCTGAAGCAATAGAACAAAGGTGGAGTCTAGTAGCACTTTTAAGACTGATAAATTTTTATTGAGAAGTTTTTGTGTGCTAAAAGCTTTTAGCACATGAAAGCTTACATTCTCAATATAACTTCATTGGTCTTAAGGGTGCTGCTAGATTCCACCTTTGTTCTGTTGCTTCAGACCAATGCAGCTTCCCTCCTGGAAGTTTGTCAGGGATGCTCTAGGCCAGGGGTCCTCAACCCCCAGTCCATGGCCTGTTAGCATCCTTGCTGTGCAGCCCTGCTGCCCCACCCCCCACGATGCCATACAGCCTCCTCCCCCTGCACTCCCAGCGCCTTCCCCCCTCCATTTTAACAAGTTTAAGGCCAGGAAGAGGTGGTGAAGTGCCTCCTTGGCTCTTTAAAGGATGACCCCCCCCCATTGATCAGCTGATTGGCGGAGGAAACCACAGCAGCAGCGGCAGTGACCCACTGAAAAAGTGGCGGTGCCTTTGCCTCCTCTCCATTTCCTTCCCATGCCTGGCCTCCTGACACATCTCGTTCCAAAAAGCAGGTCACTGCTGCCACTGCCATGATTTCCCCTGCCGATCATTTGATTGGCGGGGGGGTCAGCCTTTAAAGAGCCGGGGAGGCATTTCACTACCCCTTCCTGGTCTTAAACTTGTAAAAAAAGAGGGGGGAGGAGGCACCGTGGGAGGGGCGGGGGACCAAATTCAGTGCCCCCACCCTGCCGGCCCTGGGGCCATAGTGGGCCAGCTGGCCCTGGGACTGGTCTCTGGGACCAAAAAGGTTGGGGGCCACTGCTCTAGGCTGATCCTGCACTGAGCAGGAGATTGAACTAGATGGTCTGTATGGCCCCTTCCAATGCTATGATATGATTCTAAGTATCTCCATACTTTTAGGATGGCAATAGCAATGAAGTGCAACAGAGTTAAGAGGATTAATTTACTTGCTGAGTTATTCAACAGATTCAGGGAGGCTGATGTTACCTAGTATCTAATTGTGGCCTCAAAGCTTCTTCTAGTTTCTGCTTTTCTTGTTCCTTCCTTTTGGTGCTTGCTGGATCTGCTGCCAAACAGGGGAGACATCTACATTGTACTTGTTAGTGATCTGTTCTGTGCTTTTCAAAGTTAAATAAAGATTTTATTTCTTGAAAGAATTCTCAGCCTGGACTCAAGCTTATGTTGCAAAACGACAACAGCCATTACATACCAACATCAGCTCTTTGAAACATTGGAGGGGGAAGTCTTGTGATGACGATGCTCCTTAGGAGATGTGCCTCCTTCTGGGCTATGCTCAGCCCTCTCAAATCTCCCTGATTAACCTCACTTGGATCCCCCCACCCACTTTATGGTTGTCCTCAGCTTAGAGGGAAGGATGTTGCCCCATCCTGTATCCTTCTCCTCTGTTCCGTGCTCTCTTAACCTCACCACTCACCCAGAGAGACCTGAAAGAGTCTTTCAGTCTAGATGTTCTGTGCTCTTACTGATGTGCTCTAGATGTTCTACTGCTTACTGCTAGTTCTTGGTTGTTTTTTTTTTGGGGGGGGGGGTTCTGGGCAGGGAGCTTTCAGAGGGGCCCTTCCCTCCTCTGCCCACCACCAGGCACTCAGCCTCCTCACCCTCATGCCCTCCCACCAGCTTGTGTGTTCTTCCCTTATCTTCTCACAGTCACTCCTACTTCTCATGCTTACAGCAGGGGTGGACAAAAACTCGTAAGTGAGGGGCTGGGTTCCTGGTGGTGGAGGCTGGGCCAGAAACCCTGTGACCTGGAAGCTGCCTCACCTCAGGAAATACTGATGGCAAGGCATTACTGGCCAAAGCAAATGCAAGCTTACTTACTTTCTATGCCAACTTGAGGACCATCTGCCTGACCTGAAACCTGCTGGGTCCTAAAATAAGCAGCATTTCTTGGTGGCTGCTGGAACTGCAGTCTGCCATTGGCTGCCATTGGCTGGGTCCTTGGATTGGATGCCCTCTGCAGGCCCCCTCTTAGATGGTGAGTGCCGCCTTGAGCATGGCCCATGTCTGGCCTCCAGACACATCTCATTCCGAAAAGCTGTAGACATTAAGGCTAGCCTAGAGAACTTGCCACAGAGATGCTGATCCTTGTGGCGACTGTAACATATAGCCCAGGCATTTGATTGTTAAATAGTTTAGTCGGAAATGGGTGCTTGTAACTTAACCATCCATAATCTTCTCTGCTGATCTCTTTTCAATTACTAGATTCAACTGAAGCAGCCAGTGTAGCCTGAATGACACAATTGGAACCTTTTTGCTGAAAGTATTTTCTTTTGACTGCTCAAGTCTTACCTCTTGAATTCTGGGGTGACATAATATTTTTGTTGGCAGAAGTCCCTGTGCTCAGCATACATCATCACTAACTTATTAGGACTTGAGGCAATTAGCTGAAACAAACAGAAGAGACAAGATCTGCATTGAACCACTGAAATTAGGGGAAGAAATAGCCTATGGCACTCCATTATTTGAGTGCCGCATCAAAGCTCAGGCATGAGATCTGGTTTAAAGAAAGGTGTGCATTGTTTTCTCCTAACCTCTATACATTACTCTATCATTTTCCAACTGATTCAGGTTACAGGGGGAGAAATTGCTGCAGTATAATAGGGCAGCCGAAAGAACTTTTCAGTTTTCATTTCAATACTTGACAGAGAGTTGTATGAATGGCTGAGGATTAAAATCCAATTAGATCCTCCTTTGACATGGGAAATCAGATGATGAATTTTGAGAGACACATTGAAAGCACTGTGGGATTAATAAAAGGGGGTATGGTAACAAGCACAAAACAGGGAATCCAGGTCTATGGACAGGGCACTCGTTCCTACTACTTCCATGATAAAATCTGCTTCTTGCAATTAAAAAACGATGGATGGATGTGGATATTTGGACGTTGCACGTGCATGTGTCAATGACTTGTAGAATATCATATGGGGAATGGAGGAAGACAAGCATCTTTGTGCATGTAGCCCTTGTGCTTCTCAGGATTCTTTTGCCTGTGCAGAGATCTCTATTCCCTTAATAAACTTTACAGACCATTTTACTGAATAACCTTCCACATGTTCCTACTTGGTTCAGGAACTGATTTTGTTTGGTTCATTGGAATTTTCTCTCTGACTGGTAAGAGACATGGGACTGAGCCTAATTGGAATATTTTGATCGGGACCTCAATTGTTCATGTGCATTTACTTCTGTAAATGGAGACTTACCTGAGTTACCTGAGGAAGGAACAAGTCCGAAATGCTGACTCTCCAGAACTGCATAGTTTCCAATTGGAATTGATACTATTTTCTTTGAGCCACAATATCTTGATATTTGGACTTCAGTTCAAGGACCTGCAGAATTTATATAGGCAACACATTCCAGTGTGTGCTTATTTTGGTTTATGAAGGAAGTCTACTGCTCTAGATATGTGCTGCGACACATAGTGGGCTTCAGTTTGTTACCAACCACGTTTTGATATTTACTTTTAATAAGTTTTCATGAGCAGATTATTCTATAATTATACACACGAGTTTGTATCATAGTGGATTGGTTCCTATATTACTTTGTTGCAAATATTTGGCATGTTTTGACTACAGGTTTGTTTTGGTATTCTACTGGTTGCTTCTCTGCAGTGCTTCTTTCCCTCTTGCTTCTATAAAATGTTCTTGCAGCTTCATTGCAAGTTCACCACCAAACTCACTTTAGTTGATTAAGTTCCTGTTTCATCTCCCTGAGTTCTGGAGTGTACCAGGGAGTTAATTTACACTGGGAGCAAAGAGGACTTGAGGGGCAGTTTCATCAACGGGTTCAGAGAGACAGGACTTCCAGTCCTCTATCAGTTCATCTAATCAGTTCATCTAATCAGTTCTCTGTCAGCTCATCTAATGAATCACTGGGGGGCATCGGATCTCACAGAGCATTCTGAAACACAATTGGATCCATTAGTCTTTGTGGGCAAGTGTAAATTCACCCACCACCTAGACAGGAAGAGGCTAGGAACATCAGCTGAACCTTCAGCGCACAATGATCTGACCCTGGCACTTCATCTTTAGCAATCAGATCTATATTCATGCCCATACCAAAGATCAAGTCCAGTGTGTGGCTGGCTTGATGTGTAGGCCCTGAAACAATCTGGGAGAGTCTTCCTAGTAATGTCATGGAAGAGGCCTGTGATGAGGGAGCAGCATCAGCATGGAGGGTGACGTCTCCCAGTACTATCATTCTTGGAGCTCCAAGGCCCAGCCTATTACCACCTCCAGATCTACGGGGGCACTCGGCAATCGGTACACCAGACAGACAACCAAACTCTCCTCAGTATCCTACACCAGGCCAACACAATCAATACTGGCAATCTTTGGGACGGAGAGCACCCTAAAGGAGAAAACCTCTCAGATGAGTGCAGCTACCCCTCCCCCTGCCCTTCTGCTGAAGACTGATGGAGGACTGAGAAGCCTGGTGGAGTCCGTTCTTTCAAGGCAATCATTTTGCCCTCCTGTATCCAGGTCTTGGTCATGCACGCCAGCTCAGTTTCATGTGCTGCAATATAATTTTGCAGCATCGTGGTGTTATTGTTAATGGAGCAAGAGTGTTGAAGGAGGGTTTCATTTCTAAGCCCTCTCACTGATGTGTCTCTGGATGGAATTGTCAGCTCCTGAATGATCCTCAGTAATCAGGACTTTTGATGATTCAGAAAAGGTTTGATAGATAGACACATCACAGCAGATATGACTCTTTGTGTCAGATCTCGCTATGATCCACAAAGCCAGATCTATATACCCTCTCCTAGGCCATTACCAGCCTGCCAAAATCCATAGCAAAAAGCCAGCACAAAGCAAAGGTAGCAGTTTCTCACCCAGCCCCCATTGTATGCCAGCAGCTGCTAAGACAGTCTCTGTTAAGAGATATCATGTCCTTGAAGTCTACACATGTGTCTCCCTACCAGGGCAGAGTGGAATGGATACTTCACATATTACAGGCAAAAGAGAAAATAAGCAGGCAAAAGCAACCCCGCTCATCCTCCCACAACATTCCCATCCGAGTTACAGAGAACAAAAAGGCCCAAGGTCCCAGCAAACATGGCAAGACCCCTTGACAGGAATGACACTTGGAAGGAGACTGAGCATAGCCATATCTCCATCTCCTCCCATTCCAAGACCTTCTCCCACTGCCAGACCTCCCTCTACCCTCCAATCACGGGGGGGGGGGGGCGAGGGGGCAGCAGTGTTCGCTTTGTGGAATCTTGTGAGTGAAAGTTTTACTTTGTGAGCTACTGGCAATAAAGTTGTGAGCTGCTGCATACATTACTTTGCTCTGGGGGCATTTTTTTTGAGCTAAGACAAAAATGTGTGGGCCAGAGGCTAAAAAACTGTGAGCCAGCTCACACTAACTCAGTTTAGAGGGAACACTGGTCTCCAATGTTTGTTGTTGTTTATCTCTGCCAAGAGTGAATTGTCTTTGGGGGTGGGGGTGGGGGACAGAACTAACAGGCCCTGGATTGAGAGAAGTTTAATTGAGTGGTAATGTTGGGGGGCAGGGTCACAGTAGCCACAAAAATACCAGGAATAATAGCTATTGTGTTAACAAAACAATTAGTTCTTAAAACACCAAACAACAATGTATATAACTATTAAAAATCCTAATGATCTGAACTAACCAGCAGATAAAATGCCACAGGTGCAGAAGGACAGGCTAGACTTTAGCTGGCATCTAAATGACTGAGAAGAAGGTGCCAGGCATTCATATCTATGGAGAGATTTCCCCAGTAAGGGCGAAACAACAGACAGGCCTGTGGCTGTTCCCAGAGTCCACAGCTGTGGTGGCCAGGCTGGAGTCTGCAGTCATGGGAGCTGGGCCCATTGCTGCCCTGGAATCCTGCACCATAGCAGCTGACCCTAGAGTTGATATCAGGTCTGGTGGCAGCTGCCAGCTCAATGGATGTGTGTTGTCTGCACATGCAGAAACAATACTTTTTTTAATGGGGGGATTTAACTCTCCCATGTATTTTTTAAAAGCTTTCCATTCCCCCCCCCCTTGCAAACCTGGGGAGTTCCTTAAGTTTGCAGAAAAATACAGGTAGCATCAGTGTGGTCCTGATCCAGATTTAAGTATCCACATATGGGGGCTGAACGTCACTATTAGACATATAGATAGGATCCAAAATTAAACACTCCTCAATTCCTTTAACACTAAGGGAGAAATGAAGGAGGGTTGCCAGGTCTGGGTTGGAAAACACCTGGAGACTTTGGGGGCGCAGTTTGAGGAGGGGAGGGGCCTCAGCATGCTTCAATGCCATAAAGTCCACCCTTCGCAGCAGTCATTTTTTCCCAGGGGATCTCTATCAGCTGGAGATTAGTTGTAAAAGTGGGAGACCTCCAGGCCCCATCTGGAGGCTTGGCAAAAAAGAGAAACACCTTAATACCTCTGCTTAAAACCTCTGCTTAATAGGAAGCAGAGAGTGAGTATAACTGGGCAGTCTTCGCAGTGGAAGATGGAAAGCAGTGGGGTGCCGCAGGGCTCTGTATTGAGTCCCACGCTCTTTAACTTGTTCATTAAAGATTTGGAGTTGGGAGTGAGCAGTGAAGTGGCCAATTTTGCAGATGACACTAAATTGTTCAGGGTGGTGAGAACCAGAGAGGATTGTGAGGCACTCCAAAGGGATCTGTTGAGGCTAGGTGAGTGGGCGCCAACATGGCAGATGAGGTTCAATGTGGCCAAGTGCAAAGTAATGCACATTGGGGCCAAGAATCCCAGCTAAAAATACAAGTTGATGGGGTGTGAACTGGCAGAGACTGACCAAGAGAGAGACCTTGGGGTAGTAGTAGATAACTCACTGAAAATGTCAAGACAGTGTGCGATTGCAATAAAAAAGGCCAACGCCATGCTGGGAATTATTAGGAAGGGAACTGAAAACAAATTGTCCAGTATCATAATGCCCCTGTATAAATCGATGGTACGGTCTCATTTGGAATACTGTGTACAATTCTGGTCACCGCACCTCCAAAAGGATATTATAGCATTGGAAAAAGTGCAGAAAAGGGCAACTAGAATGATTAAAGGGTTGGAACACTTTCCCTATGAAGAAAAGTTGAAATGCTTGGGGCTCTTTAGCTTGGAGAAACGTCGACTGCGGGGTGACATGATAGAGGTTTAAAAGTTTATGCATGGGATGGAAAAAGTAGAGAAAGAAGTCCTTTTCTCCCTTTCTCACAATATAAGAACATGTGGGCATTCGTTGAAATTGCTGAGCAGTCAGGTTAAAATGGATAGAAGGAAGTATTTCTTCACCCAAAGGGTGATTAACATGTGGAATTCACTGCCACAGGAGGTGGTAGCGGCTACAAGCATAGCCAGCTTCAAGAGGGGGTTAGATAAAAATATGCAGCAGAGGTCCATCAGTGGCTATTATATATATAATTTTTTGGCCATTTTTTGGCCACTGTGTGACACAGAGTGTTGGACTGGATGGGCCATTGGCCTGATCCAACATTGGCCTGATCCAACATGGCTTCTCTTATGTTCTTCTGTTCTTATGAATAGAGTAGCAAGGGGAAAGGCTACTCCATGCAATAATGTCTCAACAATCTCTCTTATGTTGACTAAACACAGGCACAATTACTTAGAACATGAAAATTGTAGATTTGTTTAAAGATTGCACAAGTTACATATTCAATACACAAAGCAAAACAACCACGGCAAGGAAAAGAACATCAAACCCCCCAAGTCCAACTGATAAAGTTCCACAATGTGATCCAATCATGCTTCTTTCCCAGAGAGACATCTTCAGTTCCAGCAGTAGAAGAATAAGGTTCCATTAAAGCACACCAATTCAACTCAAATATGCAGTCAGCCACTTCTAAAACACGCAGTTAAACAAACACCTCCAGAAAAGTTCACCATTTGGACCTCAGGCTTAGAGATGGGCTCTCAAATGCTTCAGATGCTTGGTCTTCCCACACCATCAGAACAGGACAAAAATGGGAATAAAAGAAAACTGGAATCCAATGTGCCTAATCCAAAAGGAAGCGAAATTAATACAACAACAACTCAACTGCTCTGCATGAAAGACTCATGAGATCATTAGGTTATCCTTGCTAATTGAATGATAACTAATCTGATGTATATTACAGCATATTTGTTTAAAATTATGAGGGAAGAAGGGACACATTTGTTTACATTCCAGTCCCTCTGTTTTTCAGACCTGTTCCTAAGGAAGCACCAGCTTCAGCACCTTCAATTCCCCACTCTGGGAATGGGAGCCTCTGGGCCCTTAATAAAACTTCTTATACGACATTATAATTTAGAAGAAATAACAGAACCAACTTAGTAGCTTAATATTTTTGGAAATATTTATTGCATCACCCTTGTTAGCATTTAGTATGGCTTTAACATTTTTTTTCAATACATATAGATTGGAGAAGAAATGCTACTACAGGAAAAGGGTTTTGGGGGAAAATTTAACAACCATCTCAGCCATATATAGTATACCAACTGCAAATCTCAAAATTAATAATGACATCTCAAAACCAATGCATATCTGTCAGGGAACTTCAACATGTGCCCCCCCACCCCCCACTATTTGCAGTTGCAGTGGAACCACTAGCCAATCTAATTAGAATGGAAGACTCAATCAAGGGAATTCAAATTGGGAAATAAACTTTCTTTATTTGCAGATAACATATTACTATCTCTTACTCAACCTTCATCCTCCAATCTCTTCAAAGGGTTCTGAAAGAATTTAAGGTAGTCTCAGGCCTGAAAATAAATTTGTCAGAGTCATTTTTGTTGCCTATCAATTTAAATGATGATACTACCTGTAGCATTAAACAGCACACAACACATAAATGGGTCAAAAACTATCTTGCCTGTCTGAGAATTAATATTCCTACCAATTTGAAGGATATTCAAGAATACAACCATCTTACTGACAATATTTAACACTTTTGAGATTTAAAATGCACCCTCTAGTTTTATATCCATTTGGTTTCCTATCTTTGAATATTTAACATCCCAACAGGAAATTCCTAAACTTATAGATGATCTTTGTCTGTGGTAACTGTATAGTATTATTAAACTTGTTTACATCTAAAAGCTAAAATGTTAGTTATATCATTTATATTTCTGTAATATACAACTTCTTAGTGAATGGTCTTCAGTAATGTACTATGCTATATGAATTTATATGGTAAACTTGTTGGGTTTTGAAAAAGTAATAAAATGTTAATTTATAAAAATACAACCATGATAAAATAGTTAAAAACATCCAAACACAACTTCTTAATTGAAACAAAACGAACATTTCATAGATGGACAGATTTCAACTCATTTGTCCTTCCTAAATTCATTTTTCTGTTTGGAGCCATCCCAATTGCACTCTCAGCTAAACTTCTTTTAGATTTTTTCTGGTCTTGTAAAAGACATTGAATTCACAATTGCACTTTGTATAAGAACAGTGAAAAGGAAGGACTTAGTTTCCCTAATCTATCCCAATATTATTCAGCAGTACACCTCTCAAATATAGTTAAAATATTAGTTCCACATAATATCCCAGATTGGATTACTATACAAAATGCCTACATTGGAAAGCTTACTGTACAGGAAGTACTTTGGCAAAAATCTGTTGAACGTCCTAAACAGATGTATTGTAATCCTCTTTTTCTTCCACACTCTTGGTGTGGGACCATAATAGACCACTCTTACTTCCACCTATCTCTAGATATAAAACATTTTTTTTAAATCAAACCTAGTTTCAGTCTACCTACAAAAGCACACAATTTGGCTCGAGGAAAAATGCTGGATTTACCAGTCCCCAATATCTTACATCCAATAATCTACTCCTGTCAAAATTGTCACTTGAAATAAAAATGAATATGTTGATCCCTTGGTAGCAATACCTACAAGCCAGCCATATGTGCTCTCAAATCAATTTTGCCAATATCCTCAAACAACCTCTAATACTTCTAGATGCACCTTTCAAAAAGGCTCAAAGTGCATCACTTTCCTATACTCAGCTCTATTTACTACTACATCATCACACCCCCTTACTCTCTTGGCACAAATTCTGTGAACATAAACTTTCTGATTCTCTGTGGAATTCACCTTCTTTCCAATGTTGCTAGTATAAAACTTCATTTAAATATTTATCTTTATAGTATCTCACACCCCAAAAGATGGCACATATGGTAAGATCAACTAAACCTTTATACTGGAAGAACTATGGAATGAAAGGAGATTATATGTTGGATTTTCTGCCCTAAAATCTGTAAATCAGTTTTGGAAAAGATTAATTTAACCACAAATTGGTTTGACTCCAGATCATTTATTTCTAAATGTGGGGGTTCTGTCAGATTGTACATTATATATGAAAGAAATTGTCTGGTTCCTCCTCTTTGCTGTGTGAACAGCAATTGCCATACAATGGAAATCCACTTTGCCTCCTGATTGTCAGCCCTGGAACTATGCTCAATTAAAGAAGGCTTCCAGTGTGGTCAGAAAGCTGGCTTTACTGATAGATAGAAAGAGTAGCAATACATGTCTGTGTCAGAACTGGCTCACCTTTGGAGGTGGCCAGTACTTATACCTTATCTGGGGCCGTTACGCAGCCCACCAAAAGTAAAGTGCAAAAAAGCCCATGTAAAGCAGTACAAACTGGTTCCCACCAACACCTTTTGTTCCCTAAACACAGAGCAGTGTGAGCTGTCTCTGGGATGAGATAAAGCAGTCTTGAGATAGTGGCTTCACTCCCTTCCACAGGGCATAAATAGATGCTTGTGATTGTTACAATGGATAGAGCAAAGCCAGAGCAAAGCAAGCATCAGACATCCCAATTCTTAACACACAAAAATATTTCACTATACAGAAACATACAAATGGCAAGGCCCCTTGACACTGACTTGTCTCTTTGGCACACAAAAAAATGTAGGATGCCTATATTATGACTAAGATAATGGAGGATTTTAGACAATCTGGGCATCCATTCTCAAATTTCACAGATGTATGGTTTCCTATTTTAGAGTATTTAACAACACAAAATGAAGTTCCTAAAATGATAGATGCTCTATCTTTACGGCAAGATCCTCTTTTGTTATTTTATATTTTACTTCAATATAAATAATGTTGTAAAAAATTGTCATGACTCATTATATCTGTTTATAGAAGGAACACTGCATTCTAATATATCTGGAATTAATTTGTCTTATGCCTGAATCTAGTACTGTAGTTTTGTATTGAACTGGTTAAGTTATGCATGTTGTATGTGACCATCCTGAAATCTTAATAAAAATTGTATTTAGCTAAAAATACAAAAAAAATTAACCAAGAGGCAGTAGAATTTTATCACCTATGTGACATGCACAGCAGCATCTCCTGTGACCCCTGCCTCTGGCAAGATAATTATCTAAAGTGAATCTTTAAGACCACAATGTGTGTCCTTTAGATGCCTCAAATTAGACAGACTGAATTACTACATCAGCTATTTTCACCATTTGCACAACTTGAGAAAAACAATGTTGCTGTTGTAAATTAACCTGTGCAAATGCTGTAAACACAGGTAAAAAACAAAATTATATTTTGGATTGCATTTCTAATACACAGGCAACATGCCTTAAGGATACTTGTCACAATAACCCTGGGAAAGAGATTAGGCTGAAACAGTAACTGACGCTCAGTAACCAGCAAGTCGGAGGGTTTAGACAAAGGGAGTTCCAGTGTCTTGTTTTCTCCATAAAAAGTAGCTTACCGATGCATGTAGCCTTTCAGGCTGCTCTAGTTTTTACTATTTGAAACTTACTTCCTCCCTCAGCGGTTCGTATTTTAAAGGAGAAAAGAGGTACACTTTAAACATATACATTTTCCTTTAAAATGCTAAAATCAAAGAAGAGGAGCCACTTTTGAATATAAAAACTAGCTGAAGTGAAGGTTAAACCACTTTCCTTTTCCTGCACAGCCCCAAAGCAAATTGTGGCTACATAATTTGCACTTTATGGGCAGATTTATAAAGTTTGCTCTTTATGGGCAGAATAGACACATTACCATTGCCTTGTCTGTTTGAACACTGAGTTGAGATTTTAATTTGGGTCTTTGCCATTCAAGTCTGACACTCTAGCTACCACAACACATCTGTCTCCAGAAATTACAAAAGGCAATTCTTCATATGCGTTGGGAAACACATCACTAAGAAATATGCCATAAATTTGGAGGCAAACATGTTTGGCAGTAGTGCTCCCTCCAGTGCTTTTTTGGTAGAAAAAGCCCAGCAGGAACTCATTTGTATATTAAGCCACACCCCTGATATCAGCATTTTGTAGAAAAAGCCCAACAGGAATCATTTGCATATTAAGCCACACCCCTTGATGCCAAGGCAGCCGGAACAGCATTCCTGTGCGTTCTTGCTCAGAAAAACCTCAGGCTCCCTCTAAGCTGAGTCAGTGTGAGCTCGCTCACAGTTTTTTAGCCTCTGGCTCACAAATTTTGCCTTAGCTCAGGAAGGATGGCCCCAGAGAAAACTAATTTATGCACTAACAAAATCACTCGCTCACAACTTTAATGCCAGGAAATTACAAGGTAAAATTTTTGCTCACAAGACCTGACAGCTTAGAGGGAGCATTGTTTGGCAACTGAGCAGACCATGGTCAACATTTACCATTTTCACAGTAGTGAAATTCCCCTCACTGGTGTTTTTAAAACTCCGTGTTATGTGAAATTTTCTTCCAAAAGGTTTTTTCTCACCAGGCACAAACCCAAAGTTTTCTCCTTCTTACCCTAAATTTTCAGAATCTCAATTTTAGCAAGTTCAAAAAATGTAAAGTAAGAAGAATAAAACTTTGGCTTTGTGCCTGCTGAGGAAAAATCTACTGCAGAAAATTTCACATAATATGCAGTTTTTAAAATGGCAATGCAGGGACTTTCACTACTGTGGAAATGGTCTCTCACATAACTCGAGGCTCGCAAAACAGGTTTGTATTTGTATTTTAGTAAGTGCATGTATAAAAATGCCACCAATCCACACAGAGCAGCAGCCATTGTTGTTGTTCAATGATTGTTTGTTTAAAGAGCACAGGATTTATTTATGAGATATTTATATGATTGTAATTGATTTTACTGTCGATGTAAACAGTTTTTTCTCAAAAAGAACAGCAGAGCAGCTGGGAACTGAGTGAATGCACAAAAAGCATGCACAAAAAACTGATGGTGCTGACCTGCACTGTTAGGAAGGAACACAAAAAAACAAGGGGAACTACAGTGTCAAGTTAAACAAAGGTTTATTCAGAATGTAAGCTTTCATATGTATGCATACTTCATCAGACAATGAAATGAGGTACAATGAACAGAGCTACAGTGGTTAAGAATGCAAAATGGTATAAAGTTAGAATCCAATGGCAAAATAGTAAAATTAACAAACTGAAAGAACACTTGGTCTGGATAGCATTTGCATGGGAAAACAACAATGGCAGCAACATGTCAATTGGAGAATGATGGTGAGAGTGGCAATAAATGCAGTTTGTTAATTGCTCTATTGCTCCTGCAGTCTGGGTTAAACTGAGAACATGTTTTTTTCTCAGAGGTGTTCCTGTTCACCTAATTTATTTATCAACATGTAGCATACATTATAAACATCACTGCAGTTTGCCAATACAAAAATAGAGAATATATTAGAATATAGTGGAAGATGGGTTTAGTATATGTAATGAGATAAACTACCAATATTCCTTATTTAAATTTGTAAGTACAAAAAAATTATTCTGATACACTATTTTAAAAGAGAAAGACATTGGAATACTGTGGCTATATAGCTCTACTTGGTGAGAATGGGTTTAGCCTCTGTAATGAGATAAGAGACCAATATCCCTGTTCATTCCCAGGAAGGTGTTTGCTCCAGGTTCCATAATAATTTGTAATTCAGCAATTTCCCTCTCCATTCTGTTCTTGAAGTTCCTTTGCAATAAAACAGCTACTTTGAGGTCACCCATTGAATGTTTTGGAAGGTTAAAGTGTTCTCCTACAGGTTTCTCAGTTTTGTAATTCCTGATGTCAGATTTGTGTCCATTTATTCTTTGGTGTAGGGGTTGTCCTGTTTGCCCTACGTAGAGAACTGAAGGGCGCTGTTGGCATTTAACGGCATATTTAATGTTGCAAGATGAACAAGCCTTAGATGGTGTAGTTAATGCTGCTAGGTCCAGTGACTGTGTCCTCTGAGTGTCTGTGGCAGCAAAGTTGGCGCCTGGGTTTATTGCAAACTCTGCTACCAGTGTCCATGCTCAAATGAGATATTGTATTGTGGTGGGTGAGGAGTTGTTTGAGATTAGGGGGCTGTCTGCATATTTTGCCATGGGATTCTAACTTTATACTGCTTTGTGTTCTTAGCCCCTGCCCACCAGCTCTATGTAGCACTGCTCACTGTACCCCATTCCATTGTCTGAAGAAGTCTGCATGCACATGAAATCTGACATTCTGAATAAAACTTTGTTGCTCCTAAAAGTGCTACTGGACTCCTACTTTGTTCTACAGACCAACAAGGCTGCCCAACAATCAGCAAACAAAGTTCACTATGCAAACCATGCAATATCTATTTTTTCTCTTTGCTAATGCTAATAAATTCTAAATACCAACAGAATGCGCAAATCTTTGATTTAATATCTATTGTCAATTACGCACAAGTTGGAAGTCCAATTGTATGTATGTCCACTGGTGTCTATTTGTAAATTCAGGAAGATTTATAGCTTCACTAGCATCCAAGCCACTTGTGACTATGATAGCAGTAACAGCACTGTCAAGGTTTCCTGGAGAAGAGAGACATGACTACATGCATCCTAGGTCTATACACATGTTTCAAGCACAGTCTTCTTGGTCACAGAAAAACAGAACTATTCAATTTCTTGGTCACACCTTACAATATTTACTGAGGGAGATACTGGAGATGAATCTGCCAGTAATTCCAGTGACAAAGGCAGATCAATTAGACCATATAGAGACCTTTTTATAGAGAGGGGCTCTAGAAAAAGAGACCAGGAATCTCAACAAAATCGGCCATAGAGAACAAGACTTCCAATCTAGTGGTTAATCTCTTCTCCCAGGTATGAACACAGGATCAAGACAAAGTGCTTAATTTGGGATTGGGATTTTTTCTCACCTCTAAGTATGATTTTTTAGTTACTAGAGTTGATTTGTTCAAGATTATGAAATTGTTGAAATTAAGATTTATATTTGGTGAACAGATATTAAATCAAACATTTACACATACTGGTATTTAGAATTTATTAGTATTATTAAATATCAAAGATACAATATATATTGTATTGTTTGCACAGTAAAGTTCATTATTTGTTGCTATTAAGAAGGAATCAAGTAAAGTAACAGCTAAACAGCCATGCACAGGTTGACTAAAAGACATACTGGCTCCCTTTTTGCTGGATATGAACAGGATGTGAGGGTTCACACATTCTCTAATCTATAGCTGTTATATGAAATCCTGGGTCTCTAGTCCAAACCATGCTCTTTGACTTTGTTGGCTTTAGCATTGTTGAGAGAATTTTTCTTAATTCCAATTTCCCTGATTTCTCCATGAAATCCAAACTATTTGTTTTCTTTACTCTTTGGAGGAATTTGGAGCCAGTTTCTAATTAACTTCATTTTGTTCAAAGAAAAAATCAGAGACAGCATGGACAGAAAGGGAGGTTTTATGACATTTCAGAATTTCATTCTGTATTTGCTCAGAGGTGGACCATGTTTTCCCAAACTGTCCTATTCTCCTACAAGAGCATCGCCTTGTGTTGTTTATAGGGTTGCCATGTCTGACTCTGAAAATATCTGAAGACTTTGGGGGTGGCTCCAGGAACAAGCTTATGACAAGCACAACTGAGCCCTGAAAGGAGTTCTAGCCATCACATTTAACGGGACCACACTTCTTTTAAATGTTGTCCCTTCACTGGAAATAAAGGAGGATGGGGCACATTCTTGGACACCCCTGGACCAATCTTTTTGAAACTTGGAGGGTTTTTTTAGGAGAGGCACCAGATGCTATGCTGAAAATTTGGTGCCTCCACCAAAACCCCCCACAATCTCTCCAGAGCCCGAGACACCCCCAGATCAATTCTCCTTATACCTTATAGGGACCAGTCTCCATTGGGTATAATGGAATGCCCAGTGGAGATTCAACCCCCCCTCCCATTTTCTGATAAAAAGCGGGGGAGGGACTTCAACCAGGGGATCCCCTACCCCCTACTGGGGATTGGCAACCCTGACTGTGTAACATAAGACTGCAAGGACTGAAGTTATTTATGAAAGGGTTGCATTGATTTCTCTTCAAGAGAAATGAAAGAGAAAACCCTCTTTTCAATGAGGGGAAAATAGAGAATAAGAGGAATCAAAGGTTGTATCTTAAAAAGTGAATTTCAGGGTGGGGGAAGGAAATCCCCCTCCTCTTAACCATGCTAACTGGTCTATACTAAAAGTTCTTGATGTTTAGATTTTTAGATGGTGGGATAAAAATGGTTCTTGGTCAAAGACGGATATTTTGAGGTCCCCTCCTACCTGGGGTATTTTTCATTCCACCCAAAATGAAAGTTATGTTAGATGCAATCAGCATGCCCAACAGCATAAGGCTAGAAAGCCTGGTTGCCATTTCTGTGTTCCAATGTGAAGGGAGGAGAGAAAATGATTTGCAGGGGAGAAAGAGTGGGCATTCCTTCTCTTTCAAGCCAGTTTGGTGTAGTGGTTAAGTATGTGGACTCTTATCTGGGAGAACCAGGTTTGATTCCCCACTTCTCCACTTACACCTGCTAGCATGGCCTTGGGTCAGCCATAGCTCTGGCAGAGGTTGTCCTTGAAAGGGCAGCTGCTGTGAGAGCCCTCTCCAGCCCCACCCACCTCACAGGTTGTCTGTTGTGGGGGAGGAAGGTAAAGGAGATTGTGAGCCGCTCTGAGACTCTTCGGAGTGGAGGGCGGGATATAAATCCAATATCTTCTTTTTCTTCTTCAAACTACATTCCTTTTGACATCCTTTCCCCCAGGGCTTTTTTTGTAGCAGGAACTTCTTTGCATATCAGGCCACACCCCTTGATGTAGCCAATCCTCCTCGAGCTTACAGTAGACCCTGTACTAAGAGTCCTGTAAGCTCTTGTAAAAAGTCTGCCATGAAAACGTGAAAGCAATGTCACCCCAGAGTCAGAACGACTGGGACTACTTTTACCTTTAAACTCCTGGAGGATTGGCTGCATCAGGGGCGTGTGGCCTAATATGCAAAGGAGTTTCTGCTACCAAAAAAAAAAGCCCTGCTTTCCCCCAGCTGATTTGGCAAACATGTTTGGGAACCCAGGCAGGGAAGCAAAGAGTGAAACTTTTTTTGGGGGGGGGGGAGCAATGGAGGCGGCAAGGGTTAACCTGGGTTCTCTGCCTGGGAGCTGCCTCCAGCCACTGCAAGGATGCCTAAGATTTTAAACTGGCAACTAAGCACTAATTGTTCTCTATAGCCCGTATATTCCACAGGCCTTACAACAGACCACAGCATGGAGCAATGCATTCTTTAGAGCAATCTTCCCATTTCTTATTTACAATTCATTTTTTATGAGCATCATGCCTGTAAGTTTTTCAAAGTCATGAAAGTGATTTCCAGGAGACTGATCAATTTCATGCAAATGCACGAAAGAATGCAAGGATTTGCTCAAATTCTTTCCCACAAGAGGTTTCAATTTGCTCACTGTCCCTTCTTGGTGTCTGGTTTCCAGACACAATGGGCTGAATTACCGTTAATATCACTTCTGCAAATACAGTGCATTAGTGGGGAGAATTAGACACAATTCTTTCAGATCTGACATGCTGCTGCTCATTCCTCTGTTTGTCTCTAGGCTGTCAGAGTGTCAAATTAAAGGCAATTGGAGAAGCTTCCCCCATGACTTAAAAGATTGCTGTTAAGTGGAAAACAATACTTTACATCTTTGTCAGGGCGGTGGGAGGAGAGACAAGCAGCTGTTGCGTGTTGCATTCGTTTTTCAAAAGGAAAAAAAAATGTGTAGCATTTTCTGCAAAGTTACAGCAGAGGACTGTAGATCAGAGAAGTCCCACTGAATTTAATTTTGCTCCTTAGCATAGGGAAGGTATAACCTGCAGCAGACAGAAGGCTGTCCTGCCCACTGAAGGGAAAAAGCAGCCACTCCGTTGTTTCATCATCCCTGAGCCAATGGAAGAACTGCCCCTGCAACCGGTCACTTTTTCAGAGAGGGGATGAAATGCTGGAGGGAAATGCAACAGGAGTTAAGTCGGGTCTGCCTCCGGGAGAGGACGAGGATGGCTCAGGTGTGGCACAGCAGGCAGTTTGATGGGTAGTTGAGTGGCAAACTTTACTTCTGGGAGAAGACAGAGTACGCAGTTGGGAGGTCTGTCTCGGGTGATGAGTACCATTTGTCTGATCCATGGGAAAGGGAAGGTTGGTGTGGGTGGAACCTTCTCTGTGTGCGTTTGTGTCTGTGAGTGAAAGGTTCCAAGCTAGTTACTAGATGGAGAAAGCCTATTTGTACCTGCAAGCATTAAAAGAAACCCAAACCACCCTCTGAAGCCATAACTCACTCAAACTTCTGTCCTTCGACTGTCTGGCGACCTGTGCTGCTGATCTGTTCTTTAAAACCAACTTGTAAATAAATCAGTCTTCTTTGTTATTTGCTTCCAACTTCTTCCTCAGTGATATTCATGTTCTGGTTCACCACCACGCTTGTTTCACAGAAGCCAGCCCAGAGCCTTTACACTCGCTACTGTTGTAATGTCTTGTAATTGCTGGGGAAGTTTACAGTTCAAAACCAACCCAATAAATGTGATACTAATTACTCCCCCATTCCTTCTTTTTTCCCCCATACCCCTATCAATTTATAATTTAAAAAATGTACTGGGGGAGGGAGAACAACCTGGTTCTCCAAAAACATAAGAGGCAGTGTGGGTCCCATAGATTTAAAGAAAGAGCCTGTCACAGAGGTACACTTACATTTGCAAGTGTAAATGAGCTCGAACACCACAGAGAGAACTGGCAGTACGGAGAGCTGTCAGCTTCAGACTGGAAAACTCCAGAGGACTTGGGGGTGGAGCTTGGGAAGGACAGAATTTGGAGAGGGACCCCACTGAAGAAGAAGAAGACTGCAGATTTATACCCTGCCCTTCTCTGTGAATCAGAGAGAGCGACTTACAATCTCTTATATCTTCTCCCCCCACAACAGACACCCTGTGAGGCGGGTGGGCCTGAGAGGACTCCCACAGCAGTTGCCCTTTCAAGGAATAAGAGCACTTTTAAAGACGTCATCAGGGTTTGTAATTTTTAATGTAATTGATTATATACATATATATAAATGTAACTGATTTTACTGTTGTACATTGCCCTGAGCCTGGCGCTGGTCAGGATAGGGCGATTCATCAAATAACAACAACAACAACAACAACAACAACAACAACAACAACAACAACAATAATAATAATAATAATAATAATAATAATAATAATAAACAACTCTGTGAGAGTTATGGCTGACCCAAGGCCATTCCAGCAGCTGCAAAGGGAGGAGTGGGGAATCAAACCCGGTTCTCCCAGATAAGAGTCTGCACTCTTAACCACTACACCAAACTGGCTCTCTTTTATACTAGGGTATAAAGCCTCAAAGCCCACCCTCCCAAACAGTCATTTTCCTCAGAGAAGAACAACTCTGTGTCCTCTGGAGATCAGCTGCAGTTCTGGGAGATCTCCAGGACCCACCTGGAGCTGGCAACCCTACTTAATGTAGCTTTAAGTCAAATAAAAACGAACTGTTTACCAGGTAGTGAATGCAGAAAGGTCACTCATAAAACTGAGAGTCAGTGTCAGAACTTAAGAACTTCAAACGGATCCCATACTTGGTTACAAAGTTAGGATTTTATTGAAGAGAACTAAGCACTGGAAAAGGCAAGATAACAGTGATGGCGAGAGCCAGCACCAGCATAGTTTTATACACGTAAAGCAAACATCTCACAAAGCCACAATTCACACCGTTACAGGCACATCTGTCTTCTCACCATCACTATCAGTAGAGAGGATGCCTCCCTACTCCGAAGGCCATGCTGCTCGGCTTCAAAGGGTCCCAGTGTGAGAATGTGCAGAGACATAACATAACTCATTCTACAGCCCCAAATATTTTGGATACCAGTGGGGCAAGGTTAACTACTATTCAAGCACTTTGGGTCAAGCGAGGGTTACAACATGGAGTCAGTTTGGTTCAGTAACAAAGCGGCTCTAAGCCACAGTAAAAGTACAATACAGCATTGGTCACATTATAGGGAACCAGCAGTAAAGATACAAGTTCTGACATACTGCCCCCCCTAAGCGCCCCCTCCCGCGGGGCCAGCCTTGGGCTTGTGCGGGTACAGTAGGTGAAACTTTTTCAGCAGTTGCGGAGCGGCTACGTTCTGAGATTCGACCCACTCGTCACAGCTCGGGGGGAAGTGTTTCCACCTGATCAAATAATACAATTTCCCCCGTTTGACTTTGGAGTCCAGGATCTCCTGGACTTCATGGTGACTCTGACCCCTCACTGTCGTCGGAGGGGGCGGTGGGGCCCTGGGATGGAAGGACATAGCACCAGGGTCTTTCCGAAGCAAGCTGCAATGAAAAACAGGATGGATCTTACTTAGAGATTTGGGCAGTTCGAGTTCCACCGTTACTTTGTTGATTACCCTTTTTATTTTGAAAGGCCCAAGAAACTTTAGTGCGAGTTTACGACAGGACTGGGGAAGTGGAAGGTTTTTTGTCGACAGGAAAACTGTATCCCCCACCTTTAAGTCCCACTCTGGGGAGTGTTTTTTATCAAACTGCTTTTTGTAGGCTTTTTTCGCTTCCTCCAGGTTTTCCTGAATACCCTTCCAGTCTTCACGGAGGCCCTCCCACCATTGCTGACAGGAGGTTGGTTCAGACGGGCTGGCGGGGAGGGCGAGTGTGGGAAACGGCTTGCCCTCGTAACCATTGATAATTTGAAAGGGGGAGGTTTTGGTGGAGCTATGGAGGCTATTGTTGTAGCCATATTCTGCAAAGGGGAGGAGATCCACCCAGTTGGACTGTTGGAAATTAATGAAGCAGCGGAGGTACTGTTCCAGAAGACCATTAACCCTCTCCGTCTGTCCGTCCGACTGGGGATGGTAGGCAGAGCTTAGTCCTTGACGATGCCAGCAAGTTTGCAGAACTCCCGCCAGAAGTTGGCAACGAACTGCGTCCCGCGGTCGCTAATGACCTTATCTGGGAATGAGTGTAGGCGTACAATGTGGGTAAAAAAGAGCTGGGCGAGTTTTTTGGCCGTGGGTAGCTTTTTGCACGGGATGAAGTGGGCTTGCTTTGAGAAAGTGTCGACTACGACCAGGATGACTGTTTTGCCCTGTGAAGGTGGGAGTTCGACAATGAAATCCATGGAGACTACCGACCAAGGCCGGGTGGCTGTAGGGAGGGGAACTAGGTGGCCTGGGGGTTTACCCCCCCTTCGTTTTGCCATGAGGCAGGTGGGACATGAAAGAACAAATTCCGACACATCTTTCTTAATTTTTGGCCACCAGAACTGGCGGGTGAGCAAGTTGAGGGTTTTGACATAGCCAAAGTGGCCGGCTAGGCGACTCGAGTGGCAGCGCTCCAAGACTTCTTTTCTGAGGGGAGTGGGCACATAGATTTTTTCATTGTGCAGCCAGAGCCCGTTTTCGGCTTTAACTAAGTTAGGTGGGCGGTCGGCCTCCTGGTTGTATTCTGAGAGGAATCGAGGCAGCAGATCTGAATCCGGAGGGGCGGTCTGTCTGCCGGAGCGGGTAGTGACCCCCCCCGAGATGGCTGAGGGGGAAATTAATGAGTCCACTACCTCCTCCCGGAGGCTGTCGTGTTGTGGCATGAGAGAGAGGGCGTCGGCTAAAAAGTTCTTTGAGCCTGGGATGTGTTTCAGCACAAAATCAAACTTAGCAAAGAAACCTGCCCACCGGATTTGTTTTGCAGTCATTTTGCGGCGCCCGGTGAGGGCTTCAAGGTTTTTATGATCGGTCCAGATTTCAAAGGGCACTCTCGCTCCCTCAAGCCAGGAGCGCCAGGTTTTTAGGGCAAACATGACTGCAAACGCCTCCTTGTCCCAGACTGACCAATTTCGTTGTTCATTGGAAAATTTCCTTGAGATATAGGCACATGGTCGGAGCACCCCATTTTCCCCTCTCTGCATTAATATGGCTCCCACTGCGGCGTCGGAGGCGTCGCATTGGACCACGAAGGGTTTAAGTTCATCGGGATGAGCCAACACGGGTTCGGACGTGAAGAGGCGTTTCAGTTCAGTGAAAGCTTTTTGGCAGTCAGGCGTCCACGTTAGGCGCGCGCCTGGCTTTTTCGCCTCGTCACCTTTCCCTTTGGTTTTGAGGAGTTCCGTGAGGGGGAGCATGACTGTAGCGAACCCCTTAATGAAGTCGCGGTAAAAGTTAGCGAACCCGATAAAACTTTGTAATTGTTTACGGGTTCGAGGGGGCTCCCAGTCTAGTACCGCTTGGACCTTTGCGGGGTCCATGGACAATCCCTCCCCCGACACCCGGAAACCCAAATAGTCCAGTTCGGTCTTGTGAAACTCGCATTTCGACAATTTGGCATACAGTTTGTGTTTGCAAAGGGTGCTTAACACTTTTCGGACCAGGGGCACATGAGACTTTAGATCTTGTGAATAGATAATGATGTCATCAAGGTACACCACCACCCCCTTAAACAGGAAGTCCCGTAGCACTTCATTGATAAAGTTCATGAATACACCAGGGGCTCCTTGCAGTCCGAAGGGCATGACTAGGTACTCAAACTGTCCCAGGGGGGTGTTGAACGCTGTCTTCCACTCGTCCCCCTCTTTGATGCGGACGCGGAAGTGCGCGTCTCGGAGATCAAGCTTTGTAAATACTTTTCCCTTTGCTACGGTGTTCAACAAATCCTTTATCAACGGGATCGGGTAGGCGTTGGACATGGAAATCCCGTTTATCGCACGAAAATCTGTGCAAAGCCTAAGAGACCCGTCCTTTTTCTTTCGGAAGAGGACGGGGGCGGCATGGGGGGCAGTGGCCGGTCATATGAAGCCGCGCTTAAGGTTCTTGTCCAAAAACTTTCGGAGTTCAGCTTTCTCCGCCCAACCCATGGAGTACAGTTTCGCCTTGGGAAGCTGTTGCCCTGGGATCAGCTCAATGGCACAGTCCGTAGGGCGGTGGGGCGGTAGCTCGTCCGCTTCCTTCTCACTAAACGCTAGTCTTAGATCCCGGTACTCCTTGGGGATTGAGGCGACTTCCTCGAGTGTGACGCAAGCCCGCATGTTTTGGGGGGGAGCATGTGGCCCCCATTCGGGGCGCCAGTGGTGGTGCTCACACCTCCAATCCGGGAACCGGACGATTTGTTCCTCCCACCTTATGTCTGGTTGGTGGCGGGCGAGCCAAGCCGAGCCTACCACCACGTCGAAAGAGCAAGAGGGGGCAATTACGAAAGTCTCAATCCCCCAATGCTCCTCGGTTCCCACCGGGACCGCCTGAGTCTCTAAAGTACATGGTTCCCCCCTCATGGGCCCCCCGTCCATCTGCTGAAACTGCATCGGTTGTGGCAGGGGTGAGGTGGCTAATCCCAACGCCTCAACTAGGCGGGGGGTGATCAGGTCCCTGTTACACCCTGAGTCGATCAGCGCTCGGGCGTGCATGAATCTCTTTAGGTTAGGGTTAAGGAGGGTAACGGCCATAAATAGTAAACCCCCTGTTGCTCTCACCGTGAGGAGTGCCGGCTGTTGTTGGACCTGCTTTGCGGCACCCATTAAAGCAGGTCGCTGTCGTTTCCCGCCGACTCGGTGTCGTCCGACTCCTCGGTCGATTCTTCAACTGTCGCCAAGTCGGTGGTAAAATCCTCGTCAGTCGCCAAGGAAGTGGCGACGGAGCCCCGGCTGGGCTCCTTCGAGCGGCTGCTCTTTTTCTTTTTCGGCCCCGGGGTGGTTTGCTTCGCCGTGGGTGGGGTGGAACCCGCTGTCACTGGGCAGTTGGCAGCGAGATGATTTGGGTCTCCGCATTTGAAGCACTTGCGGGCGGGAGACGGGGTGGAGGTCGCCGGGGTCTTCCTCCCTTCGGATTTAGTTGGGGTGTGTTTGGCCCCCTTCTTCGCCAGCTGCTGTCGTCGCATCCCCACATGTTGGAGGTTGGTCTCCACTTCTCCGGCCAGTTGGATCCATCCGACCAACGTGTCGGGCCTCCCTTGACTGTAGCAGCGGTCGAGGATGTTCGGGTTCAGACCATTGATGAACGCGGTATATTTCATGACCTCGTTCCATCCCCTCGCTGCTGCGCAGTACCCCAGGAACTCTGTGGCATACTCGCGAGTGGAGCGGTTGCCTTGCTCTATGCGCTGAAGGGCGGCGACAGCCTTCTCCTCCCGTAGAGGATCGCCATACTGGCGGAGCATCGCGTGCAGGAACCCCGCCACGGTAGCTAGTTCGGGCTTTCTCCCCATGAAAAGCCCCACGTACCACTTGCGGGCCGCACCTCTCAGTCGGGACGCGATGTGGTACACTCGGCTGGCTTCGGTCGGGTAATCCGCACCCCAGTGGGTGAAGAACGTGTCGCACTGTATGGTAAAATACTCCACGTCCTCCGGATTCCCATCGAAAGTAATCTTCAACTCCCTTCCTCGACCCTCGGCCCCCCCCCGGGGCTCGCGGCGCCCCCGGCGGCGGCGCTGGGCCCGGTAGAGCCGGCAGGATCGGGGCGGGTGGCGCCGGGGGCCCCGGAACGGGCAGAGCCGGTGGCGCCGGGGCAGCCGGGGCCAGCGGAGCTGGTGGTGCCGGGGCAGGCGGAGCCGGCGGCGCCGGGGCGGCCGGAGCCGGCGGGGCCGGGGCGGCCGGAGCCTGCGGGGCTGGGGCCGGCGGAGCCGGCGGGGCTACGGGCGGTTGCCCCAGTGGTAGCCCTCCAATCGGGACTCCCAGGACCGCAGTTTGCAGAGTGCGGAGCTGGTCGTAAATCGCGCCCAGGTTCTGCTGCAACTCCTCGGCCATCGTCACGCGGGATCGATGCACGTCGTTGTGGATCTCCCGCACCCAGTCAAATAAGTCGTTGCGGAGGGTCCGGATCTGGTCGTCTCCCCCTCGGGGCTCCGGGCCCTCCGCCTGGTCGTCGTCGCCGTCTCCGGCTCCCCCTTCGCCCAACATGCTTTGGTACCGTTGCTCCGCGGCGTCGATTGCTGCCGTGGACTTCCGCGGGCTCCAGGTTCGCGGGGCGGGGAACGCGGCGTCGACCGAGAAAGGCGCTGGGACCTTAATTTTGCGCCGAACCCCCGTCACTTTTGGGTCGAGCGGCGGGTCCTCTGTTGGGGTGGTGGGCTCTCCGTCGTCTGGCACTTTTGCCGCCATCAGGCCAAGCCTCCAGTACAGATAAGCCACGAACAATGAGATCACTGTTATAATGTCAGAACTTAAGAACTTCAAACGGATCCCATACTTGGTTACAAAGTTAGGATTTTATTGAAGAGAACTAAGCGCTGGAAAAGGCAAGATAACAGTGATGGCGAGAGCCAGCACCAGCATAGTTTTATACACGTAAAGCAAACATCTCACAAAGCCACAATTCACACCGTTACAGGCACATCTGTCTTCTCACCATCACTATCAGTAGAGAGGATGCCTCCCTACTCCGAAGGCCATGCTGCTCGGCTTCAAAGGGTCCCAGTGTGAGAATGTGCAGAGACATAACATAACTCATTCTACAGCCCCAAATATTTTGGATACCAGTGGGGCAAGGTTAACTACTATTCAAGCACTTTGGGTCAAGCGAGGGTTACAACATGGAGTCAGTTTGGTTCAGTAACAAAGCGGCTCTAAGCCACAGTAAAAGTACAATACAGCATTGGTCACATTATAGGGAACCAGCAGTAAAGATACAAGTTCTGACAGTCAGCAGGCACTAGTCATGGCTGTGACATCAGGTCAAGGAATTGCATTTATGGACTAGCCTCCAATAACACAGATAATTTTTGTGCCTCTGAATGATTCTGCTACTGCAGGGCTTTTAGTGGCATTTGTTCACAAGTTCAGCTGCCTGTCTGGGCTGATGAGACCCCCACACAATGAATTCTTTTTGGCAGACTCACACACTACACTGGAAGACTTGGGGCCAACAGAGCTTTCCTCACTCATATAAGCATCCTGCCACATATAGGCCAACGACACCATGACAATTTCCCTCTCTTTTGCCCGACTCTGAACACTCCAGCACTTATGTCTCTGTCTATGCCATTCTTGCACACCCAACCAAGTTTGCTATCTTCCATCTCTGTCTTTCTTTTTCTCCTTTTGCATTTATCTTGCACATACAAACCGATTCTTTCCTCAGCCTCCTCTCTCCTTTCCTATGGGGCACACATGAACCTCGGCACTTCCTTCCTTACTTGATGGTGAAAAGTGCTGTCAAGTCACAGCTAACTTATGGTGACCCCCTGTGGTTTTCACGGCAGGAGACATTCAGAGACTGTTTGCTATCGCCAGCTTCTGAATAACACAGCAACCCTGGACTTTCTTGGTGGTCTCCCATCTAAGAACTAATCAGAGCTGACCCTGTTTAGCTTCTATGACAGCATCAGACTAGCCTGGGCCATCCAGCTCAGGGGGCTCCCTTATAGACGCATTTATTTATTTAGTTCACTTATACTTTGCCTTATTGTAATGCAGCTATGACTCCCTCCTTCCACTTCCCTCACTGAGAAGCAAGATTTCCCCTCCATTTTTCTTTCCCTTTGCTGATTGAGCCACCCTAGTCATGGGTTTTCTTCTTTCCTGAAGGACTCTTGCCGCCCCACCTCACCCTGACACAGTTTGATATTTCAGCTGCTGGCTCAGCCCAGGAACCGGAGGGAAGGATCAGGAGTCTACTATAACTTAAACAACTTAAGATGGCACTCGAGGCACTTTGAAATTCAAAAATAAAATATTTTATTCAACATAGAGGGGAAAGGGCAGGTGAAATCATAGGTTGAAAATTTCTAAGGTAACTTAGTATAGATAACTATGAGACAGACTTTAGTTCTTATGTTTCAGGCTAATGAGAGTTTCTTAAGCTTTTCACAGTGACTTAAATCTTTATGTCAAGAGGCTTTTGTTCTGCTGTTTCCCCAAACACTCCAGTAAATTTTCTTTGAACATTCTCCAACTCTTTTGGTATCCAGAAGACTGGTATACTCTTTCCAGTACCCAAACTCCTTCTCTTGAAACACCAGTACTCACCCTGAGTTTTAACTGACTCTTAAGGTCTCCAAGGCAGCTTCCAACCACACTAGACCAGGGATCTCTGCATTCTTCAGAGCTTGTTTGACTGGGTAGGGAAATTCTCCTCTCACTAGAGGATCAATTCCCTATCCTTGGCCTAAATGGGAGTCTTCACCTATTTCCCAAATTTCCTTGTCAACTTTCCTCCAATTCTCCAGTCTGTGTTAACCTGCTCTCAGTCAGGATTGAATTCTGAAACTGTCAGTACTAGTTTCTTTTCAGCCAGGGCTGAAATGAGACTGAATTCTTCCCAGCATCCAGTTCAGAAGTCTTTCTCTATTCATCTGATGCTACCCAATCAGATTCCTTGGACCAGCCTGTCACGCATTGCTCTCTAGCTCTGTGAAGAATAAACCCATCACAGTCCTTCTGCTGTCTGTACAACACTTCTAAGCTTTTAAAAAATGCAGTTTGTCATAACAGCTTTTTTGCCATCTCCCTCACAATCAGCCCATCCACAAGCATCGTAGTCTCTCAGAATCACAAATAGCTCTTCCCACAAAATTGTAAAGGTATCCAGCACCAACGGGAAGCAAGGGAGAAGGCATCAAAATCAGCTCTAGGGCAAAAGGCTAAGCTCCAAACTGGACTACAACTTTAACAACCTCTTTTCAGCTCTTGTGTCTTTTCAACACCTTTCAACACCCGCTCCAGTTGCCCTGCAGCACCCCGCTGTCGTCGTTGCTGTTCACCTGGGAGGGGAGGGGAAGAGGCAGGCCAAGCTCCAGGGGGGCGAGCTCCGCCCACCGCTCCTCTCCTCCTGCTGCTGCGGGGCGGCCAGTCACTGCCCAGCACCAGCCACCGCCAGGCCTGGGGAGCTCCCGGGATTTTTCCGGGGGGGGGGGAAGGGAGGGAGGGGGGTTGGGGGGCCCAAATCTCCTCCTTACCAAGCACTTTTGGTCTTCTCTTTGCGGGGGGGGGGGGGGGTGATGGAAAGACTTCCCTCTTGCGCAAGCCGATGGGCCTGCAGATCTGCTCCCCCCACCAGCCCCCATGGGCGAGGTAGCACTTTGCAAAATTTTGCTCAGGGAGTAAGATTGCCAGGTGACCAAATTATTACTCTAATCCAGCTAAATGTTCCTCAGATTCAGACAGGTTGAATATTTCTTTGCTTACTGGTAACTGTCGCTTCTTGCAAAAGAAGTTTCAGTAGGCTTAAAATAATTTAAAACTACTTTTCAGCATGTATGAGTCAGGAGATAAACATGTCCATCTTGTCAGTAGAACATGTAATAACAAATCCCCATCTATTGCCACCAATGTTGTTCCAGGGTTGGTGAGGCTCCCAGCCTCTGTAGCCAGATCTGCAGTAGCTCCCCCCCACCTCCACCACGAGTGATGCTGCTGTCCCGGAGCCCTCAAGGCTCCCAATATAGATATCCACACATGGGAGCCACACATGGCTAGTAAATGTGTAGACAAGTGAGGACCCACAAGAAACTTGTGGGGTGCCTATCCCATCACCCCCCCCCCCCCTTGCTGCATCCCGTCTACCCCTACTACTTTCATAGTCATTCTCCCTACCGGCTCCCCTTTTCCTATTCTCTCTTTCACTTCCATGCTTGCCACTTCTCTCTTTTTGCCCCATCACTCCGTTTTTCTGCCTCTCACCCCATCACTCTCTCTCTCTCCTACCATCACTCTCCTCGCTGCCTGCCTGCTTCCTCCCCTCTCCCAGCAGCAGTGGTGGTGGCAGCTTTCTAGGAATCACAATAGATTTCCCAGCTACAGAGATCAGCTCCCCTTCAGGTTGCCGGCTCCAAATTGGGAAATTCCAGGAGATCTGAGAGCGGAGCCTTGGAGGGAAGCAACCACAGCAGGATATAATGCCATAGAGTCCACTCTCCAAAGCAGCCATTTTCTCCAGAGGAACCGATCTCTATCATCTGGTGTAATGTAGTGGGTTTGGACATGATTAGCAGTCAACGTCCTTTATTAGTGAGTATGTCACAAAGACAACATGGCGGGGCTGGGACCCCAATTATTTACATTCACCTGGAACAACCCCCTTCCTAGTCAGATCCAATCCTGACCAGTTAAACTTCGTGCCACAGATCTTCATAGGCAGATTACCTCTGTCTCTTAAGTCAGGTGACCCATGGTTTGCTGCTGGTCACCTCAGTATGCGTAGCTGCACTGTGTTGTAAAGTCAGGGACCCAAATGCAAGACACAACATCTGGAGAACAACTGGAATTCTGGGTGATCTCCAGTCCTTATCTGGAGGTTGGCAGTGGTAGTTTTTGTGGAGGAAATGGCTGTTTGGAGGGTGGAGTCAATGAAATTACCAGTCTGATGTCTCTTCCCTCCTCAAACCTCACCATCCCCAGGCTTCACCCCACAAATGCTCAACTTGGAGCCAGCAATCCTATCTCCTTCCCACCCAACAGCCAATGTACCTTCATCTGCCTCTCTGTCTTCAGCTTTCTGCCTCCGCTCCCTCCCACACAGCCTCTACTTGGGAAAACCACAGCCTTTCTCCTTAATGGGACCAAAGCAGCTTACAGTATTATGCCCTCCTTTTTATTTGCACAACAACCCAGTGATATAAGCTAGGCTGAAAGTATGTCACTGGTCCAAAACCACCCAGTCAGCTTCCACAGCAAGACAGGGATTTGAAATGGAGTCTCACAAACTCAATTCTGAAGCTCTAACAGCTACACCACACTGGCTTTCACAGAGTGGTTGCTTCTGAACATGAGCAAGCAGCCAAGTTTAGTTGAGTTATGCAAGTCAGATGGCATCAAGTCACCCAGAGAGTGCTACCAGGCATAGGGCTGCCAGCCTCCAGGTGAGACCAGGAGATCCCCCCAGAATTACAATTGAACTCTAGACAACAGAGATCTGTCCCCCTGGGTGAAATGGCAGCTTTGGAAGGTGGACTCCAAATCCAATGCATGGTTATAGGATTGGGAGGACTTATCTTAGCAGTAGTATGTGCAAAAAGGATCTAGTAGTATGTGCAAAAAGGGGTCTTAGTGGATCATACACTGAACATGAGTCAACAGTGTGATGCAGTGGCTAAAAAGGCAAATGCAATTTTGGGCTGTATCAACAGAAGTTTAGTGTCCAGATCACATGATGTGATGGTATCGCTTTACTCTGCTCTGGTAAGACCTCACCTGGAGTATTGTGTTCAGATTTGGGCATCACATTTTAAGAAGGATATAGACAAGCTGGAACAGGTCCAGAGGAGGGCAACGAAGATGGTGCAGGGTCTGGAGACCGAGTCCTATGAGGAAAGGCTGAAGGAGCTGGGGATGTTTAGCCTGGTGAGGAGGTGGCTGAGAGGTGATATGATCACCCTCTTCAAGTACTTGAAGGTCTGTCATCTAGAGGATGGTGTGGAATTGTTTTCTGTGGCTCCAGAAAGTAGGACCAGAACCAATGGGTTAAAATTAAATCAAAAGAGTTTTCGGCTCAACATTAGAAGAAGAAGATATTGGATTTATATCCTGCCCTCCACTCCGAAGAGTCTCAGAGCGGCTCATAATCTCCTTTACCTTCCTCCCCCACAACAGACACCCTGTGAGGTGGGTGGGGCTGGAGAGGGCTCTAACAGCAGCTGCCTTTTCAAGGACAACCTCTGCCAGAGCTATGGCTGACCCAAGGCCATCCTAGCAGGTGCAAGTGGAGGAGTGGGGAATCAAACCTGGTTCTCCCAGATAAGAGTCCGCACACTTAACCACTATACCAAACTGGCTCTCCTGAGCGTTAGAGCGGTTCCTCAGTGGAACAGGCTTCCTCCTCGGGAGGTGGTGGGCTCTCCTTCCTTGGAGGTTTTTAAACAGACGCTAGATGGCCCTCTGACAGCAATGAAGATCCTGTGAATTTAGGGGGAAGTGTTGGACTCTGTGGCATTATATCCAACTGAGGCCTCTCTCTTCTCTCCTCAGACTTCACCACAAAATCACTAGGGATTCCCAGCTTGGAGCTGGTAACCCTTGTCATGCCTGGCCCCAAGAATCTTTCCCTCAAAGACCAAAATATGGCTGGAAAGGGCCTTGCCCACTCCCTTGCTAATGACAGAATCAAGCTTGGAATGCTGTGGCTGCCTAGCAACAGCCACTGAAGGAATCCCTTTTTAAAGCTACAGGCACTCCTTTTATCATTTTTTGCTTTTTAAAGATGACCAATGTTTTGTTTTTTGTTTTGTTTTGTTTTCAGATTTCACATTTTTTTCTGCAAACCTAGGAGCCCAGTGGCGCAGAGTGGTAAAATGCACTACTGCAATCCAAGCCCTGCTCATGACCTTTGTCCAATCCCGGTGGAAACTGGGTTCAGGCAGCCGGCTCATGGTTGACTCAGCCTTCCATCCTCCTGAAGTTGGTAAAATGAGTCCCCAGCTTGCTGGGAGTAAAGTGTAGATGACTGTGGAAGGCAATGGCAAACCACTCCTTTAAAAGTCTGCTGTGAAAACATCGTGATGTGATGTCACCCCATGATCAGTAATGACTTGGTGCTTGCACATGGGACTATCTTTAGCTTTTTAAGGGTCCTTTAAAGGTTTTTAGAAAGATCTGTCTTGCTCGTTCACAGCTCCACATTGGATTTAAATATCCAAAGATATCCCAACTTTGCTATTAGAATATAGAATACTGTAAATTGTGCTCTGAAGACATTTGACTGTCAAGTTTACTGTGTTGATCAGTTGCACATCCATCATCGGATCTGTTTGGTTCATGACAAACAGCTGTGAATGCCTGATGAGGTGGTTTGCATTGGGTTTTCGCAAAACTGTGCATGTGCAAAAATGGCATCAATTCAAACTGATTGGCAGCCATTCACTACTTAGATGAAGGGCAGGATTTCACTGAAACAAAACATTTATTTATGACTGATTTATATTATTTGTGAGTGATGTTATTGTCTATTTAAAAAGTTGCCTGCTGAGTGGTGCACTTACACAGCAAGGGTGAGGAGGAGTAGAAACTGGTAGAGGCTATGTGAAAAAGTGCAAGCTCAAAAAGCCAATAGCACTGCCCTGCATGGGTTGGAAGGAATACAGTGTGTGTGGGGGGGGGGAGGTAAAGGTAGTCCCCTGTGCAAGCACCAGTCGTTTCCGACTCTGGGGTGACGTTGCTTTCACAATGTTTTCACGGCAGACTTTTTACGGGGTGGTTTGCCCTTGCCTTCCCCAGTCATCTACACTTTCCCCCCAGCAAGCTGGGAACTCATTTTACTGACCTTGGAAGGATGGAAGGCTGAGTCAACCTGAGCCAGCTACCTGAACCAGCTTCTTCTGGGATTGAACTCAGGTCATGAGCAGAGGGCTCCAACTGCAGTACTGCAGCTTTACCACTCTGTGCCATGGGGTTCTTACAGTGACACAACCTATCAAACACAGTGAACAGTCTGAGAAAGATACATCCCATGGCTGAAAAATCCAGTCCCTGTTAGAGACTGGTGAAGAGAATGTGAGCCAAACCGTCAGGTGTTCAACAATCCGTGCTATTAAGTAGAGGCTCCCTTGCTATTCAAATGAAGAGTAGAGAAGCACCAATACTGGTAGCACAGCCAGCAGGAAACATGCCCAAGCATGCCATTTTTGGACCTATCCTAAGCTTGGGTAGACTGCAGGCATGTAGGGATGCAGTTCTAACTCAGGCCTACCTTTGCTGTGCCTCATGCTAGAGAAACCAGGTAATCTCAAGCAATACTCCCTCTAAGCTGTGGAGTCTTGTGAGCAAAAATTCTACTTCCTGAGCTATTGGCATTAAAGTTGTGAGCTACTGCATAAATTAGCTTGCTCTGGGGCCATCCTTCCTGAGTTAAGACAAAAATGTGTGAGCTGGAGACTAAAAAACTATGAGCTAGCTAACACTAACTCAGCTTAGAGGGAACACTGACCTCAAGTTAGTTATTACTTCTCATATTACCTCTCTCTCTCGGCTTGGCTTCACGAACGAAGATTTAAGAAGGGTGCAATAGTCCACGTTTGCTGCAGGCTCGCTGGTGGCTGACAAGACCAATGCGGGACAGGCAGGTCCGGCCACAGCGGCTGCAGGGAAAAGTCTGATTTAGGGTTGGTCCTGTAGCAGTGCGATTCTTCCTCAATCTCCTTTTGTCCTCAAGACCAGCTATGCATGCGTTCTCAAAGGAAGAGACGGCCTGGTGGATGGTGTGCCTCCATGCTTTGCGATCTGAGGCTAGGTCAGACCACTGGTGATGGTTGATGTGACAGGTGCTAAGGGATTTCTTCAAATAATAATAATAATAATAATAATAATAATATTTTATTTTTATATCCCGCCCTCCCCGCTAGGCGGGCTCAGGGCGGCTAACAGACACGGGAGTCTCATGATTCACATTAAACAATAATAGACATGGGAGTCCCGTGATTCATAAAACATAACAATTTAACATTAATTACAATAAATTATTTAAAATACATAAAAACATATAAGCATATAAGATATAAAAATAGGTGCTAAAATGATGTATTTAAGATGGCTAAGTATCTATTCATTCATGAATCAGGTTCTGTTTTAGTTACCACCTGGTGACTCAAATGCCAACTGAAAAAGAAATGTTTTGCAAGCCCTGCGGAATTGGTTCAGGTCCTTGTACCTCTTCTTTGGTGCCCCTCTATTTCGATGGCCGGTGGAGAGTTCGCCATAGAGGGCAATCTTGGGAAGGCGGTGGTTTTCCATCCTAAAAATATGCCCTGCCCAGCGCAGCTGCGTCTTCAACAGCAGTGCCTCGATGCTGGTAACCTCCGCCCTCTTGAGGACTTCAGTGTTGGTCACAAAGTCACTCCAGTGGATGTTGAGGATGGTGCGAAGGCAGTGCTGATGAAAGCGCTCAAGGAGTCGCAGGTGATGACGGTATAAAACCCACGATTCGGAGCCGTAGATGAGGGTTGTCATCACAACCACTTTGTAAACATTGATCTTTGTGCCTTTTTTCAGATGCTTGTTGCTCCACACTCTTTTGTGCAGTCGGCCAAATGCACGGTTTGCCTTTGCCAGCCTGTTGTCAATCTCCTTGTCGATCTTGGCATCTGAGGAGATGATGCACCCCAGGTAGCTGAACTGCTGGACTGTCTTCAGAACTGATTCACCCACAGTGATACAGGGAGGGTGATAATCTTCCTGGGGTGCAGGCTGGTGGAGAACTTCTGTCTTCTTCAGACTAACTTCTAGGCCGAATAGCTTGGCAGCCTCTGCAAAGCAGGACGTCATATGCTACAGAGCTGATACCGAGTGGGAGACGAGTGCAGCATCATCAGCAAACAGTAGCTCTCGGATGAGTTTTTCCATTGTCTTGGAGTGTGCCTTTAGTCGCCTCAGGTTGAACAGGCTGCCATCGGTGCGATAGCGGATGTAGACACCATCATCATCATCTAGATCTACTGCGGCTCTTTGAAGCATCATGCTAAAGAAGATCGTAAAGAGAGTTGGCGCGAGAACGCAGCCTTGCTTTACACCTGTGCCTATTGGGAAGGGCTCCGAGAGGTCATTGCAGTGTCTGACTTGGCCTCGCTGGTCTTCGTGTAGCTGGATGATCATGCTGAGGAACCTTGGGGGACATCCTAAACGTTCCAAGATTTACCACAGGCCTTTCCTGCTAACGGTATTGAAAGCTTTGGTAAGGTCATATTACCTATAAGGGGGGGAAATGCATGGTCAGCTCCAGGACTTTTTTGGAGCACGAACTCACAGGAATGCAGTTCCAGCTGGCTTAGCCAGAGCTCTGGCTCAAAAAAGGGTCTCCGCCAGAGGGAAAGCACTAAGCAGCCACATGCTCCCAGACCGTGTGCTCCATCCTTTCTGCTGCCTTAAGCCTCCAACAGGCTTGTGAAGAGATCAAGAGATGCGGAGCTGCCCACGAGCGCCCCCTCCTGGGAGAAGCTGAGCCTGCCATTGCCTGCTCTACCACACGTGACTCTCTCTCTCTCTCTGGCTATGTTAGGGGGGACAAGGTCTCTCATTAGACTATGTGAGAACACACATCCATAAAATCCAACTGATGGCACTGTACTGTTCTGTGTCAATATGTGAAAAGTAACCTACTGAACAGGTGACATCACTTCAAGTGATGGCAGGAAGTGTGGCCTAATATGCAAATGAGTTCCTGCTAAGCTGTTTCTATTTTTTAAAAAGCCCTGGCCATTTCCATGCTATTGACAGCTCCTTGGAGGGATAGAGATATACACATATACCCCCACAAAATAATTACTCCCCTTTGCCTTATAAAATGGACTGATTGTCAAGCATGGTGAAATTCCATTGATAATTGGTTGTTTAAGGGTACTGCCTAACCTGGTCTGTGAAGTATCATGGCAGGTCCCACTTTTCTAGCTTGTTATTCTTTCCCTTCCCCCGTCTTGCTTTATGGCTCATAATTAGAATTAATTCAGTGAGAACTGAAACGAAGTAATCAGCACCTTCCCATACATTCTTGTAAGGGAGTGAGAGACATCTGGAGAAAGCAAGGACACGGTCCTGATAACGCTATGGGAATGTAGATATTTATGATAGTTTACATGTGAATGCTACCCCACAACCCCATCCCTTGGAATCCCTTTGAAGTAGGCCTTAAAAGTATTGTATCAATGTGTATTTAGCATTACTCTCAAGAACCTGTTACCAAAGTATCGGTCTATCAAAAAATGTAGTCTTTATATCAACTTCGACTCGTCATTCAACCCGCATGCTTGGCATTTTGAGAGTAATCTTCAAGAAGTTTAACTGCCCTGGCAACTTTATAGCCGAATGGCTGAAAGGCTTCCAGTGAGCAGTGAACTTCCCGAACATGAAGAAGGGGCGAGAGCACCAACGCCACCGTGGCACATGCTGGACGCCCAGAGAGTAGCTGGACCAAATTCCCCTCTCCACATCCAACAGCTATTGGTCACCCCATGGCAGTGGCAGCCTCGTACTTCCACCACCATGATCGATGAGGCCCCAGCACGCCGAGAAGCCATCCTAACCAGGCACATGCGCAAGGTGAAGATGTCGAACGAAGTGGGTGAGAACCCCGGGCCCGGAGAAGAAGAGGGCACCGCGGCCACAGTAGTGACCAGGGCGGAGGCCGACCCCCCTCTGGGTGCGGAACTTGGGAACCCCGATGCACCGGGCCCGAGAGACGAGGAAGATGAGATGGCTCATGAATTCCAAGAAATGATTCTTAAAGAGGTCGAGGAGGTTGCCAAGGGATTGCATGACGAGACGGAGGTGATGACTACCATAATGGCCGGAGAGTTCAACAGGCAAATCAACCAAGTCCTGGGAACGCCCAGCCCGAGGGGAGCCCCGCAACCACCCGTGGCTAAACCTCTGACCGCACCGCCGCAGCCGGCGGTGCCCCCAGCTCTGCAAGAAGGGGGGGGGGCGTGGGAGAGAACTGGATGCCACCTTCGACAGGGACCCGGAGGAGGTGGAGTATTTCACGATCCAGGCAAATAGCTACATGCACTACCGGGGGAACAACTTCCCCGATGAATTCAGTCGTGTGGACTACCTGGGATCGAAACTGAAGGGAGCTGCGAAGAGGTGGTACGTGAGTCTGTATGAAGCTGTGAGCCAGAGCTGGACTTTGTAGCCACCTTCCTACAAGCTCTATTGGCCCAATACGAAGACCCACTGCAGGAGACCCGCGCCTTGGCCGCTCTAAGGGACATGCAGCAGGGCTCCAAGTCAATTCAGGAGTATGCTGCTGAGTTCCGTACTAATGCAGCCAAGGTGAGGGGGTGGAGTGAATTGATGAAGATCAAGCACTTCACCCACGAGCTGAACGCGAGCATCTTGGATCGGGCCTTACAGCAGGTCAGACCCACTACCTTAGTGGGATGGATCCAGCTGGCGGGGGAGGTGGAGATGAACATGAAAAGAGTGGCTATGCAATGCCAGCATCAGAGCAGTAAGTCAAGCCGTGACCCGAAACCAGGAGGGAAGGTGGAGACAAAGAAGCCGCAAGGGGCGGGGAACCAGCGGGAAGGCCCCGAGGACCCGCAAATGCTTCAGGTGCAGGGACCCGAACCACCTGGCTAGCAGCTGTCCGAACCCCCCTCAACCACCCTTGAGTGCCTCCAAGATGAGTACTTCGACTCCAAAGAAGCAGACCGGCCGCCCTAAGGAAGCGGTGAAGAGCAGCGCGGTTGTGAGTTCGGTGGCAGACGACAACACCATCGTCACAGATGAGCTGAGTGAGATGTCCTGGGCTGATGAGCAGTCAGGAAATGAGGGGGATCTGATCTAAATGGTGCCAGCCAGCGGGTCGCCACCGAAGAACCGGCACCGCTCAGGGTGAGAGTAACGGGGTCGTTATATTTCGTACCAGTGATTTTGCTAAACAGCAAACTCAAGCGGTTTGTGCAAGTAAAAGCCTTGATTGACTCGGGCTGCACCAGAGACATAATTACCCCAAACTGGTGGATGCATTGGGGCTGCCCACACTGGCTTTACCACACACCATACAGTTTAAACAGATGGATGGTTCGGTGATGAGTGGGGAGCCCTGTGTGTTAGAGACTCAGTTAGTGCCAGTGGGCATTAAGGACCACTGGGACCAGGAGGCCTTTGTAATTGCCCCCTCTTCCTCCTACGATGTGGTTCTGGGAGTAGGATGGTTAGCCAAGCATGAGCTCAACATTCGGTGGGGGGACCAGAAATAGGATTCAATGACCCGCGATGTAATAATAATAATAATAATACTTTTTATTTGTATCCCACCCTCCCCGCAAGGGCAGGCTCAGGGCGGCTCACAACATATGAATACAATACAATAACATTATAAAATTATACATAGTACTTACATATATAGTTATAAAATCGAAATAAATCCATTTACAAATTGTATTAAAATTAATTGTGGTGCTATAACTTAGATCTTTAATACATTCTGTGGCTAAAAACATATCCAGCAACACTTCCTTAGCTCAGCATTAGGTGAAGGCTGTTTTAAAGAGGTAGGTCTTACAGGCCCTGTGGAATTGATCTAAGCATCGCAGGGCCCGTACCTCCTCCGGGAGTTGATTCCACAATAGTGGGGCTGCAATTGAGAAGGCCCGATCCCGGGTGCTCTTCAATCTGGCCTCTGCCCATCACTGGACTAAAGAGTGGGATCCCAGTCCACCACCCCGAAATGAAAAAGTCTGCTTGACAATGGAGGAGGTCCAGGCGATCCCCAAAGCCTATAGAGACTTGAGGGGGGTGTTCAGCGAGCAGGGGGCCGATGAGTTACCACCCCATAGGGACACGGACTGTGCTATTGAACTGATCTCGGGGCAGACCTTACCTAAGGCCAAACTGTACTCGATGGGGTGGGCGGAAAAAGTGGAACTGCAGAAGTTCCTTGATAAGAACCTGAAGCAAGGTTTCATCCGACCCACCACGGCCCCCCATGCCGCCCCAGTCCTTTTTAGGAAAAAAAAGGACGGCTCGCTCAGACTTTGTACTGATTTTTGTGGGGTCAATGGGATCTCCACATCTAATGCCTACCCCATTCCTCTCATCAAGGACTTGCTCAGTACGGTGTTGGAGGGGAAGGTGTTTACCAAGTTGGACTTGAGGGATGCATATTTCAGAGTGCACATCAAAGAGGGGGATGAATGGAAAACGGCGTTCAATACCTCCATGGGACAGTTTGAGTATCTAGTGATGCCATTTGGGTTATAAGGGGCTCCGGGAGTGTTTTTGAACTTTATCAATGAAGTGTTGAGGGAATATTTGTTCAAAGGGGTAGTGGTGTACCTGGATGACATAATTATCTACTCACAGGATCTCAAATCTCATGTGCAATTAGTGAGAGAGGTGCTTAGTACCCTGTTGAAGCATAAGCAGTATGCCAAATTGTCAAAATGTGAGTTCCACAAGACCAAACTAGATTATTTGGGCTTCCAGGTATCAGCGCAGGGACCCAAGTAAGGTTCAAGCGGTATTGGATTGGGCTCCCCCGAGGACATGTAGACAGCTCCAATAGTTCCTCGGGTTTGCAAATTTTTACCGAACCTTCATACCAGGGTTCGCCCAAATTATGTTACTGCTCACGGAGTTACTAAAAACCAGAGGGAAGGGTCCTGATGCCAAAAAACCCGGGGCAAAATTAAATTGGACACCGAGGTGCCAAGAGGCATTCACTAAGCTGAAATGATTGTTCACTAGTGAACCCATGTTAACCCACCAAAACGAACTAAAGCCCTTCATTGTGCAATGTGATGCCTCTGATGTCGCCGTCGGAGCCATCCTCATGCAAAAAGATGAGGAGAGGAGGCTAAAGCCTTGTGCCTATATTTCTAAAAAAATTCTCCCAAGAACAGAGAAATTGGTCAGTCTGGGATAAAGAGGATTTTGCTGTGACTTATGCTCTAAAGACATGGAGATCTTGGCTAGAAGGCTCTAGGGTGCCATTTGAGATCTGAACCAACCATAAAAATTTGGAAGCGCTCACCGGGTGGCATAAACTCAGTGAAAAGCAAATCCGGTGGGCGGGGTTTTTCTCTAAATTCGATTTTGTGCTGAGACACATCCCTGGGACAAAAAACTTTTTGGTGGACGCCCTTTCGCGCCTTCCTCAGCATAACAGTCAAAAAGAGGAGGTGGTGGATTCCCTAATCCCTCCCTCTCAAGTGGCCACCATGGTAACCACCCAATCTAAAACACAGCGAAATTTGCAGCCTGATAAGTGGTGGGGGGAGAGTGCTTGGCCACCGAACTGAAAGGAGGGGGAAGACAGACCGGGGGAAGTACAGAAAAGGGAGGATGGGTTTTGGTACAAGGGTGACAAGCTGTATGTGCCAAAGAGCCTTCGGTCTGAGGTGTTGCAATTTTGCCATTCTAACAAACTAGCTGGTCACTTCGGGTACGTGGAGACCCTGCATTTAATCAATAGGCAGTTTTGGTGGCCCTCTATGAAGAAGGACGTGTCTGAGTTTGTAGCATCTTGCCCAATTTGCTTAATGGCAAAGAGAAAGGGGGGGGGGTAAACTCCCGAGCTGTTAAACTTTTAGAGACAGCTACACGTCCATGGTCTGTGGTGTCAATGGATTTTATAGTTGAACTATCAGCATCACAAGGCAATTCTGGTAGTAGTAGACACCTTTTCTAAGCAAGCCCATTTTATTCCCTGTGCGCAGTTGCCAATTGCCAAGAAGCTAGCCTATTTGTTTTTCCATCACATTGTGAAACTACACTCGTTCCCTGATAAGATCATTAGTGACAGGGGCCCACAGTTCGTTGCCAACTTCTGGTGGGAGTTTTGCAAACTGTCTGGAATAGAGCAAGGGTTGAGCTCAGCTTACCCCCAAACAGCTTACCCCCAAACAGACGGAGAGACGGAACGCGTGAACGCGCTGTTAGAACAATATTTACAGTGTTATGTGAATCACCAACAGTCTAACTGAGTGGATCTACTGCTGTTTGCGGAATATGGTTACAATAACTGTGCACAGCTCAACTAAGGCTTCCCCATTTCAGATTGTAAATGGGTATGAGGGGAAGCCTGTCCCATTGCTGCCGGGGGGGGGGGAGCGAACTCGTGACCCCACTTCATTTGAGCAATGGTGGGGAAAACTAGGAGCTAGCTGGAAAGGGGATTCAAGCTAATCTGGAGGCCGCTAAGAAGGTGTATAAAAAGCAGTACGATAAGTCTCACGTACCTGCTTGGGATTTCAAAGTGGGAGATTTGGCATTCGTGTCAACAAAGAACCTACCCCTAAATCAACCCTCCAAGAAGTTGGCTTATAGATTTCTGGGCCATTTTAAAATCAAGAGGGTGATTAACAAAGTGACCGTGGAATTGGAGTTGCCCAAAATGTTTAGTAAAATACACCCTGTCTTTCATTGCAGTCTTTTGCGGAGAGACCCGGGTGGGTCTTCGTGGCACCCTCGACCACCAGTTCCACAACCTATCCAGATTGGGAATCAGAGTCATCATGAAGCGCAAGATATTTTAGATTCAAAAATAAAGCGTGGGATTTTGTATTATTTGATCAAATGGAAACATTTCCCAGCCAGTGAAAATGAGTGGGTGGCAGAAAAAGATGTGTTAGCTCCTGATTTGGTAAATAAGTTTCACAGAGCGTTCCCTCAGAAACCACGAGGTTGATTTTAGGGGGGGCAGTATGTCAAGCATGGTGAAATTCCATTGATAATTGATTGTTTAAGGGTCCTGCCTAACCTGGTCTGCGAAGTATCATGGCAGGTCCCACTTTTCTAGCTTGTTATTCTTTCCCTCCCCCCGTCTTGCTTTATGGCTCATAATTAGAAGTAGTGAGAACTGAAACTAAGTAATCAGCACCTTCCCATACATTCTTGTAAGGGAGTGAGAGACATCTGGAGAAAGCAAGGACACGGTCCTGATAACGCTATGGGAATGTAGACATTTGTGTTAGTTTATGTGTGAATGCTACCCCGCAACCCCATCCCTTGGAATCCCTTTGAAGCAGGCCTTAAAAGTATTGTATCAATGTGTATTTAGCATTACTCTCAAGAACCTGTTACCAAAGTATCGGTCTATCAATAAACGTAGTCTTTGTATCAACTTTGACTCGTCATTGAACCCGCATGCTTGACACTGATGAACGGAATTAACATTGCCTATCTCCATACTCAACTGCATTGCTGACTGAGAGATTAATTAGTCACGGGAATGGCACTCCCCCACCCAGTCACCAAGATTCCCAGAAAAATCAAGCAAACAAAATGGAAGTTATTTTATTTTCCAGGCAAAATTTCTCAACTGCATAAGCTCTTTTCCTTTGGCATTGGCAGCATGAGTCCTTTCTTTCCCTCTCTCTTTAAACTGGAGTTAAAAAATAATAATCAAAGAATAACGGTGAGGGGAAATAGCCAGACCTGTCTAAGGATTCTGAAAGTCCCCATCTGTTGAAGCAGTAGGCATATCTATCACTGAATGTCTTTCTTTCCTTCTGCATAAATAAACATCATATGGAAACTTTATTGATTCTAGTAAACAGTGGGCTTTTAAATGGCTTGAAATCAGATTAACATATTGTTATGGTGGTGATGCTTGATTTAAGCAATTGTGACTTCTGGCAAGGACCTTCACAAAATATCCTTTTTACATGTGGTACAAGCCCCAACTGAGAATTTTTTTTTAAAAAAAAAAGCTGACATAGCTTAAACATCCCATTCTTATTAGCCAACAAGAACAATTAGGAAATGTTTCCAGTAACTTTAATCTCTCTGCCTGAGTACACACTGTTCATTTTCTTATGTCAACAAATGCCTGCTGATACTTTAAAACAGATTCCCATAAGCTAATTTACCTACTTCCCTACCCAGAAGACAGGACTTTGTTGATCGTTAATTCCAGTTGACAGTGAGTGGCTGGATGGTTTAGTCTCTGCAAAACAAGCTTTCCCTGTGAAGTGATTTATAATGAACTCTACTTAGGAAAGGACTACAGTGCTGATAAAATTTTGACAACAAAAATGCATTATTAATGAAATAATAACATTGGCAACATCTTGAAAATAAGCTGATTGCAAAGGGTTCATTTTCGTCTTTGGGACTCACTGTTCATCCTCTTGATTTGGAGATTTATCTCTGAGTGCAGAGGTCGTTATGAGAAGAAAGCTTAATTTATTGTGCTTTTTTATGTAGTGCTGACTAGGTGTCTCAAGTGTAGAGCCACTGATGTATGAAACGGAAGATGCTGTATTTCATAATATTTTATCCCAGAAGTTCTTGGCCTCTGTTAAATTGAACCCTTGTAGAGTCAAGCAATGACTAGTCACCTCTGAGGGCTTGACCAGACCTAGGTAAATTCCAGCTAAGAGCAAATGAAAAACAGACACTTTGCATAAGAATCAGACTGATTATTTGGGCAGTTGCAAAACACCTGCCAATTGTCTAGGATGATGACAATCAAATATTATTATGTCATGGCCAGGTGTTTAAAATAGTAATTTGTTAAATTTCCAGCCTTGGGATTTTGAGGGGGTGGGTGGGTTATACAGTCCTATACTTCTACAGCCATCACCAGCAATGATAACCCCACAGTTGTGCTTCTCTGCCATGTAGCATGAAGGGACTGTCATGCATTTTGAAAACCCACAACAATGGAATATCAAGGGGGTCCCAATGACTGGGTTGCTCTTCAAACATTATGGAGTACACAGGCTGGGTCTGGAGCCCCAGTCCTATGAGAATTGTAGGTTTTCTTTAATTCCCATAAGTGGGCTGCCCAATTTGAATAATGTCTGTGGAATTTGTGGGGAAAGGTCTTCAAGTTCAACACATGATGTGGGAAGAGAGTTGCAGCCCAGGATCAGCACGGGGGAGTACATAAACACCCAATTTCTTTAAATGAAACTAAGTCTTTGGGGCCAAGTGAACTGCATCCAAGGAAACTAAAAGAACTTGTGGAAGTAATTGTAAGGTTTTGCCCAAGATCCTATCACAAGACTTCTTGAGTAAATGCAGAAGAAGCTTTAATGAGGAAACATATAGCAAACATGTAGCATGCATATGCAAAGCTACTGCCCTGCCAGACTGATATAAAATGAAACTTACAATCCAAATATAGGTTACAGGTTAATGGCCCATCACCCCTCCCACCTAATTCTCCCAATCAAAAGTCTTTGAATTACTTCTCAGGCTGCAGTGTTACTTTCTCCAAGGTCACATTCTGACTTACATACATCTTTTGTTGGTACCTATCTTCTATTAGGAAAGGTCCCCTGTGCAAGCACCAGTCGTTTCTGACTCTGGGGTGGCGTTGCTTTCACAACGTTTTCACGACAGACATTTTACAGGGTGGTTTGCCATTGCCTTCCCCAGTCATCTACACTCCCCCCCACCCAGCAAGCTGGGTACTCATTTTACCAACCTTGGAAGGATGGAAGGCTGAGTCAACCTCGGGCCGGCTACCTGAAAACTGCTTCCCACAGTGGCTTACTCTCCATAGTGGCCTCTGCTGTTACTCATATTATTCTACATAAAACCTTCAAAGACTTTTTCAAAGACTTAAAAGAACATATATATGGGTTAGTGAATACCGGTTAGTATAATCATGAATATATGTATATAGATACATATAACTACAGACAACCATATAGGTATGGACATATGGGTATACTATGGATAATTGGTTCTTCATCAGCAATGAAAATACTATTAAGAAAATCAGCAGACTGTTTCTAACCTGCAGGCCTGAAACAAGTCATTTTCGGGGACATAACTGAAAGTAATTCCCGAACCTCTGGCAATTATTTTTCCACATTCTTAGGGAATAGGTGAGGTCCTGGAATATTGAAGGCAAGCAGATGTTCTCCTCTTCTTCAAGAAGAGGAAAAAGGAGGATCTGTGTAACTATCAGCCCATCAGCTTGATGTCTATACCTGGAAAGATTTTGGAACAACTCATCAGTCAGTCCCTGAGCATTTAGAAAAGGTGGCTGTAATTACTAAGAACCAGGATGGGTTTCTCAAGAACAAGTAATGTCAGACTAAATTTATCTCTTTTTTCAAGAAAGTTACTACCTTGCTGGAATAGGGGGATGCTGTAGACATAGTATATCTTGATTTCAGTAAGGCTTTTAATAAGGTTCCACTTTATATTCTTGTTTAAAAATTGGTAAAACATGGTTTGGATACTATTAATTAGGGATGGGTATGAACTGGGGAAAATAGCGGTTTGTTTCAGTTTGTGGTTTGTTTGATTTCACAAACCAAATGAACAATGAACCAACAATCACCACAAATCCCCAAACAATTCATGATAGAGTGTGGAAAACAATTTAAACAATGGGTGCAAGCTATATATACAGACTAGAAGGCCAGAATCATCATAAATGGAGCACTGATGGATCAAATTAAGATTGAGAAGGAAACAAGTCAGGGTTGCCCGTTATCACCATTACTTTTCATTTTGATGTTGGGATATTTAAATGAGGAGATATGGTCAGATAAAGAAATTAAAGAAATTAAAATAATAGGACAATCCTACAAACTTCAAGCGTTTGCTGATGATTTGGTTTTTATATTGGAGGACTCATTAACATTGATAGAAAAACTTAAGGAAAAATTGGAGGAATTTGGAGCGGTCACAGACTTTAAGGTGAATTATAGGAAAACCAAATTCTTGGCAAAAAAAATGACACAAAATCAGATTAAAGAACTAGAGGAAAAATCGGGTTATGGATTTAAGAGGAAAATTAAATATTTGGGAATATATATAACGGCTAGAGTTAAAACATTGAAAACAGGTAACTATGACTACTGAAAGATAAAGACTGACCTGGAGAAATGGCAAAACCTGCAAATTTCACTAATGGGAAGAATTGTGATGGTTAAAATGAATGTATTACCAAGAATATTGGTTTTTATTCCAAATGATACCTATTTTTCTACCAAAAATATTTTTTCAACAATTATACAAAATGATTTCTATATTTATATGGCAGAACAAGAAACCTAGAATTAAACTAAAAGCACTGCAAGACTCCAAGCAACAGGGTGGCTTTGCTTTGCCGGACTGGCAGACTTATTACAAAGCATGTGCATTGTTGTGGGCAAAAGAATGGATTACTTTAAAGAATAAAAGATTGCTAATTTTGGAAGGTTATAATAAGTGTTTGGCACTCACATCTTTGGTATCAAAACAAATTGATGAAGAATATATTTAACATGCATGAAATTAGAAGATCTTTATATCTAACATGGAATTGGTTAAAATCCCAAGTATACTGGCAAATCCCGAAATGGATTTCACCTTTAGAAGCTCTGAGCCAGCCAAAGTTATTAAATTTCAAAGAAATTCTTACCTATGAAGACTCACTGGATGAGACTGATATTTTAAAGATAGATGAAGATAAAAAGTTAGATTGGTGGACGAAAATGCAATTAAAATCTAGATATATGAAAGATAAAGAAACTGGCTTTGAAAAACAGAAAAAATGAATTTGATCAAATTATAGCAGGACCTGAAGAAAAATTGATTAAAAATTTATAACTATTTATTGAACATGAAAAGGCAAGATAAAATAGTAAAAGATAATAAGGTTAAATGGGCATAAAATATTGGCTATAATATTGATTTAGCCACTTGGGAAAGGTTATGGAAATAAAATATTAAGATTACGAGCAGGCCTGGTGTTAGGGGTGCCTGTGCCCCAGGCCAAACCCCCATCCTCTGCAACCCATTGATATTCCTGATGACATCATAATGACATCACTGCCAGTCCCCCCCCGGACTTTGCCAAGGCCTCACAAGTCCCGGAAAGCCTCGGCAGAGTCTAAAAGGCCTCAGGAGTGCTCAGAGCTGGCTCTGAGCTCGCTCACTGCCACAGACCCCGACCTTGCAATGGCAGGGGGAGGCAGAGGATGGCGGTGGGTGCAGGTAGGTGGAGGACAGCAGCGGGCGCGGGGAGGCGGAGGACAGCAGCAGGCACAGGGAAGCAGAGCATGGCGGCGAGCACAGGGAGGTGGAGGATGGTGGTGGGTGTGGGGAGGTAGAGGATGGCAGCGGGCGCAGGGAGGCGGAGGACAGCAGCAGGCACAGGGAAGCAGAGCATGGTGGCGAGCATGGGGAGGTGGAGGACGGTGGTGGAGCGGGGAGGTGAAGGATGGCAGCGGGCACGGGGAGGCAGAGAATAGCGGTGGATGCAGAGAAGCAGAACACAGTGGCAGGCTTGGGGAGGTGGAAGACAGCAGGGAGGCAGAGGATGGCGGCGGACGCAGGGAGAGGGGGTGTCTCATGGCACCTCTAGGCCAAGTGGCACCCGAGGCGGCTGCTTACTCGGCCTACTCCCACATGCCGGCCCTGATTACAAGATCAGTCACTTTCAAAGAAAATTTGTATAAGATGTTCTATAGGTGGTATATTACGACAGATAAATTGGCAAAGATATACTCAAATGTTTCAAATAAATGTTGGAAGTGTCAGAAATCAAAAGGATCATTTTATCATATGTAGTGGCACTGTAACTTAGTGATAGTTTATTGGAAACAAATTCATAATTGCCTTCAAAAATTCTAAAGATTAATCTACAGCATAAACCTGAGATGTATTCACTGAATATTTGTCAATATTCACTTCCTAAGCCAATAATTAAGTTCCTGATTCATGCAGTAACCACAGCAAGAATAGTATATGCAAAATGGTGGAAAATGCAAAAAAAACCTAAAGAGAACTTTGTTTAGATGCTTTTAGAGACAGCAGAAATGGACATATTTTCTATAAAACTAAGAGAAATATACAGGATAACAAGATGACCTGGCAACCATTGTATGACTGATTGGGTGTAGCATGAGTATGGAATCTGAAGTAATTATGCGGCAATGTATTTGTATATAACAGGGGTGGTCAATGGTAGCTCTCCAGATTTTTTTGCCTACAACTCTCATCAGCCCCAGCCATTGGCCATGCTGGCTGGGGCTGATGGGAGTTGTAGGCAAAAAACATCTGGAGAGCTACTGTTGGCCACCCCTGGTATATAAGAATAAAGGATAAGGGGTTAATACTGCATACTGTATTGAATAAGATAAAAACTTGAAAGGTGCAATTATAAGTAATGTGTATTCGTGAGCCAAAAGAAAGAACTATAAAGTGATGGAATGATATAAGAGATAAAATGGAAGATATAAACTATAAATGATAAACAGACTATGAAATAATAGAATTAGATATTTTGTAAAAAGAAAGGAAATGTAAATAAATGAGATATTTGCTCACCCCCTCCAACCCCAATATTCCCATACCCACCAATTGTTCTTTCCTTTCCCTTCTCTTTTATATGAAACTTAATAAAACTTTTAATCTGCAAATAAAAACAAAACATTCAACTGCAAACAGCGAAAGGTAAAAGTCCACACTAAGTCCATCAATCTGGACAATCTGGATCTCAAAGAGTTAATTTATGGTGACCCCTTCCAAGTTATTGCGCCCCAAATGCATGGTTTTGTTGGCCATGCAGCCACCCCAGAGTCAGAGGGCTACCAGAGTAAGAAAAAAACCTCCATGACTGTTAA